>NC_092176.1:2289000-2642000 GCF_045791955.1 Oncorhynchus clarkii lewisi | reverse complement strand
TAGATACACACACACACACACACACACACACACATACACATACACACATGCTCTATATTTACACACAGTAGTTTACCTTCCATTGTTGTACGTCTTCCTGTCCTCAGAGCACTTCCTACTGCATAGGTTGGTCTGGTCCAGTTGTGGGCTGGGCCCATACCCAGGCTGGGGTCCACTCTTCCTGACCCTATTGTTCCTGGTGCCACCAAGATGGGGAGATGGGCCACCGACAGGCACAACACAAACAACCACTTACTAAGTGGTGACAGAGCCTGGCAGGAAACGGAGAAAGGAATGGGGGAATACAGGGAGAAGGAGGAGTGTGTGTGTGTGTGTGTGTGTGAGCGGATGTGTATGCGTGTGTGCGTGCGCCACAGTGTGTGTTAAGTGGCCAGATGCTGGCAGCTCTGTCTGCTGTGTCCCTCCATGTGTGCCCCTAAAACGGTGTTTATTTAACATTTCCATCTAGCTGCAGAGAAGTTTATGGGTCGTCCATTCAGCCTATAGTCAGACCCCATTTGAACTAGTTTCCATATTAAGGCATCACCCGGTCAACTCCAGAAGCATCCCCGGAATGTTTGATGTTAGTTTTCGTCTCTTTTTTTTTAAACACTCAATTAGGTATTTGGCCAGGCACCTCTGTGACCCCCCAGTCTCAGATATACAAGACTGTGTGTGTGTGTTTAGTTTATTACGTAATATGAATGTGTGTGTTTCTATATGTGTTCTTGGCCCCTGGGTTGCACTGTGGGTCATTCCTTGATAAAAGACTGATGGTGACACACTGTAGTCGACAGGGTCTGAACCCACATATTTGTGTAGGAATACCCCTCTGAAGTGTGGGAGGAGAAGGATCCCTAACCAAACACACACATACACACGTATGCTTCACGCACGCACACACACACTCACTTCCAGTCAGATACAATATGGCATTTCGACTGCACTAATGTCAAATTACCATTTTTTTTTTTTTGTCGCTTTGGTGTTATTTTCACAAGTCTGTGGTGAATTAATTGTGTATTGTATTTTCTAGTATTATATTGTACTTATGTATTGTAGTGGTCCTGTACGTGGCTGAGCTCATAAGAACATGGCACTTTTTACCCCAGAGTTGATGGTTCTATCCTCATTGGGAACACATACCAAAATGTGTGGACTGTTACATAAATGGCATATATTACGGTATGACAGTACTGTATTGGCCACTGACGTTTTAGTAAAACAGTGTGAAACCCCCCTGTAACGTTCGTCGTTAGGGGTAGACCAAGGCGCAGCGTGATTTGAATTCATCCTATTTTTTTTTTTAAATGTGAGCCAGCAAAAAATATAAAAAATAAACAATACAACAAACGAAAAGCTTCGCCGTGCAAAAATACATGCAGCCAAACAAGGACAAGATCCCACAACTGAAGGTGGGAAAAAAGGCTGCCTAAGTATGATCCCCAATCAGAGACAACGATAGACAGCTGCCTCTGATTGGGAACCATACTAGGCCAATGAAGAAAAAGAAAACATAGATCTACAAAAACTAGAGTACCCACCCGTAGTCACACCCTGACCTAACCAAACTTTAGAGAATAAACAGGGATCTCTAAGGTCAGGGTGTGACACCCCCCCCCCATCAAAAAGATCCCAGCAACTTAATTTTGGATCCATGTTTTAATAGGGGTGTATTTATTTATTGTTTTGAATCTTCTGGAATATTTGCTTATTGGTATTGTATTGGTATTGTATTACTGCACTGTAGAAGCTAGAAACACAAGCATTTCGCTACACCTGCTGTACCATCTGCTAATCGTTGTACACGACCAATACATTGAGATTTGATTTGTTACATACAGTACAGCTCTAATATTGTCAATATCAGATTAGTCATAGAAGTACATTCGAGGATATGTCATACTTAATGTTTTTACAATACAGACATACATTTTCATAATGTTCACCAAATCTGTAGTAGACAAACAGGTTTACATGTTTGGTAAACCTATAGATTTGACGTTTTAGTGATTGTCAGTTAAGAGCAGTCGGATTAAGGTAATAGTAAAATGTATTTTTAACCGAAAATAATCATATTAAAGTACTGTGAGCATTGTGGAAGGCAATCACTTCATATGAACATGTATTGCAATGTGAAACGTGTGTATATATACACAGTACCAGTCAAAAGGTAATGTAGTAACCAAGAAAGAAGATAAACAGCAGGTTGAAACTGTGTAAAACATGCTTGTTGTGGATGTCTACAAAGCGTAACACAGTAGCTTTCGAAGATGATGATTAATTCAAAACACCCACATGAATATTAGAGTTTATGCATATGCATAGGTTTATAAAATAAAAAATAAAAATATGAATTAAAAGTATGATTGTACAATACTATACTCAGCCTACCGCATTTTACACATCAAACTGATTTGATTGTCTTTGGCACTTAATAGGTCTAGCCTATACTCCCAATGTTAACAAATTTGAGTAATCGCCTTTGAGTGTGGACTGTATTATTATGCATACGGGAAGGACTGCTTACCTTGTGCTACTGTACCCTTCAAAATGTTTATCCATGAGTCCCGGAGAGAACGTATAGCCCTAGGCGATGCTGTTGTTTAATTGATTGGTTTAGTTAGCCAAAAATGTGTGCATTTGATTTTGAATAGCCTAGCAATAGGTCATGTTTTTATATTTTCATATTTAATTGGGTGACACATTACCTTTTAGCCATACAGAATATCTCACCGCCATGCGTTTCCATCTCCTATCTCTACTTTATTCCTTTCTCGTGCGTGCAGACGGGCTGTCAACAGTTTAGTGAACTATATTGTCACAGGCCGGCTCATAGCCTGTGGCAAAAATGAGGAGACACGAACAACAGGTATAGGCCAAACAAAAAGGTTCTTTATTGTAAACCAAAACTATTAACTTTAAACAAAGAAAAGGAATGAGGTGTGAAAGTATCATAATGTAGGGTGTATGTAAAGTGCAGGGATGCGTGAATCTGTGTTTGTGAATGACTGAGTGAAAACTACAAAGGAACAAACAAAACAGGATCATACCTGGAGGAGCAGAGAGAGAGACGAGTGATTAGTGAAACAGTTTAAATACTTTGAGCCCAGGTGACTCCAATCACTAACGACCCTCCTCTGCCTGCAGGAGGAACCGCCCCTGCACTGCAGAGGAGGGGCCGTGACAATATTTTGTTGAAAAAAACTACTATCGATGTTCCCGAACAGATTTCACTTAGCTTCCCAAATCAAGCAATGGGTAGCTGCATGAACAAGGTTGGAGAGCCCATGGGCAACAGTTTGTGCAGGATATCACCTGTCGGCAGTGAGAGCATGCTCCGCAAGCAGTGGTTCATGCTTGGAGTGAAATACATGTTCTTGTATGTATTTCTCAGCTGCTCGTGTTAAGCACAGGTCAGCCATAAAAGCGAAGTCGCCTACAAAACGGGTGGGAAAGCACTCCGCCTCCATTCACTATTCGAGTGCACACAGATGACATGTATTTTTGCCCCTGTTCCTGCCCATTTGATAATGGGCCATTCTAAATCTAAACTAATTTGGGATATTAGTAAAGACCAGATTAAATTGAGAATAGTCTGATGGGTGAATATATTGATCACTTGATGAGAGAATAACTGTGCAGCCGAGGCCCAGCCAATCAGAATGAGTTTTTCACCACAAGGGCTTTATTACAGACAGAAATACTCCTCAGTTTCATCAGCTTTCTGGGTTGCTGGTTTTAGACAAGCTGGATGTGGAGGTCCTGGGCTGGCATGGTTACACGTGGTCTGCAATTGTGAGACTGGTTGGACAAACTGCCAAATTCTCTAAAATTATGTTGGTGGAGAAATTAATATTCAATTCTCTGGCAACCGCTCTGGTGGACATTTCTGCAGTCGGCATGCCAATTGCACGATCCCCAAAAACTTGAGACATCTGTGGCATTGTGTTGTGTGGCGGAACTGCACATTTTTAGAGGGACCTTTTATTGTCCCCAGCACAAGGTGCACCTATGTAAAGATCATGCTGTTTAATCAGCTTCTTGATATTCCACACCTGTCAGGTGGATGGATTATTTTGGTAAAGGAGAAATGCTCACTAACAGGGATGGAAACACAATTGTGCACAACATTTTGGAGATCTAATCTTTTCGTGCGTATGGAACATTTCAGGTATCTTTTATTTCACATTAAATGTTGCGTTTTTTATTTTTGTCCAGTATATATTCTTCTTACTATAAAATCATAAAGTAAAATAATGGCATGGGATTTATAAGGATATCTTGTCAGCTAAATGAAGACGCCTACAGCCTATGGCATGGAGCATAGCCACATAACATAGCCCTAAAATAGGCCAACTCATATATTTTCTTAATTTCATGTTTCTTTAGACCAAACAAATACATAATTATACATAATTAATTTGTGATGATTTGTGATGATATATTAAATGAATGTATTCTACTTTTTTACATGCAGATGTTCCAAAGGCGTGAATAAGTGGCTTGAACATGTGGAGGATTGGAGATGCTAAACGTGTTTTATATTAATTGGCAGACTTTTGCATGACAATAACCAGGCCAACAAAATGTTATGACCGCCACATGCACCAGATAGGTGCAGTCAAATGTGTTGTCTTACAGGGTCAGCCATAGTAGTACGGCACCCCTGGAGCAAATTGGGGTTTAAATTGTCTTGCTCAAGGGCACATTTTGACAGATTTCGCACCTTGTCGGCCCGGTTATTCAATCCAGTAACCTTCCAGTTAGTGGCCCAATGCTCTAAACGCTAGGCTATCTGCCACACAAATAGATGAAACACTGATTAGGTTTGGTGAAAAACTGACTGTGGTTTTGTGTTGTTCTTAGTCAATTGAACCAACTGCTTTGAACCAACTGCCTTTTTTGACGATCATCTTTTGAGTTTTGTACTAAGAGTTGTGAAAGTTGACCACATACTTGTGAAAAGTGCCCCAAAGCGATTAAACAAATACGAAAGCATCTGTGTGGCATTTTACAGCCCTTCACATTGCAGTCCTGCTGTCCTCAATATTTGATGACCCCATTCTGGGAGACTTGGGCTTTCCGCCTCTCATTGATGCTACACATATTTGTCAACCTCTTCTCTCTTATCGCCTTTTGTAGGGTCTCTAAAACCACATGAGACCTGTGTCCATTCAGTGGTACTGTGTTATTTGATGAGCAGAAAGCTCACCTAACCTCCTGCTTTGGTGAGTTAGACCCTCGCTCTGTCTTGTTTCCCATGTGTGGTGTGGTGGAAATGGCACGAGTGCAGTAGACACTGCAGGACCACCAGCAAGCCTGATCCTGCTCTGTGTTGAAGCTCGGTAATAATCCTTGTGTCGATTTGAAGGATTAATGATTGAGTGAGTAATGAGAACTTGGTTATTGTTTGTTTGTCCCAAAAACCTCCGAGTGAATAGTCGGGATTAGGACGTGCTTCGACAGTCAGAATGCCCCCGTGGCGCTTCTTCAATTCTCTGGTCTCTCTCTCTTTCTCTCCATCTACCTCTGCAAGTCTCAACTAGCGACAGAGGGCCGTGTGAGAGACGGTGAATCACCAGCGATGTCTGAATGTGTATCCTAATGTGAAACAATATTATTGTGTTAGTTGGTGATGCCGAAGCTAAGCGTGGGAGTCTTTTTGCAAATGGCTCATTGTTGCTCTACGACAGTAATTGATTAGCATTGAGCAGGACGTCTGCATTGTGGACTGTGTACATTCTATCATGTTGTACAGACCAGTAGGCCTTTGGCCAGTAACCGAAACGTCGCTGGTTAAAATACCCGAGCCGACTAGTTGAAAAATCTGCCGTTGTGTCCTTGAGCAAGACACTTCACTATAATTGCTCCTGTAAGTCGCTCTGGATAAGAGCATCAGCTAAATGGCGCGACAGTGGAAGGAGTTTGGGCGGGGGGGGGGGGGGGGGGCTATTCAGGAGAAGATGAGAAATAAGGGAACAAGACAGGAGGAGGAAGGTACAGGTGAGGATAGAGGGGAGGAGTAAGAATGGAAGGATATGAGACGTCTATGAAAGAGGAAAGGACAGTGGTGGGTGTGTGGGAGAGGACAGGGGAAAAGAGGGGAGGAGGAGTATAGCAGCTGTGTGTGAGGTTAATGAGCACGCTCTTAGCCGTGTTAGACAGTATTAGGGAGAGGCCTATCGTCTGAAGCATAATAGCAGACAGTTAGGAGAGACAGAGGAGATCATTTAAATCCTCTTCACCATCCACAACTCCCTCCATCCTCACTCAGTGGCACCTCGTACTGTGTGTGTGTGCGTGTGTGCATGTGTGTGTGTGTGTGTGTGTGCATGTGTGTGTGATTTAGAGTTGGGGCTGGGCCTGTGAGGGTGTTTGAATATTTCTCAACACACACACAGAATTGGGTGCAAACACACACACACACACACGTACACACACAGGCCTATCTGAAGTGTATCAGTACAGTGACAGTTTAGCAGTGGAACACAGTGTACTGTTCTGTGGTCATTTGCCATTGTTGAAATCTCTGCTCTCTCCACTCTCCCCTCACCTCATTTCACTTTCCTTGTGCTCTCTGTGAATTCTCCATTCCTCTGCACTACACACTCTTTCCTGTTTCCACCCCCACCCCCCATCTATATCTCTTCCAAACCAATAGATTCCTTCTTGTCTTCTCTAGTGTAAGCCAGATACTAGATACAAGCTGATACACAACTGTATAGTTTAGCTACAGCCCAAAGGCCACAGCCAAGAGGAACCACTGAGGGGGGAAAGCTTTCAAAGAACTACATTCGGAGAGAGAGTGTGTGTGTGCGTGCATGCGAGTTTGGGTGTTTGTGCGTCTGTGCACATATGTATTCACAGGGTCAGTGGGTACATGAAAAAGGAGGGGAAATATCTCCTTCTCTTTCCCTCGTCTGGAATGCTGTAGCAGAATTGTATTGGAGTTTGAAGTTTCACACGTTTGATACCGTAGATCATAGCAGCCAATAAAAATGACATTCTTGTTCCCAAAAGTTCTGGAAAGGATCAAGTGACATCAAGTGTCTGTGGCAAAGTTGTGGTGTGCAGGCCCAAAACAATGCACCAATTTGCTGGACAGCTGAAGTCCTTCCTTGGAATGTTCTCCTAAAATACTGAAAGGATGTTCAGGACCTCAGATTATTGAAGGGACTCAAGCTGTCATGTTTACACGCTTTGGAGCAAGTGTCATGGCACTGTGTAACAAAGATTAACAGCAACTCTTCTTTCTCTCCTTTCTTTCTCGTCTTTCTCTCCTTTCTTTCTCGTCTTCCTCTCCTTTCTTTCTCTATTCTTTCTCTCTCTCTCTTCACTCTCTCTCTCTCTTCACTCTCTTTCTCTCTCTCTCTTCTCTCCCTTCTTTCTCTCTTCTCTCTCCCTTCTTTCTCTCTCTCTCCTCTCTCCCTTCTTTCTCTCTCTTCTCTCTCCATTCTTTCTCTCCTTTTCTCTCTCTCCCTTCTTTCTCTCTTCTCTCCTCTCTCTTCCTTCTTTCTCTCTTCTCTCTCTCTCTTCTCTCCTCTCTCTCTCATTCTCGTCTTCTTCTTTCTCTCTTTTCTTTCTCCTTTCTCTCTCTCTTCTTTCTTTCTCTCTTCTTTCTCTCTCTTCTTTCTCGTCTTCTTCATCTTTTTTTGCAGGAGGCTCATGTGTTTATCAGTGCTGAGAGTACTGAGGATGTCACAGAGGAGAAGATAGGCACTGAGCTCAGTAAAGTCCGCCCCCAGACAGAGCAAGTCAGAAGAAGCAGTCGGTCCAAGGACAAGGAGGAGACAGTGGTGAGTGCTCCTCCTGCAATACCATCTCTGTCCACAGGAGGGGGCGCTAACACCTGGACAAAACCTGGAACTGTGCTTTTACATGGAGGAGGATCCCACAGTTAGATTCTCTCAGTTTTAATCTCTGTCATGCATTGTACTTCCTCTATACCTACTGTATGTTTTGAAAAATTTTTCATACTTTAGCAATTATGAGTTACAAACAACCAAGGCTCCTTATGCAATATGTACATACAGTGTTGTTCTCCAGTCACACTCTCTTTCCTCTGCATCTGCCGATCTCTGTTGATAGGGCACTAACTACAGGAAGACTAACGCTGCCATGGAGATGAGACGGGCCAACAGAGACTCCTTCTGGGCACGTGCAGAGGTAGCCTACACAGAAACGTAGTCACAGTTACCCTCATAGCTTTAGACAGTTTTTCTAGTAATTTGTCAATGCAACAGAAGAAAAGTAGTTGTCCTCTTTAATGTTCACTTCACGTCACATCTTTAGTGTTCACATCACATCTTTAATGTTCACATCACGTCACATCTTTAGTGTTCACATCACGTCACATCTTTAGTGTTCACATCACGTCACATCTTTAGTGTTCACATCACGTCACATCTTTAATGTTCACATCACGTCACATCTTTAGTGTTCACATCACGTCACATATTTGATGTTCACTCATGTCACATCTTTAGTGTTCACATCACGTCACATCTTTAGTGTTCACATCACATCTTTAATGTTCACATCACGTCACATCTTTAATTTTCACATCACGTCACATCTTTAGTGTTCACGTCACATCTTTAATGTTCACATCACATCTTTAGTGTTCACATCACGTCACATCTTTAATGTTCACATCACGTCACATCTTTAATGTTCACATCACGTCACATCTTTAGTGTTCACATCACGTCACATCTTTAGTGTTCACATCACGTCACATCTTTAGTGTTCACATCACGTCACATCTTTAGTGTTCACATCACGTCACATCTTTAGTGTTCACATCACGTCACATCTTTAATGTTCACATCACGTCACATCTTTAGTGTTCACATCACGTCACATCTTTAGTGTTCACATCACGTCACATCTTTAGTGTTCACATCACATCTTTAGTGTTCACATCACGTCACATCTTTAGTGTTCACGTCACATCTTTAGTGTTCACATCACATCTTTAGTGTTCACATCACATCTTTAGTGTTCACATCACGTCACATCTTTAATGTTCACATCACGTCACATCTTTAATGTTCACATCACATCTTTAGTGTTCACATCACGTCACATCTTTAATGTTCACATCACATCTTTAGTGTTCACATCACGTCACATCTTTAATGTTCACATCACATCTTTAGTGTTCACATCACGTCACATCTTTAGTGTTCACATCACGTCACATCTTTAGTGTTCACGTTACATCTTTAGTGTTCACGTCACATCTTTAGTGTTCACGTCACGTCACATCTTTAGTGTTCACATCACGTCACATCTTTAATGTTCACATCACGTCACATCTTTAGTGTTCACATCACGTCACATCTTTAATGGTCACATTGTCAACTGTAATAAGTCTTCATCTATTGTGTTCCATCTTCCTCTTTCTCTCTCGCTCTCTCTCAGCGTGAGGAGGAAGAGCGGAAGGAGGAAGAGAGGAAGCGAGCAGTGGAGGAGAGACGCCGTTGTGAGAAAGAGAGAGTGCTGAAGGAACGGAAAGAGGCTGACGAGAGGGAGAGGAAAATGAACGAGAAACTACAGATGATCGAAGGGCAGAGGTCAGAAAGTTGGGCACACACACACACACACTGACTCAAGACTTACTAACACAATCTCTGACTCAAGGGTATTCTCTTGTGTCACTATCAGGTATTTGAATGTGTTGTCAAAGTAAAAGCTACTTAAGGCTAATATTCTATGAGGTTTCTGACATCTCTGTATCTCTGTATCTCCCAGGAGAATGCAGGCCCAGCTGGAGGCAGAAGTGAGGAAGCAGGAGAAATCAAGATGGGTGAGAGAAAGAACGAATGAGTGAGAAAGTTATTGGGCGACTCGACCTCTAGGTGTTTCTGACTTCTGAACTCTGTGTTTTTGCATGCATCTTTACGCTGAACTCTGTGCCTGTGTGTGTCTGAACTCTGACCTCTGACCTCTCTGTTGGTGTGTGACAGGAGCTGCAGCAGAGAGAGCATGAGGAGGACATGAGAGCTCGCTTGAGACGCAGCGAGTCCATCGAGAAAGCAGCAGTGAGTGTCTCTCTTACTGACCTCTCTAATCCCAATAAACTCCCTTGCTACTCTTCCATAAACACCTCACCTCTTGTTCATGTCATATGGTGTGTCCCAACGCTCTGAAGTGGCTTCCTCTCCTTGTCTCCTGTCCTTCATCTGCACTGATCTGAAAACACAGGATAGGTCAAAAGGAATATGGCCTATCATGGGAACCTGTCCACTTCTTTCACACCAGCGCAGATGAAGGAAAGGAAAGGAGGAGAAGAAGGAGGAGAGGAGATAGCTTTAGACTATTGAGACCTGGCTGTAGTTTCCTTTACATCATTCGGGTAAAACAGTGTGGTGTGATTCCTCTTCCTACCCGTAGGAGGCAGCAGTGCTGGTATCACAGCGCTCCATGAACCCCAGAGAGTTCTTCAGACAGCTGTCATCATCATCGTCCCAAAGCCCATCCAGCCCCGGCTCACCACGTACAGGTAAATTCACTGTGTGTCTGTTAATAAGCATTGGCAAACCAAGGTGTGGCTTGTCTACGCAGTGTGTGATTATGAAGCCAGTCAGTCAATCGTGCATGAACCTAAACAACCATTATTGGTCTTGTTGCAGTGCATTTCTTAATTTGGGTCTTTCTTCCCTCCCTCTCTCTCTCCACAAAGGCAAACCTCCATTAAGGCGGTACCAGCGCAGCCTGACTGACACAGCATTCATCTTTGGGAAATGGGACGGCCCCACTCCGACCTCCCCCCGCAGTCCAACATTGGTTTCACCCTTCTCCCGTGTCCCCTCCTCCCCCTTCCACCGCACCATGTCTCCACCCAGCACCAGCTTCCGCCCAATCACCTCTCCCCAGAGCCCCCGCGCCCCCCTGGTGTCCCCTCCCACATCACCCCTCCACTTCGCCCCTGCTGTCTCAGCCCGGCCTACCCTCCCATCACCCAGCCCCCAGTCTCAGCCTCCAACCCAGCCCTCTGCCCCCCCAGCCTCTCCAGGCCTCCTAGCCACCCTGACCTCCACCATTCCAGAGAACCAGCACCAGGCTCAGGTTCTGCCACCATTTCCCCCAGATACCCCTCCCCAGTCCCAGCCTGAGTGTTCCCCCTCTCCACTAGTCTCCATGGAGCCTGCCCCAGCACCACAGCCTCCCACTGTCCCCCTGCCAGAGAGTCCACTGCAGTCAACAGGTAGGTCCTCATCATACACACAACCTACTGTAGAATGACCAATGGTGTCTGTCAAGCCGTTATAGATTTGTGTTGTCAGTTTGGCATGACTGTACTTAAAACCACAATGGTTCATTGTCTCCAATCCAGAGCAGTACACAGCCGTACAAGCCGTACTGGTGGAGGAAGAGGAAGATGAGGAAGAACAGGCAGAGCCTGAGCCCAGTGTTGGGAATACAGAGCCAAGCCCAAACATGGAGGAGGGAGAGGAAGGCTCAGCACCAGATTCAGACTCTTTATCGGTGCAGGAGCCTGTGGCAGAGGAACAAGAGAAGGAGGACCAATCAGATGACATCCAGGCCTCTGCTAAGCCAGTGCTGGTGGAGCTTTCAGAAGAGGATGAGGAGCCAGCTGTCACAGGTAAAGTACATTGTTTTGTATCTTGTACAGGCCTGTCCTGTTATACAAATTCAAAAAGGTCAAATACAACAATTAAAAGAGAAGAAGAGTGAGGAGTTGTATGTATAAGAATGTTGTGCAAAGAGTGTCTGATACAACTAACACAATCTAACCCATGTCTTGTTATGTTCAGATGCAGAGGTTATTCTTCAGCCAATCACACAAGAGGTTGTGGCCCCATCCACCAATGGGGTGAGAGATGAGGGGGAGTTGGTGGAACACAATGGTACAGGTATGTAACCACACTCAACCATTTAGTTATCTCTACTCTACGCTAGCCTACATTGCCCAAGTTGCTCTCAAACTGAATGAACCTTTATATTGATGAGATAACGTGGAACAGACATACCGGTATGCTATGTTACAATTTCCTATCCTTTTCCAGAAATCCTCTTCCTCATGGATTTTTAAGATCATGAAGGGGTTTGAAATACTACACACTTGCTTGTTTAGTAGGGAATGAGAATCCAACCCCTCTCATGATTCCTCTTTCCCAGAACGATCCATGAGTCCACCTGAGAGGGACCAAGATACTCCGGAGTTGGCTGTTTGTTTCGATGATGAAATTGAGGAGGACTTTGTTGAAGAGATTGAGGACCAGGAGATTTCAGAGAATGGAAAAGAGGTACGGAATGTAACACAATCAACAAAGTAATAAGGCCTCTGTCCCCTCCTATGCCATCGTATTTACTTCTGTGCTTCAAGTCTAGCCCAGGAACAGGATTGAAGAATGACTCATTTAATATGAATGCCATGTCGATGAGAACCAAGAGAGGGCTCTACAATAGGAAAAATTAAATTTTCCCCAGGCTGGGGCCATTTGTGATCGTTTTTCTCGCTGTTTCTTTCAGATTTCACCAGACAGACAGATGTGTGTTCGAGCTCTCTATGACTACCAAGCAGGTCAGTTCCAGGTGTAACTCATACCATGGACCACATACACGCCTATCCCCTCTATGATGCTCTCTGAGTGTGTTAAACCTTGCTTTCTCTTTTTTTCCACAGAGGACGAATCAGAGATCTCCTTTGAGCCAGGTGACATCATAAGTGCTGTGGAAACGGTGGACAAGGTCTGGTGGCGTGGCTTCAGTAAAGATGGACGCCTGGGACTCTTCCCAGCCAATTACGTGGAGACCATCTAGACACACACACACACACCACAGACACACACACACACACACTCAGGGACTGAACACTCATTCCCCATACAGTGAAACCACCATAGTATACATGCTACATACATAGAGCCCTTAACTTCAATAGACACATTGAACAACTTCCATTGGATTCCATGCAACACTCGGCTGTGTTGTGGGGGAAGCCAGTGTCTCCTGTTCTAACCACTGGCAGACTCCTAGCTGGCCGAAACACACAGTTGTGGACTAGCAAGATCCCCCCCCCCCCCCCCCCCCCTCCCTTCCTTCACTCCACAAGGAGGAGGACTGGGAAAGAGAGGGAGCACCAGATGGGATGTCTGCAGGCTCAATCAGTCCCTCTTATTACAGCCTAATATTCTGGTGATTGTTGTTACTATTAGCATACTGTCTGTGTGGATGTGTCGTTCCCTTGGTACATTTAACAGCGTTTTCCATGTTGTAAGGGACTGTCTTTCTTGTTCCTGTATCGGTGTTATTTTATGTGTGCATAATCTGTGTTTTATCTACACTTTTTTTTATTTTTTATCCAAGCAGCATGGTATTCCTATCTGATACTAATTGATAGCGTTGTGCTAATTTCACATAAACGAAAAATGCTACTTGTAAATCAAACTGTCTCTTTGAAGCGAGAGTTTTTTTAAAGTCATTAAGTCTTAATACACCTCTCTTGTACATAAGAATGTATAGTGACATGCATTTTGGTTTATTTTGCTTTGTCATTCTACAAGTGTGTGTATGGTTTGTGTTCCCTGCATTTACTCCACATTTACAAATAGTAGCCTATACCATTTACGAACTCATGATACTCTTAAACTCTAGCTCATATATATATTACAGGTCTCATTAGTTTTTGTTCCTACATTAAAATACAAAATACTATTTTAAAGGTATATTTCTTTATTCATGAAAAACAGCATACAAAGCATGAAACGTAAAGCAGGAAGTAACTTTACATAATGCATATCATACAGTTTTTTTTTTTTTAAACAACCAACAGGGAAATACTACTACAAGTTACTTTGTAATCACAGAAACCTAGAAGTGATGTTGGAACAAGAATTCTAATTTCATTTAATAGAACTGAGCAAAAACATCCATTATGTATTTTTCTCCCATAATAATCAGCTTTGTACCATTTTTTTTTTTTACGTAAAACACTTGCACATATTCATGAGAAATTGTTTTTTTTTTATATTCAGAGAAATATAATGGCTATGTACATATAAATCATTTTGCAGAGTTGTCTTTTTACCAGGTAACATACTGTACATTAGCCTCGCATGTTTGAGAGGTGTGTACAGTCCACACAGTGGCATTTACTTGATAATTGGTCAATTTACACCTTTAAACTTTCCTCACAGGACCAGAGAAGTGAGGGTGAGACACTCATTCGGCCATCCACATCCTTAGGCATTATTAGTCCATATTCTGTGTCCAAAATGACGCCGTCCACCTGAGCAGTCTTGTCTGTACCACACAACCCTATCAGACTCAGTAGGATTAGAGTTCCAGATGGGAGCAACCTTTTTCTCAGTCTGATAAGAACTCTGTGATGGGGATCAGACTTGGGGCAGACCAACAGAACATAATCGAACCTTTGAACTGAGATGGGTTCAACAGGGGAAAAAGTTCCCAAATGTTTGGGAACCTTGGTTGAACTCACCTCTGTCACTGTCATAAACGACTCCGTATTCACACGACACTCATGATGCCCTGTGTGGTTGAGCATCAATGAGGAAATAAATAGGGAGGAGTTCCCTAACACAAATCTGTGAACACATCAGTCCCTCCCATACCAGGCAGCTGTAAACGCAAAGTTGTCTATGGTAAGGTTAGGGATGTGGAAAGAGGTGCTTTTCTCAGCCAGCTGCACCCGGCTACCTACGTCCTCCTTAAGGTTCGCCCGGGATCTGCCCATTGGCCAAAAACCTGCCTGGTACTATCAAACTGACATGTTGTCCCCACCCCTTGCACCCTTACACTGCAGGTTTAATGTCTCCAGTATGAACAGGCAGTAGTGGTTTATAGTTTAAAGCCCTGCAAACGGTGAGCGGTATTGTGTGCTGCAATGACCAACTAGGTCCCCTGCACTCAAGCTTGTACCACCCCGAGTCTGATTGAGTGCGATCATGGATCTGTAATCTCCTGGTAGATCATTTTAGTCGATCCCTTTAAACCAGCAGCCAGCATGAAATTCTCAGATTAAGGTTTTACAAATGGTCCACAGCAAGGTGCTTTCTTTAGTTTTATACGTGAAAATCAAACGGTTGCCAATCAGTGGAAATGACTCGCCAGTGAAACGGGAATAAACATCAACCTTCCGCCACAATCTCATTGAATTCTTGGTCTGCATGGATGGTTTTCTTCAGGAAAGCAAGTAGTAGAATGCTGAGCTTTACGATTGAAGCCATTATGTTCCAAGATTCTGTGCACTGCTTGTACACACTCTACCTCTGTGTAAGACTGTAAATGGCTTCATATGTACTCTCCCTCATTAATCTTTGTTGTAAATTATGCAGGGATGGCGACCTTAATATTTAACTACTTCTACTCATCTCTTTTCCTCTGAATCGTTGAGAGCGAGAAATTGTTAGGAAGGTCACAGAAGTGTCACGGATTAAACATGTGGATGATGGGTGAAAATCAACACTTTAATAAATAAAAAAGAGCACTTTTTAAAGCTCTCATTCACGTAACTTGGAGTCATGGACGGCAGTCAATTTAAATAAAAAAATCAATCAATTTAAATCAAATAATTAGGCCCTAATCTATGGATTTTACATCAGCCATGGGTGGGCCTGGGAGGGCATAGGGCCACCCACTTGGGAGCCAGGCCCAGCCAATCATAATGAGCTTTTCCTCACAAAAGGGTTTTATTACAGACAGAAATACGCCTCAGTTTCATCAGTTGTCCAGGTGACTGGTCTCAGGCGATCCCGCAGGGGAAGAAGCCGGATGTAGAGGTCCTGGGCTGGCGTGGTAACACGCAACAGAGCTGTTGTAGAGAATTTGGCAGTGCGTCCAACCATTATTCCTCCGCTGTGATGTTCTCAACACCAGTTTAAATCAATATAGCCGAGTTAACTAGAAATCTGGCCTTTTTTAGGATTCAGGCTCATTCAATGTCTGTTATGTCAGATCAGGCCCGGGCTTGTCAAGTAAAGAGGCACTGAGTTTGAAGGTAGGCCTTGAAATACATCCACAGGTACACCTCCAATTGACTCAAATGATGTCAATTAGCCTATCAGAAGCTTCTAAAACCATGACATCATTTTCTGGAACTTTCCAAGCTGTTTAAAGGCACAGTCAACTTAGTGTATGTAAACTTCTGACCCACTGGAATTGTGATACAGTGAATTATAAGTGAAATAATCTGTCTGTAAACAATTGTTGTACAAATGACTTGTGTCATGCACAAAGTAGATGTCCTAACCGACTTGCCAAAACTATAGTTTGTTAACAAGAAATTTGTGGAGTGGTTGAAAAACAAGATTTATTAATGACTAACCTATGTGTATGTAAACTTCCGACTTCAACTGTAGGTAATGTTTCCCTATACATTTCTAGATATCTCAAATCTGTGATTAGTATCTATAATATTGCCCCCTACTGTACAATGGCCCAAACTTCAGTACCTATAAAAGGCTTTGTAAAAACAAGCAGAGTTATCCCTAGTCTGTGAAAACAATTTTAACATGTGACTCTGCATAAAACCAACAAGGACTTGTCAGACTTTATGCCACATGATGTTTGCCTATAATGATTTGCTAAACCTATAAAGGCGTTTTGAAGCCCTTCATTATGCCTAAAGTTATAGCCTAATTTGATTAAAGTGTGACTACGAATCATCGCACGTAAGATATGTTTTAACTGATACAATAAAGTGAGATTGGGCGTTATCTTAGCCTGCTGTTTGAAGATCGTTTCACTATACAGGAAGTGTGAGATCATTCCCTGATAAAACACTGTTAAGTAAGCTGAAATTGTCTTCTGAAATATCCATCTTTGGCCAGACTAACTCTGCAGCACACAAATGACCCTGATAACTAATACAGTGCCTTGCGAAAGTATTCGGCCCCCTTGAACTTTGCGACCTTTTGCCACATTTCAGGCTTCAAACATAAAGATATAAAACTGTATTATTTTGTGAAGAATCAACAACAAGTGGGACACAATCATGAAGTGGAACGACATTTATTGGATATTTCAAACTATTTTAACAAATCAAAAACTGAAAAATTGGGCGTGCAAAATTATTCAGCCCCCTTAAGTTAATACTTTGTAGCGCCACCTTTTGCTGCGATTACAGCTGTAATTCGCTTGGGGTATGTCTCTATCAGTTTTGCACATCGAGAGACTGAATTTTTTTTCCCATTCCTCCTTGCAAAACAGCTCGAGCTCAGTGAGGTTGGATGGAGAGCATTTGTGAACAGCAGTTTTCAGTTCTTTCCACAGATTCTCGATTGGATTCAGGTCTGGACTTTGACTTGGCCATTCTAACACCATTTGAACCATTCCATTGTAGATTTAGCTTTATGTTTTGGATCATTGTCTTGTTGGAAGTCAAATCTCCGTCCCAGTCTCAGGTCTTTTGCAGACTCCATCAGGGTTTCTTCCAGAATGGTCCTGTATTTGGCTCCAAACCATCTTCCCATCAATTTTAACCATCTTCCCTGTCCCTGCTGAAGAAAAGCAGGCCCAAACCATGATGCTGCCACCACCATGTTTGACAGTGGGGATGGTGTGTTCAGCTGTGTTGCTTTTACGCCAAACATAACGTTTTGCATTGTTGCCAAAAAGTTCAATTTTGGTTTCATCTGACCAGAGCACCTTCTTCCACATGTTTGGTGTGTCTCCCAGGTGGCTTGTGGCAAACTTTAAACGACACTTTTTATGGATATCTTTAAGAAATGGCTTTCTTCTTGCCACTCTTCCATAAAGGCCAGATTTGTGCAATATACGACTGATTGTTGTCCTATGGATAGAGTCTCCCACCTCAGCTGTAGATCTCTGCAGTTCATCCAGAATGATCATGGGCCTCTTGGCTGCATCTCTGATCAGTCTTCTCCTTGTATGAGCTGAAGGTTTAGAGGGACAGCCAGGTCTTGGTAGATTTGCAGTGGTCTGATACTCCTTCCATTTCAATATTATCGCTTGCACAGTGCTCCTTGGGATGTTTAAAGCTTGGGAAATATTTTTGTATCCAAATCCGGCTTTAAACTTCTTCACAACAGTATCTCGGACCTGCCTGGTGTGTTCCTTGTTCTTCATGATGCTGTCTGCGCTTTTAACGGACCTCTGAGACTATCACAGTGCAGGTGCATTTATACGGAGACTTGATTACACACAGGTGGATTGTATTTATCATCATTAGTCATTTAGGTCAACATTGGATCATTCAGAGATCCTCACTGAACTTCTGGAGAAAGTTTGCTGCACTGAAAGTAAAGGGGCTGAATAATTTTGCACGCCCATATTTTCAGTTTTTGATTTGTTAAAAAAGTTTGAAATATCCAATAAATGTCGTTCCACTTCATGATTGTGTCCCACTTGTTGTTGATTCTTCACAAAAAAATACAGTTTTATATCTTTATGTTTGAAGCCTGAAATGTGGCAAAAGGTCGCAAAGTTCAAGGGGGCCGAATACTTTCGCAAGGCACTGTAACTACCATAGTGCACCTGATCAAATAGTAATCTACTAAAGGTGGACACACAGATGACAGGTGGAGATCCTTTAAATACAGCTTCTGTTCACTTCACATCAACTGTCACCATTTTTTGGGGTCAAGTGCATAATGTTTTTCAGATAGTAGTAGTCAGATTTGCCCCCAAAAAATCACAGGTTTTAAAAAAAATCACAGGTTTTATACTTTTTGTTTGAGTACACGCTGGATCAAGTAATATATCTGTGTGAACACTGTCTACATAAACTAACTTTTTACAAAATGCCCCTTGCATGGTCGCTGCTAGGTTTATTGAACAGGTTGTGTTTCAATTTAGATTTGGTGAACAGGTAGAATAAAACGAACTATTCCTTCGGCCCCATGTGATGTTACATATTCAAACCTGGTTCATTATTAAAATATACACTGATAAATAAACAAGGCTATGCAATTGGTAACACATTAGGTATTCAGACATAAGGTCTACATTACGAAAAGGTACTATAGATTTCATCCCTCCACACTGACCCTGTGTACTGAGACAAAATGGTCATATCTGAGGTTAAGGTGAAGCACATTATGTGTTTAAGTGTGTTGCAGTCATTCTAATCAGCAGTAAAGAGAAAAAAACAAGGCTGTTGTAATCACCCATAGCCATGTATGTTTGTAGAACAATTATACACATTAGATTAGAATAGTCAACTCACTGGAGTATTATGTGTTTGAAGATACCCCTCTGTGTGTTCAAATCCGTAAAGAAAATGCAATGAAGATTACAACACTGCTGTGTAACATGACAGATTTAATTAGCTTTCAGACACTGTGGATCGAGTGGCTTTGCTTACCCTTTTCTGAAATAGCCTCAAAGTCAGTGGCATCGTCTGAGATGCTCTTCTCAATTTTAAGTCTTAATTGAAACAGAACAATAACAAAATAACATATACATTTCAAGCATGATCAAACTATAGTAAGCATACACCAAGCCAAGTACCTCGGCTAGTTTTTTTAATTAACTTCTGACTCGCTATGCGTCAATACTTAAAACATGTTTTTTCCTCTGTTGTTGTGTGCCTTTCTTTAATACACTTCATATATTTAAAACGTTAATCAAATACAACCATCGACTATTTCCTAAATGCTGTTGCTCTAAGATGGCAACGGAGCGTGAATGCACATGTGGAAATTGAATATCAACAGGGAATCTGTCAGCGGTTGTAATTGATTAACGTTTTATTAAAACGTATGGATTTAGGCAAAACAAAGGCGCGCATCAACAGAGGACAAACATAGGTACAGGGGAGGTTTAAGAATGTCATTTTTTAGTATTGTAACGGGGTCGTTACATTGTACACGCGTAGCTGGGCGCAGCAAAGACAACCTGATCACCCAACGAACTTAAAGCTGGATCTATCATTTTTTTTGCCGAAAAAATCACGACTTGCCAGAAAATGTGAACAATAATGTTTGTGGACAGAGGGACGTAAATTCGTTGCCAAGCCAACGTGCCAAAATTTTTGTCGCAACTTTTTAACGTCATCCTTATTTAGGAACGTCAGCGACGCACGTTGCTACGCTTCAGTGAAAACCCAACAATCAAAGCTGGGAGAGCAGCCACATTTCTGCGTATTCATGGCAAATGGGTGTAAAGATATGCTTTTTGCTCGTGGAGCTGGACAAGTAAGTTATAATTTATATAGTTACTCAGTAAGTAGATAACTGCGTAGATTGGCTTGCTAACTAGTAGCTATTGTTGAATTTAAGCTAATGGTTGCAGATTCGCTAGATACCAACTAAGTTAGCCACCTAGCTAGATAGATAGCGAGCTACTCGGTATAGCACCGGAGTTTTAGTGTTAGCAGCACAGATGTAGGGTTAATTTTCATAATCTTGTTAGTGTTAGTGTTAGTGGTAGTGGTAACAAGTCAGATTGCCAGTTGATATGCCAGCACCAGTCACTAAAAAGACTGATGGCCAATTCCAAATGTAGTTAACGGGAACCAGGAAGGTCACATAGCATTGGATATGTTTTACTATCTAGCAATTACCTGCTAGTTAGCTTGGCCATCTAGTTATGACACATTTATTATGCAGCTATGAATATTGAGCAGTGCATCAAGACAAGCTAGATGGAATCTTGGCTATCAAGTAGAAAGCATAATGTAAAGGGATCGAAATGTACAGAATGGTTACCTGGAGGAAAATGGGGCAGGGTCATGCTTTTTCAATTTCAGTCAAGGGGAGGGTCGTGTTATTTATAATTTGTTACATTTCAATATTTCTCAGTGTTTTATAATTAGTTGCTTATTAGGCTATATATCGATGTGTGCCAGATGCTGCCCCTCATCTATGATTATCCGCGGGGCGCGATATCAAGTGCGCCTATAGGCTAATTAGTGTGGTCTCAATTAAATTATCTATAGGCTCGGAGAAGCACAGCGCACAATTATATTTATAAGATAGCTGCTGGGATGGTGTAAATACAACTGGGCTGCATTACACTGCTGTGGATATTCCAATCCTGATATTCCAATCTGCTCTTGCTGATCAAATACTTTTTGTGTGCTGCCTAACAATTGGTGGTAATTCAGGAGGAGAGTCAAAGGTCCCCCCCCCCCCCCCAACAAATGTCATTAGGCCTATGCGCTATCTATGTTCTGTTCAGTTTGAGAAAGAGAGCGTAGTGATGAGATAGAGGACCGGAGTTCAACTTTGATAGCTTGCTACTACCATAATAGTTTTGTATTAAAGGCAATATGTTTATTACCCATTATTACCCATTTGGGGCGGCAGGGTAGCCTAGTGGTTAGAGCGTTGGACTAGTTACTGGAAGGTTGCAAGTTCAAACCCCCGAGCTGACAAGGTACAAATTTGTCGTTCTGCCCTTGAACAGGCAGTTAACCCACTGTTCCTAGGCCGTCATTGAAAATAAGAATTTGTTCTTAACTGACTTGCCCAGTTAAATAAAGGTAAAATTAAAAATGTATTTTTCTGCGTTAATGACCTCATGTAAGTAACTTACATTGTGGTGCTGAAACTTCAAACAGCATCGCGGCACAATCAATCTGAAATGGACAGCTCATGGTGCTGCAAGTAAGCAAATTCGAGTAGGCTAAATTCATTTCAACCATCTTCATTTTAATTATACTTTACTAACAACAAGAGTGCTTTGTGTTGGAGCCTATTTCATCCTATTTAAGAAATAGGTCATGTAATTAGCTACGTTACATGCCCATGGAGAGAGCATTGCATTGTAGATTTTCTAGTTGACTTGAGCTGTAACAGATTTCCACCATGATTTTCTGTTTTGCTATCAACCATATTATAATGTCAAATTGAAACATTTGTTCACAAAAAAAAAATGTTCTCACATATTAGTGTTATTCAACACCCTAAATTAAAGGAATGAGTGGGTTAGGGTGGGTTTTACATTAAGGAACCTTCTAACTTATGTAACCATACCAACCGTAACATATCAAGCTAATTTGAGTATCCCTGATTTTCATTTACTGTGTTACATTTACTCTATGAGACCAGCCGGGGAAAGACGTGACTCTGATGCATATGGGAATATCATTGCTTTGTTTCTTTGACATTCAGAGGCTGAGATACAACCTTTTATAGCTGAGGAAACTAAAAATAGGCTTTGCTTGGGAAGTCATTTAATTTGGTCACTACCAATTGATTAAAGAGCTTTTAGGAAAACACTTGACACCTTCTCTCGTTGGGTTAAACCACGGTAAAGGAGTAGCCAGTAGTTAAAGTTCACATTTTTCTGCGTCAGTAGGCCTACTCTGTCTGGTAGGCCTAACTTTTGAAAGTACCATACTCAGATTCTTAATGACTTCTCAGATTGAACTATTTGCAAACAGGGACAGTTTCGTTGCAAACAAGACACACTGATTTGGCATTGGAGAAATATAAGATGAACACGCAAGCCTATATCTCTGTCCATTGCCTGTGATTTGTGTGATATTAAAAAAAGATGCTGCTAATATGTAACATGGTGGAGAATTGCATGAAATGTTTATAAAAGGCTATTTTTTTCTTGAACCTGCAAATACGATGATAGATTCATGCAGTGCTTTTACTATAAAGGAGCTCTTTCCACCCCTACTGTTGTCCATGGTACTCTGCGAACCCACAACAGTTTTCTCCATTGTAACCCTTATTATAAATAATGTGCTTACTCTAAGTCTCTCAGAGGATTGATTTGTTCATCTAATTGTATTTTTTTTCTCCCAGAGTGACGATTCTGACATTTGGGATGACACTGCACTGATAAAGGCCTACGACAAAGCAGTTGCATCATTCAAGGTGCCTCTACAGTGTTATTATAGCGTTCTGTTGACTGTGTTCTTATTTTCCTCACATGGATTGACAATTGGGTTGAGAAACATGCATCAGTATCAGGTCATTACAGCTACAGTTTGTGCATTATGGTAGGCTAAACATGTCTCCTAAAGTAGCATCCCAGAAAAGCTTCCGTGAAAACGTCCTGTTATCCCCCTCTGACGTCATGCTCACGTTTTGATACCTTTTTTGTAACCATTGATCCTGACTGTCAGACCGCCCTGAAGGGGGAGGAGGACACCACAATCCCAAAGAAAGACAACCCCGGAAAGAAACGGAAAAACCACAAAAAGAACCGCAGCAGAAAGAGAAGTAGTGCTCCTTCCGATAAAGAGGTAGGCACTGCGCGATAATACAAGTACTTTTAAATGAAAGGGTCTAACCTAACAGATGTACAACGACTACTGTGTTGCAGTGGAGAGTCGGCGAGCCCTGCTGTGCCTACTGGTCTGAAGACGGCAAGCTTTACGCTGCCACTATCTCCTCCATAGACGAGAAGCGGGGCACCTGTATAGTTGTGTTCACAGACTATGGGAACGAGGAGGAGCTGAACCTCCGAGACCTTCTGACCGAGAGCTCCGAGGTAGAGGAGGAAGCCCCCGACAAGGTACGTTAAGGATGTTTGTGAAGGTGTCCCTAAGTGAATGATTGGTTTTGTAACTAATGAAGAGAATGGACGGTTAGCCTAGTGGAACTCAGCAGTAGGCATAGAAGTCAGACTTCAATTACTTTTGAATGGGGACATCTTTTGGAGTGTTCTTATTTCTCTTTCTGTAATGCAGGTTAAAGAAGCAGAGTCTTCTACAAAGGAGAGCGATCGGTCGTCCGCCCCTCACAGTCACGTGCCACGCTCTAAACCCAAGTCCAAATCCCCCAAAGTACCTCCGATGTGGGGTCCAGGTTTCCCTGGCTTTCCCCCAGGTCCCCCTCCCATGCCTGGCTTCAGAATGGTAAGTAGACCCTAATTGTAGGTTGTCAGTCACTGTTCATCCGTGCATTACTTCTTAACATATGAAAAAGCCCCAACACATTTTGGTGAACTTTTGCTTTAACTTTCATTTGGAAGTTGCTTAAACAGGCAGAGGTGGCATTTGAAACATGGCATCTTGTATGTGTGGATGGAATAAATCCTTTATTTGACAATGGAGTGTGTATATTTTTAAAGTGTTGTTCTGTCTACAGGGAGACTCTAGGCGACCTGGGGCCTCCGGGCCTGCCCCTCCGGGATGGCCTCCCATGATGCCCTCTGGGCCACCGGTAAGGTAGATTCTAGAGCACAGAAATATTATCTGGCATTTGAAATGTTGGCCGTAGAGATCAGACTCTATTCTCATATCATATGGCGCTTATTGAGCAGTGTCGCTGGTACATTTCTTCATGCAACGTTCTGAAAGATGCACCAGTCTGAACATGGTTGTTTTGTCTCTTGTCAGATGATCCCTCCCCCTCCCCCCATGAGTCCAGACGGAGAGGACGATGAGGCCTTGGGAAGTATGCTGATCGCCTGGTACATGAGTGGATACCACACCGGATACTACCTGGTACAGTTGCATGCCATCCGCATCATGTCTTGCATGCTGTAGATGAGACAGGAATTGCTTATTACTGATGGTTAAGTTGAATAATTCACTATCTAATACTAATATAATAATCTTATTTTATAACTCTGGTTTGTTTTTGTTCTACCTTTTTTGTTATTTTTAGTATTACATTGTTATTCATTACTGCATTGTTGGGGTTAATGCTTGCAAGAAAAGCATTTCACTGTACTTGTGCACTGTACTTGTGCATGTGAAACCCTGACGAATCTGGAGCATGGTTCCATGGATCGCGTGAAGATTGATCGGAAATACATTTTTAGTTCAATACCAGGTGTAAACGGGTTTTCCGACGCAAAAGGAAGTCTGTGTCTAAGTTGCTTCTTTTCTTTTCCGTTCTAGGGGTTAAAGCAAGGCCGCAAAGAAGCTGCTGGAAAGAAGGCTCACCACAAGTGAAAAGGGGGACTTCGTCCTTACCTGGTAAATAAATGATAATTAGCCGTTTTTTTGTCATTTACTAAACTGACTTACTTTAGTGTTTTTTTATTTTTTATTGTGTTGTAGCCATTACCTGCTCGGAAAGGATTCCATTGAAATCTTTTTTGACCGACTTGCATGAGCCTCTGATGTTTCGATTGCCACTTTGTGGAAAGAATATAATGATCATTTTCTTGCCATTTCAGACAAACCGTCAACTAATATCTTCAAAACGTTTGTGTTAATCCCGCCACAAATAATGACCTTTGTGTTCTGCTGCGGGTCCTAGGTGTTTGTCTCCATCCCAGATGCAGAGGACTGGAGTGCTGTGAATGAATTGTAACATGTGTGAATGAACTCTTGTTTCAAAGCCTCCATGTGTTTCAGGGTTACGTTTTGTATTCTTTGTAAATAAACCCAAATAAAGGCTCTTAGCTCAAAATTTGCTGTTACATGTTACCTTTATTTTGTTTAATATGTGTGAGTATTCAATTAGTTGATCTCGCAATCAGAGAGGAGGCAAAGCGAGCTGAATTGACCTAAAACAATTGTCCACGTGAGATCACGCCCTTTTTTGTATGGAGGTTTATGTGAGAGTGTCAAATTACGTGAGGCTTATTTGATCGAATATAAGTTTTGTACTGATATGAGCAGATGTGCGTGGCATTCTGTTAACTTTGAGAAAAACACCTTCGTTGTGCCTGTATTTCCACGTCCGCATCTGCCCTCTCATTGGTTAGAATGGTCCTGATCTCGCCTACTGCTTCCATCTTTGAGGACAGGTTTTTTCGAACTTGCAACCTTGCAGTTACTAGTCCAACGCTCTAACCACTAGGCTACGCTGCTGCAGTAACAGTTCCTCCCCAGTAGATGGCAGGGTAGTCCTGTACACTGAAGAAGTAATGTTACAGCAATTGTTTCAAAGTTCCTGCTTACACCAAAGCATGACTGTCATGTCAATTGATCAACTAAAGGTCCATTTGTGAGTGATGTTTTGCCACCTGTTTTCAATGTTGGCCAGCAACATCTCATAAACATATACCGACCATAATCTGTAATAAGACACTCATATCCATCTTTTTGTTTCACAACTGTCTTCCTCGCTCACTGATGAGAGAAGCTTCTAAAGCTGCGGTGTATTCACTAGGATGCAAACGGGATGAAACTGGGAGGGACCTACCTGAATCTTCCCGGTAAGAAAGCTGTTTTCATTGGAAACATCTTCTGTTGCAAAACTGTTTGCTACAGTGTGCACTAATGAATGCACCCCTAGTATAACATCAACGCCAAAATAGGATTACCAAGACCTTGGGCTGGGGGGAGGCCAAACGTAGTCCCTCTACCCTGGCACTATCTCTACCAGGAGGGGAAGAGGTTTAGGCCTGAAATACTCAACCACAATACGTTATATCATACAACATATCCGAAATCAACAACCCGTTGCCCCAGCCCTATCTCCAAGACACTGTAAACATGAAAGGATTGTATAAGCAGTATGGCCACAGTTCCACCTAATCCCTTTGAAGTTTTCACCAAATTCCCAGCATCCATTCATTTCAGATCTACTGATGTCTAGGCTAAGTTAATTTTGATATCCCTTTGCAGGGTATACACTTTGGTTGGAGGTTGCACATTGTTGGATTCTTGGTTAATATCAAGAGAACAATATTTTTATATATATATATATATATATGTCCTCTGGGCTTAGACGTAACGCAAACGTTTTATTTCTATTTTGCTTTATCCTCTTTATACCTTGATACACATAAATCCTTTCACGTCATTGAAGGTTAATTACTTCTCTAGTTATATCACAAAGGACTAATCCACAATAAATTGGAGTCAAA
Source organism: Oncorhynchus clarkii lewisi (assembly GCF_045791955.1). Lineage (NCBI taxonomy): Eukaryota > Metazoa > Chordata > Actinopteri > Salmoniformes > Salmonidae > Oncorhynchus > Oncorhynchus clarkii. Next base: position 2,615,315 of record NC_092176.1, on the reverse strand, counting down.
ACTATAAAGGGCATGTACAGTATATGCATATAGTACTACATACTGTAGTAGTACATAAAAAAGCCATGTCGTTATAGTAAGTGTAATGTGCTAGCTCTAATATTTCCCCTCTGGAGGCCACGTGGATGTTTTTCTACTCGTGTGTGTGTGTGTGTGTGTGTGTGTGAGAGAGAGGGAGAGATTCTGTGGTTGAGATGAGAGAGGACTATTGTCTTTGATTTTAGACTACGCCATCATGCCCCAGCTGTTCTCTAGGCTTGGCTCACAGCTATGTGATTGTCTTTTTGCATGTGTTCTATCACTGACATTTTGTACCCGCTGTGCCAACGTTTGCCACGGTGTATGACTCTCAGCACTCACTGCTGTTTATTATATGTGTGTGTGTGTGATAGAGATAGGAGGAGACCGTTGCATTGAGAATTGCCCATCAGAGAGCAGAGGGATCACAAAGTTAGAAAGCCAGACTAAGGGCAATCTGGGTTGGGCCAATGTCATAGGGGGAGCTAGGGTTGGACAGCGTCTTGATTCCCGGATGTGGGCCCAGAGGCATAGGATAGCTGTATGTAAGCCCCTTTCCTGACAATTAGCAATTCAAGGGGTCTGCCTCAGCAAGGAGTTCAGAGGGTCTGCCTCAGCTTGGAAAAGCTACGAAGGTGGTTTGAAATGTCTGATTCCATGTACTTTTTTGGCTGTTCAGACTGCAGGAAAACGACTAAAATTGTGATTTTTGTCAGACCGCACTTGGAGTTAAATAATAAAGTCATCAAATAAAAAGGATGTGACATACACAACAACTTAAATATTCTAGTAACGTGATGTGAATAAATTATGCTTAAGTGGAAAGCAGTAGGGTGAATTCAGAAAGAGTTGGACAGCTTAATCCTGATTGCATTTATTTCTTGGTCTCACAAGAGAAAACCAAAACTATTGTTACTAAGCCCCTGCAGAGAAACCACATGATCAAAAACATCATAGAAGGGGGCAGAGCAAGCGTCAAACAGGAAGCTCACACCGCGAAGCACACGATAAGATCAGTGACCAGTAACAGTGCATGTGTAAAATCACTGGGGAAGCCAAGACAGAAATAAAAACTATTACTACCTGTGTTGTGATACTGTTGTGATACCTGTGTTGTTTTCTCTATAACTTGTTTGCCACCATGATATATAGGCCTATGGCTGAGACAAAATAAAGGCAGAATAAATTCAACCACACCTTTGTTTCATCACTAACAGGAGAGTAATCTCTCCAATGAAGTCCACAACACATATTGCATGTAACAAACAGTTACATGACCTACAGCATGGTCAAGCAAGTTAATGTTTCTGACATTTTCGGACTACTAAACAACTATTGATTTAGAACCATGGAGAGTTACCACAAGTCGCAAAGAAAACAGGAGCTGCCTCCACTATTCTAGCATGATTTCAACTTCAACATTTCAATATCATCATATCACCTATGCTTAGTGTAATACTGTGACAACTAAAAGATACAAAAAACGATTTAGTCCAATCAACATGAGATAAATATGATGTGACTGTCCATGGTTCTGATATCTCTCTTTATGTGTGTATGTGCAAGTAGAAAAAACATGTTCACGCCCCCTAGACCTACTTATAGAGAAACGCCAATACCATCCTCCTCTTTCATGTTGCCTAAACGGTCTATAACTCTGTCATACAGTACACGCTTTGAGTTTTTGTTGTCCTCGGTAGCCAGGACGACGTTAGCCAGGTAGGCTAACATACTTGCTCGCTAGCCTAACTTCCTTTCATGGGCAACGATGAGCCAGCTAGTTAACATTAGCCTACTACATCTAGCTACATATTGAACTTCTTTCGTCTCAGGCCAGGGGCACAATGTATGAATTTATGTTTGGATCAGAATCGCCTTTATAATCATTGGCCAGTGCAGAGAATTAAGTAAAACCACAAGTCCAAATCCCTATCTCCATTCATGGCTAATTTAGGAAAGGGGAAATTTTAGCTAGCTAGCCACCAGATGACATCGACACAACGGGATTAAACAATTCAAGTTGTGTCTGACAATTACGTTTTGCTTTTGATGTGATTGGTGTGAAGCCAAATCCAAACTGGCTTCCCTTGACCTTTTTTTTGGGTGCGCCAGGACCATTCACAGTTGAGCTCACTCAGTTTAGCTCAACTCTGATTGGCTATTATTTTATACTTTTTTTATCAGGGAGGCCAAATGCTTGCTGGCTTCCCTTGCATTCAATGAGTGTAATAATCATGGCTGAATTACCAACTGGGCATGCAGGGCACTTGCCCAGAGGCCCTGACCTCCAGGGGGCTGTCATGCCAAATAATATCCCCCAGACAAAAAGTGTGTGTGTCCCCGCGTCACAATGGGATTCGATAAACTATTAGCGTTCGTTGCCATATCAACGGTGTGACGACCTAACGATTCTAATTTTGTATCTCATTGCAGCCTAAATTACGTTCTTTTCATCCTTGGTATGCAAACAAGGCTGATTTCCTCGTCCTCAACAATTTTGCTGTTTAAACTTGTTTTGTTTAGCTAATAAAAGGAGAACTTTACTTCAAACTACTTTTGGGTACCTTGTTACCATTACAATATGAAATCCATTTCTAGCAAAGAAAATGTGTCATCTGCTTGACACATTAAAATACTTCACTTAAAGGTCACAAAGTCAGCTAATTTCCACTCCATTCATATGCAAATCCGTTCGATTCATACACTGTCTTAGCTGGATGTCATGTTTTCATTTTCACCTGCCCTTCCCTTATCTACACTGAAATTATATCATTTCACTAGTCCTATATTAATGATTCATTTTGTTCTATCTTGCATAGCTCATTAGTACACACACGTGGTTAAATATATCTATTGTGGGTACTAGGATACAGCAATGCACAATGAGGAACTAATAAATACCACCAAAGGATACTGTTCAACTTACAATAATGAAACAGCTGTGAAAACCAACCTGGCCATGTTTAAGATTTTAATATCTAAACTTTGAATTTTTTTGGGGTACAGTTGCCATTAATTTATTTTCACAGATTTGTTGTACATTCACACGGCAATCAGACTAAAATACTGAATTCTGGTGTGTGGAATATAGAGTGGTTGCTGTGTGCGTGGGAGGTTCTGCCTGCCACTTATTCTCAACAGGAAGTCAGTCTCGGAAGGGGGACTTGAAGAGGGAGACTGCAAAGTCCAAGCACTGCTGCTCTCTTTGTTCTGAGTGTTTTTAGTTAATCTGTGTATCCTCACATATTATGTGCCCAGTATGATAGAGCAAGAAAACGTTCTTAGCAGGTAATGACAACATGACAACAACAGTAGCTGTAGATGATGTAATGAAAAGTTGGAGGGTGGTTGGTAATGGAGGACATCAGGTGGATCCACGTCTGGGTGTTGGGCAGAACCCCTTGGCTCCTGGAGAACAGGAGCAGAGTTAAAGGGAACAGGGTAGGAGACAGAGACGTAAACAAGCCAACACACAGGTTACACTTCACTGTGAGAAGATTTGATGGATTAGTGCAGTGTTATAAATGGGAAACATGTACTTTTCAACCGTTTTGGAAGGTATAGCCTACCTCCAAGCTGCTCCGACTCAGAGCACAGAGAATCAGACTGATCTGAACTCACTAACACATTTCATACAATTATATGATTTCAGGGTGGAATCCTTTAGTAACTACTTTAAACATATACATTCCCTTATCAACTACATTAAAAGATAAATAGCCTACTTACAGTATAGGTTACATACGCCTATATTTCTATGACATTGAAATATATTTCATGTTTACTCAATTGAGTTTTATTTTCCTATTTGGCTACTGGCAGTCATTTTTGACTCAATATATTTCATGATGTGTAGCCTAAAAGGCTCGCAATGATGTGCCAAATCTTGATTTAGTACATTATTATTGGGTAAGCAATAGAATAAGCCCCCTCAATATTTGTAGCCATAGGTGCTAATATCTTTCTAGGAGCTAATCCGTCATCAGTATTGTGGAATAATTATAATGTTATGGTAAGATTTTAATGGAGAAAGCTGATCTGAGAGCAGGGATGCCATTCTTTCAATCCTATCATCGACACGTGCCTCAACGAGGCACTTAGTGTACGTTGTCTCTGCATTGTGTTTTGGGAAACGCATATTACATCTTTACTAACTAAGCTAACATATGGAATTGTTTTAAGTTGGTCATACCATGGATCATTTCCTTTTTGATTTTGAAGTTTAGGACCCATCTAGGTATCCGCCAAAGAGATATATGAAAAAAATATTTAATGTGGCCTTTACTGCTTTAGCCCATAGAAACGCATTTAATAACGCATTCATAAATAGCAAATCAGACAGTATAATGTTTTGAAGTGTCTGTCCTATATCTAGAATATATAAGAAAGCTCAGGAAATCGATATATATATGTTTTTACATTTTGGATACCGGTACTGGCTACCCAAACCTTTTGTATACTAGACAGAAGTTGGCTCATCGGTGGTACTGACTTCAGTCTCAATCGTCCACATCCGCCTATGTAACATCTGCTGTGGAAAGTGGCAGAGTTACAGTTCTGTGGGGCCCAAACCTTTCGGTTTTCGTGAGAAGACCGATTTTCGGGATGAGTTACATAGGTGAATGTGGTGGATTAAGACTCAGGCCTTTGTTTTTTTTTTGTATAGGCTATCTCTAATTTAAACAGAAGGAAATTGATGTGGATTGTTTTATTGTTTAATGTCGACCCTATAGGTTTTTAAAACACTCGTAAGCCTTAGTTCCATCTTTACCGGGAAACCGATTCCAGCAGAACAAGCCAGAATCCCTGCCTACATGCAGCGCTAAACAAGACATCACCGGTAGAGGTCTCAACTGGGATAGTCCAAAAGTTATGTCGGGCACCACAGTCACACACTGTGGGCACACCAGGGAATTGAGAGCTTTCTGGAAATTATGCAAGGACTCTGTATTCCTCTATGAATAGTTTGTTATTTGTAGTTGAAAAATAGTTGAGAGTAGCCTAAACATAATTGTGTCCTTTCGAGAAATGTTGATGTAGTTGCGCACCTGGATAAGCTACTTCCAAAAGGATCTCCACACCAGCGCGCTACCAATAGGACGTTTCATGCAGCAAGTCTTTCGATTACAACCCGCAAGCTTGCAATGTTTTGCCGAACTCAAACAACAAGAGCCACGATTGCCCGTGGTTCAGCCCTTGAAATGGAGATACGGCGAGGGAAATTCAGACGGAGTGTTTTCTTTGACACGTTACAGGTAAATTGAGGTTATTGTTATCGAGGACGAACGTAGGGTTTTGTTTACTGTCATTTGGTCGTTGCGCTCTGTATCCGCACTATGATTGCGCTGCAATCACGATGAGAAACGTGTTGTGCTGGGCAATGGCAGGTACAAAGTTGTCCCCAAATCCGTGATACATTGTAGCCGCTAATGCCTAGTGTATTTTTCTTTCATTGAAATGTGCAACAATTGAATGGTAGGGGTCCGTGTATCGTCTCGTCATTGGTTATTTGATTCAGAAGACAAAGTGGAACAATTGGAAAACAGCTAGATTTTCGTTTTGAGTTTCTGAATTTGAAAAACGAAAATCAACTTGTTTTCTCATTTATTGTGTTAAAATTGGACATGGAATAACAAACAAATAACACATTTTATTCAAATGTTCCTTTTCGTTTTTTGTTTTGTTCATACCTGGAGACTCATAGAATATTCACAGGGCTTGGGAGGGGTGTTTACAGGCAAGGTTGGCGGCACAGATAGTGGATTAGACTGTGTGAGTGTGACAGGAAGATAAAAAAATACTCATATTAGCTCAAATGTAGACCTTATCATGAAATTAGCATGCCAATAAAACAAACTCAACAACTTAACGAAGTTGGCTTGCATTAGCTAGCTAGCAAGCTGGCTACTGTTTAGCTAGCAGGCTGGCTGGTTAGCTAGCCCTACCTGGCTACTGGCTATAGTCATGTTAGCTAGTGGAAGTAAGTTAGTCCCTCAACATGCTACAAGATGAAGCTCCCTGGTCAGAGCTACCATCTGAAGAAAGGTGAGATTTCTCCATTACTTTCTGTAGCTAACTTAGCTAGACCTTCTGGGTGGATGATGGTGCTTATTGACAGATTAATAATGAACTGCAGTTACTATCTGGCACTTTTACCGATCTGGCACTTTTACCGATCTGGCACTTTGCATAGCTGCTTACACATAATGCTTACACATGCAACCATATCCAATTAAGCTATAGTCAGTGATTGTGTGTGTGTGTGTGTGTGTGTGTGTGTGTGTGTGTTTGTTGAATGTTCCCGCAGGGGAAGGGCACACTGAGCAGATCATCATGAATTTCATGTAGTTACATTAGCCACTCACTCACTCACCACTCACTCACTCACTCACTCACTCACTCACTCAGAGGACCATTCACACAGTTTTCATTCCCTATACAGTGGACATCATGCTTTCAAGGTCCTGCACTACTGCCTCCTACAACACCATGATGAGAAGCGATAAGCCTGTCTCCATGACTATAAGTCAACATAACTCTCTAACCCTGCTGTACCCTACAGTGCTGAAACAATATGACTCTAAACAGTTTTACACTATTTTTAAATGGAATGCTCAATGGTGATTATTCTTTCTCTGTCTTGACCATCCTCACAGTTCACTCGCAGATGATATGTAGGCTGGTTGATGGCACCTGCATGTCTGTTTGAGGTACAACCTGACAGAACATATCAGAATGCTTGGACCTCAGCTGAGACCATCCTTTCCTTTCCTGTCACAGAATTTGAATGATCCCTCAACTGCCCCATGCTCTCTCCTTCTCTCCAGGATACATTAGGTGAAATTTCTTTGTTTTTGGCACCCCCTCATCCTACATTTTCTCACTTTTGTTCAACTGCTTTTTTGATTAAATCATTTTAATTCAATGTTTAAATAGATGTTTTTTTGTGAAAGTTGACAGATGACACTTGTATGGAGAGATGTGGGGGGAGAGAGTGGATAGATGGGTGTAGATTGGTTTGGTTGAAGAAACTCCCTCTCCCCCTACCTCCCTTCCTTCACTTAAAAGTGAATGCCCCTCCACCAGGACTGCCGCACAGAAGAACTTCCAAGCTGCGCAGAGATGCAAGAAATTGAACTTCACTGAGTTCACCTCATTAGTTTGCACTGTATAGATCAATGTTTTTTTTCCGGTGATAGAATCAACATTTCATCAGACCCTTTCCAATGCTACAAAACAAAAAAACTATCATGTTGCAAGATTGAGTCTATGATTTTGTTGTAGGCAGAGGGCAACGGAGTAGAATTCTATTGGCAGGGGCCCATGAGGGGCCTTTCAATCACCCGTAGGGAATGTGCTTTTCAGATCAGAGCAGCGCGTGTGAACATTTGTTGATATTCCTTTCTAGCTAATGTGTTATTAGCCCAGTTATAGATAAGTATAGGTCAGCAATGGGGAGTTATTGCTTTCTACAAGAGCACAAAACAAGTAGGCTACATTTCAAGCTGTATGTTCAGACATTCACAGAAATAGTGACAGCATAACACAATCATCCAAACCAGAAAATGTAGGCTACATCAGTCCTAGTGCTACCTGAGGAAAGAGTGACCTAACACAAGCGGTAATATTTAGCTGACAGTAACCATAATACGATTAGCTACTATTTACAATGCATCACATCACAGGTGACCTCACCAGTGATCTAAATAATTGAGTAAAACACTTTCTAAATATCGAAAGTAAATCTGCCAATGGGTAGTTTGTGCGCACCACCATGTTTGTTTTTTCACGACAACCAAAGATGACAATATGAGTTTGGTCTGTTTGCAGTTTGCATGTTGAAGGGGGTGTGACATCTATGATCATTCACTTCCAGAAGTTTACTCGAAAGATGAGTGAACCATTCCTTCACCTCATTATAACATCTTTGGTCTGACAGATGTTTACGTGACACCCAGAATGCATTGTATAATGTCAACGGACATGGCGCCACACATAGCTGGCAAATAGCTTAGCATTAGCTCATCATAATCAGTACAACCTTCCAAAAAATATTTTACACACATCATAGGTGTCGGAATTCATTATATAATCGGAATGCATTATTTGTCACCAGTACATTTGAAGAAAACTGTAAATACATTATGCATACATACATACATACATACATACATACATACATACATACATACATACATACATACATACATACATACATACATACAGTGCCTTGCGAAAGTATTCGGCCCCCTTGAACTTTGCGACCTTTTGCCACATTTCAGGCTTCAAACATAAAGATATAAAACTGTATTTTTTTGTGAAGAATCAACAACAAGTGGGACACAATCATGAAGTGGAAGGACATTTATTGGATATTTCAAACTTTTTTAACAAATCAAAAACTGAAAAATTGGGCGTGCAAAATTATTCAGCCCCCTTAAGTTAATACTTTGTAGCGCCACCTTTTGCTGCGATTACAGCTGTAAGTCGCTTGGGGTATGTCTCTATCAGTTTTGCACATCGAGAGACTGAAATTTTTTCCCATTCCTCCTTGCAAAACAGCTCAGTGAGGTTGGATGGAGAGCATTTGTGAACAGCAGTTTTCAGTTCTTTCCACAGATTCTCGATTGGATTCAGGTCTGGACTTGGCCATTCTAACACCTGGATATGTTTATTTTTGAACCATTCCATTGTAGATTTTGCTTTATGTTTTGGATCATTGTCTTGTTGGAAGACAAATCTCCGTCCCAGTCTCAGGTCTTTTGCAGACTCCATCAGGTTTTCTTCCAGAATGGTCCTGTATTTGGCTCCATCCATCTTCCCATCAATTTTAACCATCTTCCCTGTCCCTGCTGAAGAAAAGCAGGCCCAAACCATGATGCTGCCACCACCATGTTTGACAGTGGGGATGGTGTGTTCAGCTGTGTTGCTTTTACGCCAAACATAACGTTTTGCATTGTTGCCAAAAAGTTCAATTTTGGTTTCATCTGACCAGAGCACCTTCTTCCACATGTTTGGTGTGTCTCCCAGGTGGCTTGTGGCAAACTTTAAACAACACTTTTTATGGATATCTTTAAGAAATGGCTTTCTTCTTGCCACTCTTCCATAAAGGCCAGATTTGTGCAATATACGACTGATTGTTGTCCTATGGACAGAGTCTCCCACCTCAGCTGTAGATCTCTGCAGTTCATCCAGAGTGATCATGGGCCTCTTGGCTGCATCTCTGATCAGTCTTCTCCTTGTATGAGCTGAAAGTTTAGAGGGACGGCCAGGTCTTGGTAGATTTGCAGTGGTCTGATACTCCTTCCATTTCAATATTATCGCTTGCACAGTGCTCCTTGGGATGTTTAAAGCTTGGGACATCTTTTTGTATCCAAATCCAGCTTTAAACTTCTTCACAACAGTATCTCGGACCTGCCTGGTGTGTTCTTTGTTCTTCATGATGCTCTCTGCGCTTTTGACGGACCTCTGAGACTGTCACAGTGCAGGTGCATTTATACGGAGACTTGATTACACACAGGTGGATTGTATTTATCATCATTAGTCATTTAGGTCAACATTGGATCATTCAGAGATCCTCACTGAACTTCTGGAGAGAGTTTGCTGCACTGAAAGTAAAGGGGCTGAATAATTTTGCACGCCCAATTTTTCAGTTTTTGACTTGTTAAAAAAGTTTGAAATATCCAATAAATGTCGTTCCACTTCATGATTGTGTCCCACTTGTTGTTGATTCTTCACAAAAAAATACAGTTTTATATCTTTATGTTTGAAGCCTGAAATGTGGCAAAAGGTCGCAAAGTTCAAGGGGGCCGAATACTTTCGCAAGGCACTGTAATTAGCAGGCAGTGAGTGTTAACTGTACTATTGCATAACAATCACATTTTGAAAAGTGAGTGCCTTCTAACATGTGCATAAAATAACTCACGCTGGTGTGACAGAGATATTTGGAACTCACATGTGAAAAAGTTGAAGGGACAGTGTTGTATTTTGAGACAGACTTGAATATGCAAATAAGCCAATAGGTTGAGGGGTAGCCTACATTGTTTAATTCTCTATTTGGTAACAATAATTCATTTTATTTTGTAAAGTACAATGTCATTTACAGTCACCTATTTGGCCCATGGTGTTACAGACCAAGTAAAAAATAATGAATTTCAAGCGTTTCATCATGTAAAAACATTTTAAAAGTCTCATGCAATGTAGGCCTGTATTGAACACCACATATAGGCTATATCATAGAAATCAAAAGCTATTTCCAAGTGAAAATGTTATGGGATTTGCTTCATTGGCTTGTTGGTAGGCCTACATTGGTTTCATTCTGCCGTGACATGTATACGGACGGGTAAGAGTCTGGTTACATTTTCAGATATAATACCTTTATAATTTTGTCAGAAAGTCGTTGTCATTGCAAGTTAAAGCGTACTGTTAGATAGCTGGCATACGTTAGCTTGCTGGCTCGCTAGCTAACGTTAAGTGTATGATCTGTGTAGTAATATTATTCAAATCAGAAATGAATTTGCATTGCTAGTTATAGCCTAATGTTAGCTAGCTAACATTGAACCTAGTTGGTTAGCTTTAGCTACCGGCAGATTCATACTACAACTATGGCAATGTTTGTATTGGTAGTAGTATGAGTTGGGATTATTCCGGTTCATTGTTTAGCTAGCTAACTACATGTCTAAACAAAAGACTCCACTTCATCAGATGATTACATGACCCATCATGTTGGCCAGGTGTGTCTAGGGGTGATTACGGTCATCTATTGTATTTCATGAACATGTGTACATGTCTAGACAATAGTGACCCATTTACCGGCTAGATGTGGCTAGAGGGTGCTTATAGCATTTCCTTCACATGACCCATCAATTTAGTCAAGTGTGTTGGGTAAGAGTAATCTAATAATGATACAGTATTTGTTTTTCATATTGCAACTATGCAAGTATGCTTTTCACTGTACCGTTTACACCTTCTGTATCCTGTGCATGTGACAAATAAACAGATTTTATTTGATATACTGTGTGTTTACCAGCAAAGGTAATGTGAAGAACAACATGACCTGCACCAAAGTCAGATTAGGAAATAGGCCAAAGACAAAGTGTATTTTTACCTGGAGTTTTCCTTATTGTAGGCTGCTACTTTTAGTCTTGAAATCTTTGTTTGTTTACTAAACTACTCACTTTGTTTAGCACATGGCCTCACATGTAAATCCTTAAAGAGATGGGTGGGGCTACGGCTTAAGAGGGTGTGCATGATGCTGAATGGGTGTAGACAAAGAAGAGCTCTCCAGTAGGGGTACTACAATATTCAAGGGCCATTTTCTCAAAAGTGGGGTTTCAAATGTAGCAACTTTCAAAGCATAATTACTTTACCATTGATCCTCAACTGCTGTGTGTGATATACCATTTTCTACTTCAGTCTCTACTTTTATCCAATGTTAAAAACAATTTCAAATGTTGCTACATAAGACAAAATTGAGGCGGTTGGTCACAAATAGCCACAATAGCCTGTTGGCTACCGTCTAAAACTGTAAGGGTACAGCCTCAGTGTTCACTGTAAACACGTGCTGGAAGTTGTACAAAATTACATAAAATACAAACGTTTCTGCTCACAAGACCTAACATTTGTTTAGTTCCCCAAAATATTTGAGGGAACATTGTGTACAGGTACACCACCGTTCAAAAGTTTGGGATCACTTAGAAATGTCCTTGTTTTTGAAAGAAAAGCACATTTTGTTGTCCACTAAAAAAACATCAAATTGATCAGAAATAGTGTAGACATTGTTAATATTGTAAATTACTATTGTAGCTGGAAACGGTTGATTTTTTTATGGAATATCTACATAGGTGTACAGAGGCCCGTTATCAGCAACCATCACTGCTGTGTTCCAATGGCACGTTGTTAGCTAATCCAAGTTTATAATTTTAAAAGGCGAATTGATTATTAGAAAAAACTTTCGCAATTATTTTAGCACAGCTGAAAACTGTTGTTCTAATTAAAGAAGCAATAAAACTGCCCTCTTTAGACTAGATGAGTATCTGGAGCATCAGCATTTCTGGGTTTGATTACAGGCTCCAAATGGCCAGACACAAATACCTTTCTATTGAAACTCGGCAGTCTATTCTTGTTCTGAGAAATGAAGGCTATTCCATGCGAGGAATTTACAAGAAAATGAAGATCTCGTACAATGCTGTGTACTACTTCCTTCACAGAACAGTGCAAACTGGCTCTAATCAGAATAGAAAGAGGGTTGGGAGAGCCAAGTGAGCAACTATAACAGTGAAGACATCAAAACTATGAAATAACACATATGGAATCATGTAGTAACCAAAAAAGTGTTAAACAAATCAAAATATATTTGAAATTATTAAAAGTAGCCACCCTTTGCCTTGATGGCAGCTTTGCACACTCTTGACATTCTCTCAACCAGCTTCACCTGGAATACTTTTCCAACAGTCTTGAAGGAGTTCCCACATATGCTGAGCCCTCATTGGCTGCTTTTTCTTCACTCTGCGGTCCAACTCATCCCAAACCATTTACATTTGGTTAAGGTTGGGTGATGGTGGAGGCCGGGTCATCTGATGCAGCCCTCCATCACTCTCCTTCTTGGTCAAATAGCCCTTACACAGCCTGGAGGTGTGTTTTGGGTCATTGTCCTTTTGGGGAAAAAAATCCCATTAAGCACGAACCAGATGGGATGGCGTATTGCTGCAGAATGCTGTGGTAGCCATGCTGGATAAGTGTGCCTTGAATTGTAAATAAATCACAGACAGTGTCACCAGCAAAGTACTCCCACACCATCACACCACCGCCTCCATGCTTCACGGTCGGAACGACACATGAGATCATCCATTCACCTACTCTGCGTCTCACAAAGACACGGTGGTTGGAACCAAAAATCTCAAATTTGGACTCATCAGACCAAAGGACAGATTTCCAACATGTTTCTTGGCCCAAGCAAGTATCTTATTCTTATTGGTGTCCTTTAGTAGTAGTTTCTTTGCAGCAATTCAGCCCGCGTAATCAGGGGTGTATTCATTCCGCTGATTCTGTTGATAAACGTTTCTTAAACACAAGCAAACAGAACAAAACGGGGATGAACATACCTGAATTTGTCCAATAGAAACTCTTGGCTGCAACTGTTGTGCTAATGATTACACACCAGATCAGCTAGATGCAGGCAAGAGTGTGCAAGGCGGTATTGAATGTCACCATCTTTCCATGTGTCACTGTCTGTTGCCTAAAATTTGTCTCTCGACATTTGTGCACCTACGTTGTAAACTTTCAGACATAGGTGGTAGCAATGTAGTGGTAGCAATGTCAGGATGGGTATGGGGAAAATTTGAGTATCATGTAGTAGCCTAAACCTTGCTGTGCAATCGCTATTCTATTGAACTGGGTGAATGGAATATGAATGAGAGTCATCCAATATGCTGTAAGAGAAGTAAGGCCATAAAAAAAAATTGTCCTCTCTGGTGTCAAGTATTACCGTATGAAAAATGGTGGGATTTTTTTGTCTGTAAAATTAATTATGCAATAAATGGCGGTTGAAACGCGTGCCCTTTATCTGAATTTTTTTTATAGAATAACCATCGTATCGAAGTAAACTTGGAGTCATGTGATGGTATGGTGTGTGGTCCTCCCACTAAGACTCGGAAACCATGCTGTTTATAAGGCTACATATGAAATAACTTCACAGGGTACTGAAAGTGCACAATGATCTTGATGCTCCTTTCCAATAAATGCTTGACTGCCATTGGACAAATACAAATATTCTCACTCTCTTAGTCTATCCAGCTGTTGGCTAGTTTTGGGGCAAAAACTACCAGTAGAGTTGAAAATGCAATGGAAACACATTGAATTTTAGATTTTTATTTGGTACATGAAAACTTAAGCAAAAAAAATATATTTCCGTTTGGTGGAAACACAACACTGGTGGGGAAATGCGCATATTTTGTTTATTATTTTTTAAATATACGGAATTAAATATGTTGCCAATTGGCTGAAAACCTAGCTATTGTCAAACTTTCACAGAGTCTGTCAAGTGGAGTTTTTTTAATCAAAATCATACCCACTAACCACATTTCCATTCCAAAGTCATACTGTATAAAGAAAAATACAGCTGTGATGGAAGCAGGAAGTTTCTGTACAATTTTATAAATGCCAACAGATAATTTGTTCGTTTGACACGGTGGGCTATTTTTGTGTGGTAAGATGTATTATTCTCGAAATTGCGGTGGAAATGCCTTTTGTGCGTAAATATTGATATAATAACCATCATATCGAAGTAGGCCTAAACTTGTAGTCACGCTATGAGATGGTGTGTGTGGTCCTCCCACTACGACTCTCACTAGTGCACGGTGATCTTGATGCGCCTTTCCAATAAATATGGAGGGTCTTATTCCAGTGACATGATCATCGATGCTTGACTGCCATTTGACAAATACAAATATTCTCGCTCTTGTCCATAAGGATCTCGTCATTTAGACTAGCCTACCCACACAGCCTACTAGCACTGTATCCATGAGCTGCAGGGTAGCCAAGTGGTTAGAGCAGTGGGCTAGTAACTGAAAGGTTGCAAGTTCAAATCCTCCAGCTGACAAGGTACAAATCTGTTGTCCTACCCCTGAACAGATTACAGTGGGTAGCCTGAACAGGCTACCCACTGTTCCTAGGCTGTCATTGAAAATAAGAATTTGTTCTTAACTGACTTGCCTAGTTAAGTAAAAATTTGTAAAAAATCCATGAGCTGTTGGCTAGAGCGGATGTGCCAAGACCAAATTTTTATCCGCAAGTCCATTTGGTGCAAACACCACTGATGGGAAAATTCTGATTTAGGTTTTTAGAATATTTGCATAAATCTGACGCCAATTTTGTGGAAATCTAGCTTCTGACTACAATGCAAGCATTTATTAATCTGCATTATATGTTTTTTACAATCCATTATGGTCAACTGTAGAGGCTTGCATCAAGTGTGGCTCAGTTGGTAGAGAATGCTGCTTGTGACGCCAGGGTTGTGGGTTTGATTCCCATGGGGGACTAGTATGGGAAGAAAATGTTTTCACTCACTACTGTAAATTCCTCTGGACAAGAGTGTCTGCTAAATGACTGAACTAAATGTAAACAATTTAAAAAGGCTTTAACTGCTCAGTCCATTACAACATCTGCACTCACTTATCCACTGTTATTTGGCGAGCAGACAGGCTTAAAATGGTTTCATTCTAACCTCCTCATTATGTTTACACACAGTCTACGTTATTACCAGTGTTTTGATGGAAAGTATCTCAGACACACACACATACTGTTTGTGGGTGAGCTGAGCAGTTCCATCATCAAATGTGATTTCTTTTTGGACTCTTGGCATGGGCTACCGGTAACTTGCTCTGGTTTTGCGGGTGTTTGAATGTGTCCCGTCAAATCATTTGTCAGGCTTGATGGTGCTGAAATGTTGAAAATAAGGTCAATGAAGTTCAAATGCCACGCAGTTCTGTGTAGTCATACAAGACAATGTGGGTGTAGCAGTGCAGACTCTGACATGTAAAAATGATACTTGAGGGAATCTTAATGATGCCATAGTTCAGAAAATTGATCTCTCTCTCTCTCTCTCTCTCTCTCTCTCTCTCTCTCTCTCTCTCTCTGGTGTGGTTGTTTATAATTCATATCACAGGAAGTCTAATAAATGGCACGAGCGGCACACGATGATTGTATTGATTTGTTGCTTGCCCTTGGTCATTTCCTTGTAAAAGGACCCATTAACACCAGCATGAAGTCCATAGGAACATATCAAATTGGATGTCAAATGAAAGCTAAGAGTCTATATTTTAGGGAAATGAAGGCAGAGATACGTTTTTAAACCATTTTACATCTTACAAATAAGGCATAAGTAACCAATTGGATTTCTGGTCGAAAAGATGGAAAAGGGGTCTTTAGAAAACATCTACCAGAAAAAGTCTTAAAGGGTATTAGAAACGCATCAAATCAAATTGTATTGGTCACATACGCATGGTTAGCAGATGTTAATGGTCACATACACATGGTTAGCAGATGTTAATGGTCACATACACATGGTTAGCAGATGTTAATGTGAGTGTAGCGAAATGCTTGTGCTTCTAGTTCCGACAGCGCAGGAATATCGAACAAGTAATTTAACAAATTCACAACAACTACCTTATACACACAAATGTAAAGGGGTGAATAAGAATATTTACATTTAAATATATGGATGAGCGATGGCCGTGCGGCATAGGCAAGATGCAGTGGATGGTATAGAATACAGTAAATACATATGAGATGAGTAATGTTGGATATGTAAACATTAAAGTGGTGTTATTTAAAGTGACTAGTGATACATTTATTAAGTCCATTTATTAAAGTGGCCAGAGATTTGAGTCTGTATGTTGACAGAAACCTCTCTGTGTTAGTGATGGCTGTTTAACAGTCTGATGGCCTTGAGATAGAAGCGAAGAGAAATGACAGTCCATCATTAGTTTAAGACATGAAGGTCAGTCAATCCGGAAAAATTCAAGAACTTTGAAAGTTTCTTCAAGTGCAGTCACAAAAACCACCAAGCGCTATGATGAAACTGGCTCTCATGAGGACCTCTGCAGGAAAGGAAGGCCCAAAGTTAGCTCTGCTGCAGAGGATAAGTTAATTTGAGGTACCAGCCTCAGAAATTTCAGCCCAAATCAATGCTTCACAGAGTTCAAGTAACAGACACATCTCAACATCAACGGTTCAGAGGAGACTACGTGAATCAGGCCATGGTCAAATTGCTGCAAAGAAACCACTACTAAAGGACACCAATAATAACAAGAGACTTGCTTGGGCCAAGAAACATGAGCAAGGGACATTTAGACTGGTGGAAATCTATCCTTTGGTCTGATAAGTCCAAATTTAAGATTTTTGGTTCCAACCGCCGTGTCTTTGTGAGACGCAGTGAAGGTGAACGGATGATCTCCGCAAGTGTGGTTCCCACCATGTCGCATGGAGGAGGTATGATGGTGTGGGAGTGCTTTGCTGGTGACACTGTGATTTATTTAGAATTCAAGGCACTATTACCCAGGATGGCTATCACATCATTCTGCATCTGGATTGCGCTTAGTGGGAATATAATTTGTTTTTCAACAGGACAATGACCCAATACACTTCCAGGCTGTGTAAGGGCTATTTGACCAAGAAGGAGAGTGATGGAGTGCTGCATCAGATGACCTGGCCTCCACAATCACCCGACCTCAACCCAATTGAGATGGTTTGGGATGAGTTGGGCAGTAGAGTGAAGGAAAAGCAGCCAGCAGGTGCTCAGCATATGTGGGAACTCCTTCAAGACTGTTGGAAAAGCATTCCAGGTGCAGCGGGTTGAGATAATGCCAAGAGTGTGCAAAGTTGTCATCAAGGCAAAGGGTCGCTACTTTGAGGAATCTAACATATATTTTGATTTGTTTAATACTTTTTTGCTTACTACATGATTCCATGTCTGTTATTTTATAGTTTTGATGTTTTCACTATTTTTCTACAATGTAGAAAATAGTAAAAATAAAGAAAAACCCTTTAATGAGTAGGTGTGTCCAAACTTTGACTGGTACAGTATGTACAGCACATTGTAAAGTATTCAGACCCCTTGACTTTTTCCACATTTTGTTACGCTACAGTCTTATTCTAAAATTGATTATATTGATTTTTTTCCCTCATCAATCTACACACAATATGCCATAATGACAAAGCAAAAACAGGTTTTTGAAATGTTTACAAATGTATTGAAAATAAAAAACTGAAATCACATTTACATAAGTATTCACACCCTTTACACATGACTATTTTGAAGCACCTTTGGCAGCGATTACAGCCTTGAGCATGACAGCCTTGGGCATGACGCTACATGCTTGGCACACATGTATTTGGGGAGTTTCTCTCATTCTTCTCTGCAGATCCTCTCATACGCTGTCAGGTTGGATGGGGAGCGTTGCTCCACAGCTATTTTCAGGTCTATCCAGAGATGTTCAATTGGGTTCATGTCAGGTCTCTGGCTGGTCCACTCAAGGACATTCAGAGACTTGTCCCGAAGCCACTCATGGGTTCACTTGGCTGTGTGTTTAGTGTCGTTGTCCTGTTATTGGATGGTATAACCTGGTGTGTGTGTAGATGAATCTATACAGCTGTGCGCATTCCTGAATGGGTATGTTCACATCTGCTAAATCCAGTATAGCAGTATCCCTGTGTGTCTTCCTGGTTGCTATCTCTCTCGGGTTATTGATGGATGGATCTACAGCAAGTCTGACTGCTACCAGGCCCTGAGAGTAGGTCTGTGACAGATACCAGCATCACAATCTTTTTCCATAGAAAAAAATAAAGACATGAAGCAGACCAAACTCTTTGGTCCTTTTAAACCTGCTGTCGGTAAACTATTGTGTGTTATAGCTTGGAAAATAAATACATGTGACTCTGGATGACAACATAATGATGTTTGTTTAAATCCGCTTTGTGTTTTTTTCCCCTTGCCACGATACTAACAAGTATCGCGATACTGGTATTGTCCTGACCCTACCTGAGAGTATGGGGGGCTACTGCTCCATCAGCACAGATGGCAGCCTGTCTGGTTTTCCATATGCGTGTGTCGTTGTCTGTCTGTGTGCGCCACATGGTGTATTCCCTTTAGTTCAGCTCCTCTCTCTGTGGGAGCTGACATCTGCCTTTTCAATCACCCCGCACAAAACTCCATCCTAACTGCTCTATTTTGTTTTGCTGTGGCAGCGAAAGACAATGTGCATAGTAGGAGAGAAATGGAACGCTAAGAGTAAAAACTTAGCCCTACGGTTTCATTTCAGAGACGACCCACCTGACCACCATGACCACCAGCAGCTATGCTTTGGTTCAGGAAGTGGTTGGATCATGTGATGTTGTGTGATGGGCACACCCAGACCCAGCCATCCACCCACTCTATCCCAGTGTCAGGCAGCCACCCGGAGCATGTGGCAGGGCTTGGGTCTGAGCCTGGATCGTGCTGCTGCTATGGAGCATAGAGAGCCATGGGCCCCATTCCAATATAAAAATGCATCCTTCATTCCTTCCTTCCTGAAAGTTATAAATTATCTATAAGTGAGTGGATGAGTGAGTGAGTGAGAGCAAGGTTAGTACAATCCTATTGCATTCACCAATCCTACCATCTCTAATCAGTGGGGATGTCAAGGAAGGAAGGATGTCTATCTTTTTGAAATGTGCCAGTTTGGTCTGGCCGGGCCTGTGGTGCTGTGGAAGTGGTTCCTCCAGGCTCGACACCACAATAAACTACTTCCCTGTTCATTTTCGTCACAAAGTTTTTTTGCTCTACATTTTGCAACGCTCACTTCAATTCTGCTCCAGAGGTTTTGTTGAGACCTTGCGTAGACTTTCACTGTTCCCAGACTTGCACTATTCCCAGCATGGAAGCACTGTTAAAACGTTTAATGTGGTTTGGCAGAGATTACATGACTGTAAACTACGAAATATTGTTTTCCATATTATTTATTTTAGCCTGCCTGTGCAAAAGCATATAAACTTAGGCCCTATATCCTACACGGTTCACTGTCTTTATCGTCTCTCTCTCTCTCTCTCTCTCTCTCTCTCTCTCTCTCTCTCTCTCTCTCTCTCTCTCTCTCTCTGTCTGTCTCTCACTGTCTCTCTCTCTTTGTCACTCATTCACTCACTCACTCACTCACTCACTCACTCACTCACTCACTTACTCGGTCAACTCAGATTCATACCAATGCTGGGCTTGCTTACCTCTGTGACCCATGTGAGGTTGTTGCTAGGGCAACGCTGGCACTGTTGCCCATGGAGAGAAAGCACCTTGAGTCATGAACACGGGGAGTCGTATCAAGGAATACAAAAACTTCTCCTGTGCTCTTCTCAAGGCAGCCCAGGGCCTGGAGAACAATGGGTTATCTATGCTCAGGCCCAAAACAAGACTCTTGTCTGGATAAAAAAAATGCCAGGCTTAGGGCCTTAAGGGCCTTGAGGGGGTCCAGAAGGCCAAAGGACCCCTCTTAGTTTTCCCTGGCATAATGCATGTGTCAGCAATGACAGGGGTACATTAGAGATGACAGGAGGGCTTTGCCCTCCTCTCAGGCTGTCTCTCTGAAACAAAGCACTGGGCGAAAAGGGTAAATATCAGGGGATATCTTTATCTACAGTATATGCGGATATCTGACATTTTATTCGATATAAGGAGTAGACATGCTCCAGATACACATGTCCTTAATTTAATATACGGAGCTAGGATATTCCCCATAATTGGACAGATTTCTACATGCAATCCGGACTGCAGAAATCTACCTGCTACTGTATGAGTCCAGGGAGATATCTGGGGTGAGATGCCTTCAAGATATGCCCCTGATGCAAGTGCATTGCTTACATATTTGTCGAATATTTTAACTTCAGAAATGGTATGTGTCAACATGCTGACATATCTAAGCCTTTATACCTTGGCATGAACGAATCCATATACTTTCAGAAATGTATCATATATGTAGTCATTACCTGATGTCGTGTCTGGATTATCATTAAATGTGAAGACTGTATATTATCAAATCAATTCTCTAGGTTTAATTATAACGTGATTAAACTCATCATGTTACCATGAATTAACTAGGAAGTTGGGGCATCACGGGAAAATGTTTAGAGTTAGAAATATGATTTCCCAAATATAAATCAATTAGTCTTCTATTAATGATTATAAATTGTTACCTTCGTTAGTCTCCTTCTAAATGTCGTAAAATTATTGGTTATCTGCACGAATCCTAGTTTCCATAATGAATCAGAAATATACAAATTGGCTTAATTATTTATTTACTAACTAACTAAACATTCACAGAAATACATAACAAACAAACAGTATATATTGGTTGCTAACAATGATAGAAAAGAACCTAGCGGACGAAGCCATTATGATGGCTTGGAAGACAAAAGAATGGGGTGGGGACTGAGAGAGAGCGGGAAAGACAAAATGGATTCATTACACACAGTATAATTATATTCATTGAAATGCTAATCCTTTGCACATGAACGGCCGCTCATTCGAGAATACTTGCAATGTATGTATTTACGCCCGTATGTCATTGTTGTCGTCTTTCTTGGAATCGCCTGTCCGTCTGCTGGAGAGTCAGTTCATCAGAGAGTCTCTGGTTAACTTCCCCAGAAGTCACAATGTCCTTCGTGGTTGTAGGTGGTTAGAATGTATACTTCAGAGTACCATTCGGAAATGTTCTCAAAGAATAGATGCTTCGGCGGTTGTCGGTATTCTCATTCTAGATTTATGTCATTTCTAGCTCAGACAAGTAATTATACGTCTAAGATTTGCTCTTATTCTGTAGTGAATCGATTGTCTCAGAGTTTAACCATTTCTAGCCATGTAGCCAAAACTACAGCTGTATGGTCTCCGTGGTTTATAGAATTGTAGCCATTCCAACGTGGGGACTCTGTCCCGGCGTTCTCTGACTTAATGTACATTTTGTATGAAGTGGGTTTTATACTCTGTGGAAAGGGGCAGTTCTATGACGCCCAATGGTGATGTTTGGGTTTACGGGGGTGTGGCCACTGACTAGTTAATCTTTATATGAAAATCCATACTCACATTTAGAAGATTAACATCACATTACATCTTTTCACAAAAGGTTTCATGTTTAATCTAGATGTCAACCTGACAGCAGGGAAATGTACACTTTAGGAGATACAGTTATGTGTGTTTCCTGTCCTTCAGGGGGTGAGCAAATGAAACACACTCGTCATGACAGTGTCCACGGACCATTCCCACATTCTCAAAAGTAGAAATACTGTTTAATTCTCACATTTTGGGGATTAGGAGTTTGACCAAGTCTCTCTCTGTGTCCCACAGTCACACATTCCAATCTCAATACTACAGACGCAGAAGCAGAGTTTTTACAACTGTCATAAACTGTGGAGGGAGAGAGAAGGGGGGGGATATGATCCTCCCCCCAGGGCACTTTATGAAACTGATCATTTATGGATTCGTATTTCTCCAATTTCAATAGATATCCTTACATGATAAGTAATATTCATCATCACATGTCTGATCGAAAATGTACTAAATCTAACTCATGACCAATGTCCAGTGCCCAAATGATTTTACCTGTTCAAGGCATCGAAAATCATTGTGCTTCTTCACATGGTGACCTATCTGAGCATACATTTGCACCATATTCAGTAGGAGGCTACAAGGCACGGAAAAGAAAACATATTTAATCTGAAGCACATCTCTGCTATTTCTGTAAAAAGAAATGCAGCATAGCAAATCCAGAGCTCCAATCACAACACGTTTTCTGTAAAGATCGTATCTTTGCTTAAATTGTATTTCATTCATTTAACAGAAAATAAACGTTGCACACCCTGAATAACCCTGCCAGCCCTGTTTGTTATGGACGATGGATGTGATAAGTGCAGATTGGTTTGTCAGCGGCGGCTGACAAACCAATCTGGTGGTTTATAAAATTATAAAATGCCAAAAGTGTGCAAAGCTATCATCAAGGCAACGGGTGGCTACTTTGAAGAATCTCAAATAACATTTTGAATTGGTTTTCTACATGATCCCAATGTGGTGGTAGTGTTGGTCTGTGATCCACTCCAAACTGTCAATGCATTAATCATGAATCAAAATTGTTTCGATATTTCAAGAAATATTGTAATTTCACATAACCACAAGGTACCTACCTACTCTACCTGCTTTATTCATGACTAGAACACTGGAACAAGCTTCATTTTTAAAAACTTTTTACAAATGATTATTATTATTATTATTATCAACAAAACAAATAGAAAAACAGAAATATACAAACAAGAGTACATATCGAGATACATTTTCAATTTGTCAAAAAGCTTTATGGTGCGTATTGCATTTTGTTTTAATTTTTTTATCAATTTCAAGACAATATTTCCATTCTATCTTAAATAATGTGAAGAGGGTTTTTTTCTCCGCCCACTTTATTTTATGGATAAAGAATCTTCCATGAAAAATAAACAATCATATAATTGTCCATCATTATTCAATAATGGTTTAACTCAGATAATGCTGTTGTCAAACCAGTTCTGGAAAAACAAAGACTTGTTTTTGTATTTTATGTCTTTATTATTCCAGATTGTATGGGGGGAAAAATTATGTCGGTACATAAGGTTCCCACTTAGAAGTACTTGTTTATGAAAGTTAGCAAGCTTAATCGGGATCTTACCCACATCGAAGTTACGTAAGAATTCTAGACCACCAATCTGTTGGAATATTAAATGATGGATTATATTCCAAATGCAATATTTTTAAATCGTTTTGTATATATTTGATTTTAAAGATTATATTAGAGGTTTTAAAATTCAGAGCACTCAACCCTCCCTCCCTTTGGGTGCTACATATTACCGCTTTTCTTAAATAATGAGGTTTATTCCTCCATATATCCATATATCAACCATTTTAGTTACTTGACAGAGGAATTTCCAAGGAAATTGGAGGTATAATCTAATCTGGATAGACCTTCAGCTTTTGACAAAAGTACACGTGCAGATAAAGAAAGACCTCTTAATAACCAGGAGTTAAATCTATTTCCAATTTTCTCTACAATAGGAGAGACATTTAAATTGGCCCTTTCCCTTCTGATCTTTCATTCCAAGATATCTGATCACATCTTGTGATTACATACTGAGTTTAAGTCCCTTTTTTGTGTTTTTGTCACCTTCCTCCAACCATCTCATTCTTGATCTTACAAGTGCCCCTTTTGCTCTCTCTTCATACATTCGGTCCATTTCTTGTTGTAAAGAAAATAACTGACCGTTTCCTTCTTCATCAAGGTCCTCCATAGAGATTAGAGAAAGTATTTCCTTAACAAGTTTATCTTCCCTCAATCTTTTAAATTCAGCTATTTCTTTACCTCTCTTAATGGCTGTTTGTCTTATTTCCTACTTCCTTAATTCACAATATTTCCCATCTAGACTTAAATAGTTGGGCTTTCCTCCAAATTTCTTGTATAATATCTTTGGCATCATTCTTGAAATTATCATCTTCCAACAGTCTACTATTGAGTTTCAAATTACTCTGATTCGGGTTTATTAACTTCAGATCCATTAATATTTAAAGATAAGAATATAACTTTATGATCAGTAAGAATGTAAGTTTCATTGGATACCTTGACTACAGTGTTATCTAATGAATTAGAAATAAACTAGAAGTCAATTCTTGACTGTCTGGACATGTGCTTGTTACTCCAAGTGAATTCCTTTTTATCAGGACATTTAGATCTCCAGATATCGACTAATCCAAGACCAAGACAGCGGTTATTAAACTCAGGATTAACTATGCTGGATCTGTTAGGAGGGGGATATCTGTCAATCATCACATTAGATACAGAATTAAAATCTCCACTTAATAAGATAATTTTGATATCCTGAAATACACCTATAAATAAATTAATCTCTTCAAATTCTTGAAGCAATATACTGTTGTTTTGTTTGTTGTTGGATGCATAAATATTCCTTAATAAAAACATTTCACTGTTGAAATTCACTGTTAAAATTAACCAACATCCAGAGTGGGTGATTCTTACTACTGATGACCTTCCCTTTAAATGCACCTCTTAAAACTGCTACACCTGCAGACTGGTTGTTGCCATATGATAACCAGATATCGTTACTCCACTGATTTTTTTCAAAAAAGCTAGATCAGAAGAACAAGCATGAGTCTCTTGTAGAAAGTAAAAGTCTGCATTAAACCATATGCAACACAGGAAAATATCCTTTGAGTAAATTACAAATACCCCTGACATTAATTGAACAAAGAGATAAAGACAAACTTCAACCAACAACCTTGTTATGCTAATATAAGCTTTTCCTCAGGATATGTAACTCAAAAGGATTTCCATCCCATTATTAACCCCTCCAACAAAAAACTAAGAAATACTGGTGATAAAGTTACCAAATGATTCTTACTCCCACAAGGTGGAGTCATTGTGTAGACCTTACAATAAGCAGTTATTCACCCATGGTTAGTGTTTCGTTTACCAGTTTTCATGTCAGCCTTTTCTTATTGAAGCGTTTGTGTAAATACTTTACAATAAAATACTTCTTTATAGCTGGACATTAGGCAGTGTTTAGGCAGTTCTGTCCGAGTTAGGCTCTGTCTCTCTCTCAAATGTTCTGATTTGTCCACATTTCTTTCCCGTCGATGATCCCTCTTGACAATAAAGTTTTCCCTGTCTTTCGAGCTGCAGCCACCATCAGCCACAGTTTCTCTCGTGTCACTTTGTCCGCTGAGATCAAGACCCTCCGTGACCCTCAATTTTTGTTTGGTGAGGAATTCACAATTCTTCGCCCGCCTCCAAAGAATATCCCGTGTAGATCTGTTGGTGAACCGGATGATGTTTGTCCTCGGTCTCTTGTCTTGATCCTTGAGTCTTCCCAAATGATGGACGATGTCTACATTTTCCTGAAGTTTGGCTTTTGATTTGGGAATGACAGCTCCACAGATGTCAGCAACTCTGCATTTGATGTCCTCACCCGCCTACTCTGGAATTCCATGGAGCCTCAGGTTCCACCTGTGCTGGTATCTCTCAGTCTCATTCACCTTTTGCTCGAGTTCAATCTCCTTCTTTTCATTTTCCACGGTCCTTATTTTCACTTTTGAAGGTTTCAACTTCTCCATAGATAAAGTCCACAGATTTTTTTAGGGCCTCAATTTTCATCGTATTCTCCCTGACCATGACCTCCAAGCCATTTGCCCTTTCACCCATCTTTGCTGTCAAAAGCATAACACTATTGTTTTGCATTTCAAGAAGTGATATACCCTCTTGCTCTCTCATATTTTTCCTCTGGGACTTGATTGGAGTGCCGGGGTCATAAAGTAACGGCCTGAGCCGGGGACTGGATGGGCGCAAGTTGTGAGCATTGTTGCTCACCAAATTTCCATCACCTATAGCAGTATTTCCCCCCACAGTTACATTCTGAAGAGAAGTACCCAAAACCATACCATCTTTTGCTGATAATTGTCCATCTGATGATTTCTCCATTTCTTTTCTTTTGGTTCTGGTCATACACGTGTTTAGCAGGTGTTACTGCAGGGGTAGCAAAATGCTTGTGCTTCTAGTTCCGGCAGTGCAGCATTAAGGAAATAGAAGTCTGTCTCAAATAAGCGCCTGTTGTGTTCAGTGATTTAAGCAAATTAACACTGTTACTTGAATTTTACGGTATTTACATATGTTGTAGCTTAGACTCTATTTTACATCATCTAAGGTTTTTGTGTTGTGCCCACCATGGGTTGAGACACAACATGCTCTTGAATACAGGGTGAGTGACATGTTTTGGCTGATAAATGTACTAATGGGAATAAAATGGAAATTTAGATTTTCAAATGGTACCAAAAAGATGGTTGGAGGTCCACAGATCAGAGAATGTTGACTTGAATGGGAATATCTGTTTAAAATGATTCTGTAAATCCTCCACAGGAAACCTATTTAAATCATAGAAATATAGATACTAGAATAGACTACCATTTAAGTTTACATTCGACGGTGGGTGGCCCATCGGACATCGTTATTGTAGTAATTAGAAGAAACATTTTTAAATGTTGATTTTAATGGCGTACTTACTAAATTGCAGTGGTCTGAAGGGATAGGTCCATTCTAGTAATTCCATTTCTAGGCTTGACTCCCGCCCTGTATTCAAGAGCATGTTGTGTCTGAAATGGGCACAACACAAAAACCTTAGATGTAAAGTGGAGTCTAAGCTATAACATATGAGAATATGAAAAATATAAAGTTTTTTAGGAAATTGACGTTAAAGGTTAAATGTCATTTGTATTAAAAAATGTTTTTATGAAATAGTTTGACAACCCTCTGTGTGTGCTTTGTGTGCTTTTAAATCAAACTGAACAATTTGATATTTTCCAGTGATGAAGACATGGAGGTCTCATGGTAGGGTGGGGTATGTAAAATGGGTCAACTTGGAGCACCTCCGTCTCCTGAATGTTTTGACATTCAGGTTCAAAAAGTCACTTCATGACCACTTCTTCCACGGGCAAACCTGCATGGAAAGGGATTCTGTCACTTCTTAGAGGCAGGTAGCGCAGTGTTTAAGAGCGCTTGGCCAGTAACCAAAATGTTTTTGATACAAATCCCCAAGCCGACTAGGTGAAAAATCTGTCTGTGCCGTCGAGCAAGTCACTTAACCCTAATTGCTACTGTAAATCGCCCTAGATAAGAGTGTCTGCTAAATGACTAAGATGTACAATTGTCGAATTCAAATAGATTTGTCAAGTCATCTGACAAATCAAAATGGCACCGGCATAGTTATAGGGCCAGTTTACCGGACAAAGATTAAGCCTAGTCCTGGACTAAAAAAATGAACTACATTGAAAATGACTTTTAGTGCAAGGCTTATTCTGTGTCTGGGAAACAGCTCCATAGAGTCCATATAGACTGAATAGAATATAACATAGAGATTACACCACTTCGCAGGTGGCTGCTGTTCAACATGTTCAGCACTCCCTTCAAGGATTTGTCTTGTTATTTGACACAAATTCAGATAGTCATACATTTTCTTCTAAATTGACTGTCTCTGTCCCAACCCCTTGAGAGACATTTTGCGTATCAATGAGCCACAGTGTGTTTTTGGATCATCGGGACTAGTTTATGAAAATGTGTTGTTTTCATAGTTTCTACGCTGTATTCTAATGTCCTGATTTCCTGGTAGTGAGAACTCCTTTGTCTAACTAGCCCAGTTGAGAGAAGGATAGGAAAAATACATGGTTGTGCGTCTGCCTCTTAAACACACACATGCACACTCACAGGCATGCGCGCACAGACACTGGCGCACAGGAGTATGCCTGGATGGTAGAGATGGAATGTCTGGCATTTATTCATGTTTCATGTCCTTGTTCCTGATGAGCATGTACATAAGAGCTGCTCAATGCAACATTCATGTGCTCAGTTCACCAGTTTACCAGGATTGATGTGCTTCATTGTAAGAAGTTATTTGTCCGCTTTAGTTGTGATTACAAACCTTATTAAAACATTTAGGCCTATGGGCAAGGCTACATGAGGTGTGTGACTGTGACTCGAAAAAGTCACAAAAAAAGGCATTGTTTCTTATACGTAATAGGCTGATATTGTCACCCATCAGACTATTCTTTATTTAATTGTGTCTTTACATATGCTAAATCGTATGTGTGTGAAATGATTTTTGATTTAGAATGGATCGTTATCATGCACCTGTATCAAAACAGGGTCAGCGGGGGAAAAATACGTCATCTATGGACTTAAATAGCAAATGGAGGACACTTTCCCCCCGTGGTTTATTTCCACGCCAGCCAGGTAGAAACACCGTCGCCACTGTGTTTCCAAGCCTCTGAAGCCCTCTATTGTCTTGCCAGGGAGACCGACTGACTGACACTGGTCTAGTCAGGGATGACATGGCAATTCTTGACAGTTTTTTTTCACCAGCTTCTTTTTGTTGAATATACTAGGATGTCGGGAGCCACTAACTACAGCATTTGTTTGTGCCTCACATATGGTTACTTCCCTGGCATCACAAAGAATATTGACTTTGTGTGGGAGTGTTTGGTTATGTTCTTTTGTTGAGCAAAGTCATTCCTTAGAGTTATCATTGTGTCATTAACCAATGATTATTATTATTATCGGGGCGGCAGGTAGCCTAGTGGTTAGAGCATTGGGCCAGTAACTAAAAGGTTGCTAGATCAAATCCCCGAGCTGACAAGGTAAAAATCTGTCGTTCTGCCCCTGAACAAGGCACTTAACCCACTGTTCCTAGGTCGTCATTGTAAATAAGAATTTGTTCCTAACTGACTTGCCTAGTTAAATGAAGGTTAAAAAAATGTCAATCCAAGAATCCATTACACATGGTTGTATTCTCTTTGTGTTGCTATCCCCCCCCCACGTATTGAAAGCATTCTACAGGGACGCTGGCCCATGTGTTGACTCCAATGCTTCCCACAGATGTGTCAAGTTGGCTGGATGTCCTTTGGGTGGTGGACCATTCTTCATACATCTGTTGAGCATGAAAATTCTAGCAAGGTTGCAGTTCTTCACACATTCACCCCCTGAATGGCGCACATACACAATCCTTGTCTCTAGGTTTAAAAATCCTTCTTTAACCTGTCTCCTCCCCTTCATCTACACTGATTTTGAAGTGGATTTAACAAGTGACGGTCATAGGGGATCATAGCTTTCACCTGGTCGGTCTGTCATGGAAAGAGCAGGTTTTCTTAATGTTTTCTGCACTTAGTGTATATAGAATAAGGTGTCATTTAGGATGCTACCCAAGCCTCTGGAACAGGGGAACCAGAGCCCAGTCCATGTCAGTCACTTATATCACCTCTTCTCTCCACCCCCCTCTCCTCGCCTTTGGACAAAGGATCTGTTCATCTCGCTCTCTCCCACAAACATCACATCAGCACCTGACCATTGTGAGAGGAGGGAGCCTGGGCCCCCCTCATAGAGAAGTGTAGCCTTTGGCACAAGATGTGACTGGCATTTTACGTGTGGGGAGAGGGAGAGAGAGGGTTGAGAGGAGGATTGAAGTGCTGGGCATCTTATGACATGCATTATCTTAATTAGGTCCACAGAATTATACCTAGGAGGAGCACCTTTTATGGAAGAGCTTTTAATGTCCTTTGAGCTAGCCAACTAACATGCTTGTGTGTGCAGAGCAGCACCAGAATTAAAAACACATCTTAGCTTGTGAAATGTGATAACAGGCCAATAGTATCCTTGACTAGCATTGAAAAAGTGAATCTATTCTTCTTCTTGCAGGCAGACACTGGAATATGTTTCCGAGTGACACAGTGAGTGCTTTGCATAGGCGCTTTGTTGCGTTTTTTGTTGTTTCCTGGAACATAAAAGAACGTTATGAACTGGTTCCCATGCTCTTCAAATAATGGTTCTGTTCCGGAACAATATGGATCACTTTCGTTTCCGTTTTTGGTTGTGTCCCCTGAACTGGTACCAACCCCTGCTGTGTATAGTTATGGAAATTAAATATTTCTGTATTTAATTTTCAATAAATGTACAAAACATTCCCAAAACATGTTTTCATTTTGTCATTATGGGGTATTGTGGAAAAAAATATATTTAATCCATTTTGAATTCAGGCTGTATCACAACAAAATGTGGAATATGTCAAGGGGTATGAATACTTTCTGAAGGCACTGTATGCTTGGGGCAGATTTATAGTTGTGTGTGTGTGTGTGTGTGTGTGTGTGTGTGTGTGTGTGTGTGTGTGTGTGTGTGTGTGTGTGTGTGTGTGTGTGTGTGTGTGTGTGTGTGTGTGTGTGTGTGTCTGTGTGTGTGTGTGTGTGTGTGTGTGTGTGTAGGTGGGTGACTGATTGAAGTCAGTGTTGTGTTTAGAACTGCGCTCCTCCAGGCAGTGTGTGGGATGTTTTAACCCCGTAGGAGGTCAGGGGGGGCCAAAACAGAAAACAGTGATGTCATTCGCTATTGTGAAATTGGCTTTTTAATGCTTGACAGGTGCTGAGGTCAGTAGTGATTGTCAGCTTGGAAGAGTGAGAGTGTGGTTGTGCTAGGGGTGTAAAGTACGTAAGTAAAAAATACTTTCGCTCACCGTTGCCGCTTGTTATAGACCCCCCTCTGCCCCCAGTTGTGCCCTGGACACCATATGTGAATTGATCGCCCCCCATCTATCTTCAGAGTTCATACTGTTAGGTGACCTAAACTGGGACAAGCTTAACACCCCGGCCGTACTACAATCTAAGCTAGATGCCCTCAATCTCACACAAATCATCAAGGAACCTACCAGGTACAACCCTAAATCTGTAACCATGGGCACCCTCTTAGATATCCTCCTGACCAACCTGCCCTCCAAATACATCTCTGCTGTCTTCAACCAGGATCTCAGCGATCACTGCCTCATTGCCTACATCCTTAATGACCACCCCTCGTCACTGTCAAACGCTCCTTAAAACACTTCAGCGAGCAGGCCTTTCTAATCGACCTGGCCCGGGTATCCTGGAAGTAGAGGATGCCTGGTTGCTCTTCAAAAGTGCCTTCCTCACCATCTTAAATAAGCATGCCCCGTTCAAAAAATGTAGAACTAAGAACAGATATAGCCCTTGTTTCACCCCAGACTTGACTGCCCTTGACCTGCACAAAAACATCATGTGGCATTCTGCATTAGCATCGAATAGCCCCCGTGATATGCAACTTTTCAGGGAAGTCAGGAACCAATATACTCAGTCAGTTAGGAAAGCTAAGGCTACCTTTTTCAAACAGAAATTTGCTTCCTGCAGCACTAATTCCAAAAAGTTTTGTGACACTGTAAAGTCCATGGAGAATAAGAGCACCTCCTCCCAGCTGCCCATTGCACTGAGGGTAGGAAACACTGTCACCACCGATAGATCTACGATAATCGCTCATTTCAATAAGCATTTTTCCATCTCTGAAGCTGGAGTCTTATATCGCCCTCTCTAACTTTAAACATCAGCTGTCTGAGCAGCTTACCGATCACTGTACCTGTACACAGCCAATCTGTAAATAGCCCACCCGACTACCTCAACCCCATAGTATTACTTACCCTCTTGCTCTTTTGCACCCCAGTATCTCTACTTGCACATCATCATCTATCACTCCAGTATTAATGCTCAATTGTAATTATTTTCCCTACTTGGGCCTATTTATTGCCTACCTCCCTACTCTTCTACATTTGCACACACTGTACATGGATTTAAAAAAATATATATATATTGTTCTTTTTTGTGTTTGTTTATGTGTAACCCTGTGTGGTTGTTTTTGTCGCACGGCTTTGCTTTGTCTTGGCCAGGTCGCAGTTGTAAATGAGAACTTGTTCTCAACTGGTCTACCTGGTTAAATAAAGGTAAAATAAAAATAAATAAAATAAAAAACGTTTTAGTACTACATAAGTCATTTTTACTATTTATTTTTTTGACAACTTTTTCTTCACTACATTCCTAAAGCCAATTGTGCTTTTTACTCCATAAAGTACTTGTTACATTTTGAAAGCTTAACAGGACAGAAAAATGGTAAAGTCACACACTTACCAAGAGAACATCCCTTTTGTAAATGATGTCTGAGTGTTGGAGTGTGCCCCTTGGCCCTGGCTATCTGTAAATAAAAAAACTGAAAAGAAAATTGTGTTGCCTGGTTTGCTTAATATAAGGAACTTGAAAAGATTTAACTTGTGCTTTTGATACTTAGGTATATTTGAGTAATTATATCTACTTTGATACTTAAGTATGTTAAAAACCAAATGCTTTTAGACTTTTACTCAAGTGGTATTTTACTGGGTGACTCACTTTTACTAATTTCCAAAACTTTTACTCAAGTATGACAATTAGGTACTTTTTCCATCACTGGTTTGCGCACCAATGCATGTACCTAACTGTCTATTTTCTTTTAGCCCGTAGTTGCTATTGAGTTACTGTCTCTTTATTGTTAACTTAATGCCCATTGCTCATTCATTTCCACCCCTCTTCAGGTAATAGCTACAGATAGGATATTTTCCCAGTGCACTGACCCCTTTCCCAGGCCTACTGCCTCCGTGGGAACACTGACAGTGGCCTCGGAGGCAGTTAGTGACAGTCAGAGGTCTGTGGTAGTGCCAGTAATAAGTATGTGGCATTCCTCTGCTGTGGTTGTCTTTCCCTTCCTGAAGAAGGAAACAAGACAACAAGGAGCCACTGAACACTGTCTTTCAGCAGTGCTGTGCTCAGCCTCTCCGCCCTCAATAAACTTGTGAATTCTTGATTTCTTTGTTTGGACTAACACATTGATTCATGGTTTGTTGTGGATTCACTTACTACTTACATCCTCTGTGTATGCTGAGTTCACTTCATTGTGAAATGAGAGTTTCACACCAGCACCAGTATGGAAAGGGAATGCGCTGTTTGCAGTTTTTCCTGTAGAGGGAGCCATTGCTCCATTGTATGATGTCCTGATGTAGCGCACAGAAAAAACTTCTCATTCAGCCTAACTATTGTCTTTGTAACTAAGGAATGTATAATGTGTATACATGCCAATCTAGGATACAGCTCTCTTAGTATCCATCAGAATTAGTCACTAGAGACCAAATGATGAGCCATTGAGTTCCAGTTTCATTAAAAAGAGCCAAAACAATGAATTGTCCCAATATAGATGATACCTTCATGAAAATCAAATCACATTTTATTGGTTGCATACACATATTTAGCAGATGCTGTTGTGGGTGTAGCAAAATGCTTGTGTTCCTAGCTCCAACAGTGCCGTAATATCTAACAATTCACAACAATACACACATCTAAATGTAGAAGATTGGAATGAATAAATATAGAAATATTCGGACGAGCAATGTTGGAGTCCGGAGTACATATATAACACATATATATATATATATATATATATATATATATATATATATATATATACACTACTGTTCAAAAGTTTTGAGTCACTTAGAAATGTCCTTGTTTTTTAAAGAAAACCACATTTTTTTGTCCATTAAAATAACATCAAATTGATCAGAAATACAGTGTAGACATTGTTAATGTTGTAAATGACTATTGTAGTTGGGAACAGCTGATTTTTAACCTCTGTACGAGGTTAAAAAGAGGCCCATCATCGGCAACCATCATTCCTGTGTTCCAATGGCACGTTGTGTTAGCTAATCCAAGTTTATCATTTTAAAAGGCAAATTGATCATTAGAAAACCCTTATGCGATTATGTTAGCACAGCTGAAAACTGTTCTGATTAAAGAAGCAATAAAACTGGCCTTCTTTAGACTAGTTGAAGTCCACGATCAGTTCCGTTGTTTTGTTGGCGTTGGGGGAGAGGTTATTTTCCTGGGAACACTCCGCCAGGGTCCTCACTTCCTCCATGTGGGCTGTCTCGTCATTGTTGGTAATCAGGCCTACTACTGTTGTGTCATCTGCAGACTTGATTGAGATGGAGGCCACTCAGTGTGGCCACACAGTCATGGGTGAACAGGGAGTACAGGAGGGGCCTGAACACGCACCCTTGTGGGTGGAGGTGTTGTTTCCTACCTTCACCACCTGGTGGCAGCCTGTCAGGAAGTCCAGGACCCAGTTGGGGTTCAGTCCCAGGGCCCCTGAGCTTAATGATGAGTTTGGAGGGTACTATGGTGTTGAAGGCTGAAGAAGATGGAAATCAATAAAGTTGAATTGGCTAATGTGCTCATAAAGATTTAATTGAGGTGCAGAGTGATGAGATCATACCATATAGTGTATGTGATTGTGCAGAGGCTAAGGGGAGTTGCTGGGAGACTGCCAGAACGTTCCGTCAAGCTCCAGCTGACGTGGTGTTGAAGTGTCTCCAGAGAGATGAGTGTAGAGGAAATGCCTGTGTCAGTGAATATGTGCAGGCTTTTAGCTCAGTG
This sequence comes from Oncorhynchus clarkii lewisi, assembly GCF_045791955.1. Taxonomy (NCBI): domain Eukaryota; kingdom Metazoa; phylum Chordata; class Actinopteri; order Salmoniformes; family Salmonidae; genus Oncorhynchus; species Oncorhynchus clarkii. The sequence goes on along the minus strand of NC_092176.1, from coordinate 2,580,919 downwards.
GTGCAAGCTGTGTGTGTGTTTCTCTATTTCTCTCCTAGTTCTCAGCCAAGAATGTTGCTGCTATGTTACTCTCCTTATGTTACTGATGCTGGGAAAACAGGACATAGGCTACAACTACACACTAAGAGTATTCCTCAAGGGGTCTTTGGGAAGTTAGATGGTTCTATGTGGAACCATAATGACTCAAAGAATACTTTGAGCCCTTCAATAGTTCTTTGCAGTTCAGAAAAGTGTTTTTTTCTCTTTTGGTGATAATTAAAATGTGGGGCAGTGGCTCATTAGAATATTTTGCGGCGTGGTTTGCTCACGGTTCTTTTTGGGCAAGCGCGTGTGAGACCCACAGGGCGAAACTGGTTGAATCAACGTTATTTCCATGTAATTTCAACAACAACAAAAAATGTCAGCGTTTACGTTGGATCAACGTGGAAAACTGATTAGATTTGCAAAAAGTCATCAACATAAAGGAATTTTGTATTTTTTTCACCAAACTTTTAACCTGAGTCAAATGTCATGGTGACATTTTTTGTTGATTTTACATTGAATTCACTTCTAAACTAGACGTTGAACTGACATCTAAGCCCAGTGGGGAGTGTCCTTTCAGTTTCTCTAATCTGTTGTTTTATGCGATTACATGTTAAATACGACTATGCCCAGTGATGGTGTCTTGTGAAAGACTCACGTATGGCCTTCTGTGAATTGAGAGAAGTTGACTAAATCAGTGGTTCTGAATGATCTCCTCAGGGAACCCCAGCAATTCCAGAGTTAGCACACCTAATTCAACTTGTCAATTAAAACAATAATAACACCTCTGGAATTTTGGCAAACCAGAATTGCAAACTGGCAAACCAGAATAAAAAACTCTATGGTTCTTTACCATAGCAAAACCCTTTTTTGGTGCTATATAGAAGTTTTTATGAATGGTTCTTTATAGCACCATAAAGGTTCAGTTTAGAACCATATGTGCATGGTTCTTTATTTATTTATTTTTAGGCAAGTCATTTAAGAAGAAATTATTTTTTTCAATGACGGCCTAGGAACAGTGGGTTAACTGCCTGTTCAGGGGCAGAACAACAGATTTGTACCTTATCAGCTCGGGTTATAAAAAAAGGTTAGATGTAAGCACCAAAAGGTATCCGCTGTGGTTACAAGCCAAATTAACCTTATTTGGGACTATATATAGCTGTTTGTGTGTGTACTCCCCAGTACCTCTCCAAGTGTGTGGCTCACTGTACTCACTCTAACCGCACACTGATGAGAGAAAACAATGTCACATGTCTACAGTATTCAAGTCTGCTATGAAGTCACGTACGGGAAGAGAACAGAGAACGAATCCGACCCGACTGAATGTGCTCTGGCATCTGTCTGTCTGTGTGTGTGTGTGTTTTCCTTCAGGGGTCTTCTGTATGACTGCCATCTGGTTTTACAGCTCATCAGGTGAAACGGGTGTGTTGCGTGATAAGCCTGCCGACGGACTCTCACCAGAACAACAACACACTGAATCACAGCAGACGGTGTGCACCATACCTGTGTGAAATGGTTTCTCGAGTTGTATTTGTCACGTGCACAAGTACAGTGAAATGCTTAACAAACATGCAAGCCATACCCAACAGTGCAGTATTCAGTATAACTAATACAATTTAAACCACAGTCCCTGGGTAGGTTATTGAAAACAATTAAAATAACAATACAGACAAACAAAGAGCAGTGAGCAGACGCAGAGCAACATAGGACAAGCAACACGTAGCACATAAATCTACAAAGCAAAAATACATAAAAGCAACAAAGTATTTTCACACCTCACCAGCTACAGACAACAGATAACATGGAAAGCGGCAATACACAGCTAGGCATCATGTTCACGAGTCTGTTTGTCCTTTAGGCATGACCTTGTTTTTTGTGAAGGTGCGATAGGTGGGTCAATGAGTGTTCAACCCCTTTGTTATGGCCTAAATAGGTTCAGGAGTAATAGTGTGTTTAACAAGTCTCATAATAAGTTGTATGGACTCACACTGTGTGCAATAGTGTTTATCATGATTTTTGAATGACTGCCTCATCTCTGTACCCAACACTAAGGTCGACTAAGGTCTCTCAGTCGAGCAGTTCATTTCAAATACAGATTCAACCACAAAGATCAGGCAGGTTTTGTAATGCCTCTCAAAGAAGGGCACCTTATTGGTAGATGGGTTTTTTTTTTTTTTTAAGCAGACATTGAGTATCTCTTTGAGCATGGTAAAGTTATTAATTACACTTTGGATGGTGTATAAACACCCAGTCACTACAAGATACAGGCGTCCTTCCTAACTCAGTTGCCGGAGAGGAAGGAAACCTTTCAGGGATTTCACCATGAGGCAAATGGTGACTTTAAAAATTTGAGTTGAATGGCTGTGATAGGAGAACTGAGGATGGATCAACAACATTGTAGTTACTCCACAATACTAACTTAAATTACAGTGTAAAAAAGGAAGCCTGTACAGAATACAAATATTCAAAAAAATGCATCCTGTTTTCAATAACGCATTAAAGTAAAATTGCCAAACATTTGCCAAAGAAATGTACTTTTTGTCCAGAATACAAATTGTTATGTTTGGGGCAAATCCAACTAAACTTACCACTGAGTACCACTCTTCATATTTTCAAGCAAGGTGGTGGCTGCATCATGTTATGGGTATGCTTGTCACCGGCAAGGACTAGGGGGGGGGTTTAGGTTAAAAAGAAACAAGATAGAGCTAACCACAGGCAAAAACCTGGTTCAGTCTGCTTTCCAACAGACATTGGGAGACAAATTCACCTTTCAGCAGGACAATAACCTAAAACACAAGGCCAAATATACACTGGAGTTGCTTACCAAGATGACATTGAATGTTCCTAAGTGGCCTAGTTACCATTTTGACTTGAAAATCCATGGCAAGACTTGAAAATGGCTGTCTAGCAATGATCAACAACCAACTTTTCAGACCCCCTGACTTTTTCCACATTTGTTACGTTACAGCCTTATTCTGAAATAGTTTAAATTACATTTTCTCCTCATCAATCTACATACAATACCCCATAATGACAAAGAGAAAAACAGGTTTTTAGCGAATGTATAAAATAAAATAAAACTTAACTTATTTACATAAGTATTCAGACCCTTTGCTATGAGACACGAAATTGAGCTCAGGTCCATCCTGTTTCCATTGATCATCAATGGAGTCCACCTGTGGTAAATTCAATTGATTAGATCTTTATGGGAGTGTGGCCAGACGGAAGCCACTCCTCAGTAAAAGGCACATGACAGCCCGCTTGGAGTTTTCCAAGATGCAGCTAAAGACTATCAGACCATGCGAAACAAGATTCTCTGGTCTGATGAAACCAAGATTGAAACATTTATGGCCTGAATGACAAGTGTCAAGTCTGTAGGAAACCTGGCACCATCCCTCCGGTGAAGCATGTTGGTGGCAGCATCATGCTGTGGGGATGTTTTTCAGCAGCAGGGACTGGGACCCTAGTCAGGATCATGGGAAAGATGAACAAAGCAAAGTACAGAGATCCTTGATGAAAACCTTCTCCAGAGCACTCAGGACCTCAGACATGGGTTGAAGGTTCACCTTCCAACAGGACAACGACTTTAGGCACATAGCCAAGACAACACGAGTGGCATCGGGACAATTTTCTGAATGTCCTTAAGTGGCCCAACCAGAGCCCAGACTTGAACCCGATCGAACATCTCTGGAGAGACATGAAAATAGCTGTGCAGCGACGCTCCCCATCCAACCTGACAGAGCTTGAGAGGATCTGCAGAGAAGAACAAAAAACTCCCCAAATACAGGTGTGCAAATCTTGTAGCGTCATACTCAAGAAGACTGGAGGCTGTTATCGCTGGTGCTAAGTACTGTGTAAAGGGTCTGAATACTTACACTACCGGTCAAAAGTTTGGGGTCACTTAGAAATTTCCTTGCTTTTGAAAGAAAAGCACAGACTGTCTCTCCCTCTCTCTTTCTCTGCCCATCCCACCCTGGGACATTGTCATCATATTTTCCACATGTTCTCCTATTTGATCAAAGATGGGGAACGTAGATGCAGGTATAATAGAAGGGTTCTATAAAGAAAAAACAGAATGATTCTACTGCCACAATTCTAGAAAGGTTATTGGCTCTGTGTTGGCCTACTACCTCAACAAAGCAGAGTCTATATATCTCACTGCCTCATAGCCCTAGAATCACATTATTCCAGGATAAGGCCTTACGCTAATGCCTGATTGGGTAATGGAGTGACTTCACACACACCTCCTGTTAGCTGATTAGCATATCGGGCGACACTACAGTCAGCACTACGCCATCAGCTAATTTGCACTCCCTAAATACCTGAGCTCTGTGGCGTCACTGGTGTGTCCAGGTATAATTATAACACTGTATTTCAACTAGCCGCCCCCTAGCGCACACTATCATTTAGGTCAGGGGTAGGCAACCGGATTCAGCCGCGGGACGATTTTGGCTGGAGCGGCTCGTCGGGGTCCGGAACATAATTACGATAATTTGTACAATTCTACAACTAAGCCCATAAAGAGATTTGTTATTTTCATAATATATAATAACTTCATACCATGATTACTTGAGACACGTTCACATATATATATATTTTTATGTTGTTGTTGTTGTTGTTGTTGAAATTATAGATTGCGGGACGGTTTTGGTAGTTGTCTTTTGGTAGTTTCCCTGGCTCTACCTTCAGTCTATTGTAGCTGACCTAATAGGTAGTTGTGGATGTGTTTACACTGGAACTCTAGTGCATTGTTCAGTCCAATGACAGTCCAACCTGGTCTCAGAGCATTTCGTATAATTCACAAGACAGTCCAATCTGTCTTATGTAACCATACCAAACGTAACATATCATACTAAATAGAGTGTCTTGTGTTTACGTACAGAATAACACGAAATGCTCTTAGACCCGTTTGGACAGTCCGGAATGGGACCAGATTGTTCTCCAACCTGGTTTCACAGTCCGTTGTCTGGCTGCAGTTGGTTTGGTAATGGAGACGGGATTGTTGGAAGTGTTTGAATTGGATGTAGATTCATGAAAAATGTATGGTCCGATTGACATGGGGGAAACCAGCATTGCTCTGTGGCTCATTTCATATAAACGCAGAATCCACCATGGTTCTCTTCTCAGCAGAAAGAAGCAGTGCGAGATGAGAATAGCTGTTCTTTCCTGCTTTGGATATCCCTATGTATTTTTGTTTTAACATTGTAATGTTCAGTAGGTTTGATTAAGTGGCACAAGGATTAGCCTTCACTGTGATTTGTATGAATATATTTATTATGTATCTATTTATATAGGATCTTAAATGATCCATTGCTTCCAGACCACCTTCCAGTGAATTGTTTGAATGTTAGAATGAGTGACATGCCCCTTTTAAATGGTGTGAGCTGACCTCTTGCAAGTCTAAGCTGATTGTTCACCTGTGGCCTCCTGCCTGAAGCCCTTCAGTTTGTTTAAATGGAGGATGACATTCAGTGTGTGAGGGACAGCTGGTATGTCTGCAAGTTTGAACAAAATCAAGCTATCACCATCTGTCTCAACAATGTGCGAGGACATCAGCCAGCTATCTCACAGCGGATTTTCCCCGTCCTGTCGCGGAGTTCCACATGTCAGAGACTTTCAGAGGGGACTGCTGGGGTTTGGGGAGGCTGAACCTCTGAATCTCTGAACCAGTCAGACTGTTTTCATAAACACTGAACACCATCCCAGAGAGCATTCCCCTCCATTATTTGTCTTTACACCTCCACTAGAACAATGCGTCTATTTTCTTACTGTGTGCAGGCTAACCCAGTGTCTGAAGCCGATTAGTTGGGTAATTCAAACTTCAGGACGAAGGCTTTTTTTGGGGGAATGACTCGGTGAGCTACTTCTCTCCCTTGTCCTGTTCCTGTGCTCTGTGTGGGGAGGGCTTTGTTCATTTTCTTTCTTTATGTGGTATGTTAGGAATTCTGCAATTTCATATGATGTCACACAAGTTTTGCAATTCCTGTAAAATGTTACAAATCTGATTGTGCAATATGCTACACATTTGTCGTGCTTAAGATCCCCGGTGTGTGCATCTTTAAAACCCAGAAGTTTTTCAGAGGAAAGCGAGAGGAACCTTTGGCATGAAGTAGACACTAGAGCGCTTAGCTTTGGGATTGTCTCTGTCTCAGGACTCTGAAGAGCCACTGGTGAAGAGGAAACACACAATACAATAAATAACTAGAAATGGCAAGTTAGAGAGCCAGCGCTTTGAGAGTTGAAGAGTGGGGACCAACATTTGGCTGTGTCAACTGAGACAACGTTGGAAAGTTTAACTGTTTAGCCTACTGTTGATAAATTCAGCGATGCTTGGAAAACAGCATTTTTTGTTGAAAACATATAGGCTTAGCATCTTTATTAGGCTACAACTTGGGAATATCCTCCCTTTGATTGCAAGCTCTACATTTTAGCCTATTTTCAGAGTTTTAAAAACAGTAATAGGCCGAATAGTTTTCAGAATTCTATACTGATAGTCGCTTATTTTTTGTTTTACTTAAATTGGAGAACTCTATCCATTAGAAGAACTGGGACATTTTCAGCTTCCAGGAATTGCATGCAGAACCTTGCGACATGGGGCTGTGCATTATCATGCTGAAACGTGAGGTGATGGCGGCGGATGAATGGCACGACAATGGGCCTTGGAATCTCGTCACGGTATCTGTGCATTCAAATTGCCATTGATCAAATGCAATTGTGATTGTTGTCCCTAGCTTAAGCCTGCCCATAGCATATCCCCACCGCCCCCATCAGGCACTCTGTTCACAATGTTCATATCAGCAAACTGCTCATCCACACAACGCCATACACGTGGTCTGCGGTTGTGAGACTGGTTGGACTTACTGCCATATTCTCTAAAATTATGTTGGAGGCGGTTTATGGTAGATAAATTAACACCTCTGGTGGACAGTCCATGTTCCCTCAATACTTGAGACATCTGTTTTATTGTGTTGTGTGACAAAACTGCACATTTTAGAGTGGCATTTTATTGTCCCCAGCACAAGGTGCACCTGTGTAGTGATCGTGCTGTTTAACCAGCTTCTTGATATGCACCTGTCAAGTGGATGGATTATCTTGGCAAATGAAAAATGCTCACTAACAGGGATATAAACAAATTTGTGCACATCATTTTTCAGAAATAAGCTTTTTATGTGGGTATGGAACATTTCATGGATATTTTATTTCAGCTCATGAAACATGAGACCAGCACTTTAAATATTGCGTGTATTTTTTTGTTCGGTGTATTAATTCAGATTGTGTTCTGATCTCATTCCGTTGTCAGCGTTTTGCTTTGTGGGGCCGAGGTTTTCGGGGTTAATCTTTAATTTGGTGTTAGGTTAGGCATCTTTTCAAACCGTGATAATGCGCTGTCTGATACAGTTTTAATTTCGTCATTTGTTATCAAGTGTCTGAATAGATCAATGCTTTCTGACCCGCCACAATTCCTTTTTAAATGCCCGTTTGTCTGCTATTTCGTAGACCTATAATTTATTGTTTAAAGGCATGGAGACAACAATATTCTCCCCTTCACGTAATTTGTATTTTATATTTATTGCTCGGTTGCGAGAGGAGCATTGTATGGGTTAATTTAGCGTAACGTCCCTCGGCTACCGTGGCAAGTACTGCGCACATTTGAGTTGTTGTGGTGTTCGCTCCCGCGGAGGCAATGCCCTTTTGTGGAGAGGTCTTATCACAGCCGACAGACAGCACTCTCAATCAGGACGCAAAGACACAAAGAGAAGAATTGCATTTAAAAAAGGACCATTCTTTCCCGTACTGCCAAGGAGGGGTGTTCACTGTGGGTGTTTGAGAGGCCCTTTGTTGCTTGAAAAAAAAAAAAAAAAAAAAAGGGAGCCAAGAATATACACTGTGGACTAGCTGTATGTTTTATGAACAGGGTTACTGTATGCTGTTAGGGCTCTCGCACACGTCTCTTCTTGCGTTCGGAGAAGTCAGTGTATTGTGGACTTTGGAAGTTTTAACACAGCGAAACTGGTCTGGATATACTTCAGAAGACGAAAAGGTTACGGTTTATGCTATTTTGCGCATTGTTTTTGGAGACTTGTGCGTAACGCGCCACCTGTACTTTATCAACCAGCAAATTATCGAAACGGATCTACAGTACTGTCTCTTCATGTTTGTTTTCATCTGCTACCATGAGCGTTCTTGGCATTTTTTCATGAGGAATTTGAGTTCTCAGCTCCCATAAACGCTTTTATTTTGCAACAAATTAAGTTTAATTTGAGGGGTGGAAGTGAACATTTTCAAGCATATGCTACCTCAATTTGTGGATACTACTTCGTGGGATGCCAATGGACAGATACGCAGACATGGAGGACAAACTGCGCATTTTGGAAGACCTGAACATGATGTACATCCGACAGATCGCCCTCAGTTTACAGGTAATGTACCTTATGGAAGCTCTGTCAGTCATCATTAAGTCCCTCCAGACTCTCTCACTGGCTTTGTCTGATATCCTCTCTTCTTTCACCGGCCATTCAATGTGCAGTTTTGTCATGTCATATCAGTGCATGTCAGTGAAGTGAGATTTTCAAGCTTAAGTGTACAAATCATAGGGTGTCAAAAGTCGGGGAGAGCTGTAAAGCTGTTTGGCACGCCGTCTGAGTGTATGATGTGGCAGGAACCAGGTAAGGTGTACAGGCTCTCACTTCCCCCTGAGCTGTTACAACTGTGTATAGCACGTGAGCCGGTTTACTGAGTGAGTTCACTGCTTTTTTTACAGGTTATGTTAAAAGTTGAGCGGGTGTGGCTGAAGAATGTCTCTGACAAAGGGGTTATGCAAACTCCGTTGTGGTCTCCTTATGGCCGAGCTAGCTCTGTGAGAGAAAATAGAAAACACGCCATCTACAGTAATTAAAGTCAGGTTGGAGAATAACTAAGATTGTCTCCAGCTGCACATGTGGGACTCGCAAGTCCCCAAAGGGGCAAAAGTGTGTGTGTGTGTGTCAGAGGGAGAAAGAAATAATGATGCAATACTTATATCAATACCTAACAAAGTGTGGTGTCATTGATGTGAACACTATGCATAACATAGTCCACATCTCTGTTCCTTTGACAAGCGGAGGAAATAGCTAGAGCATCTCAATGTCTTAGTCTGGGGAGAGAGCCAGGAGACGCGTGGTCATTGGAAGTGATACGGGAAATATGTCAAAAGGACATTTTAATGCTTCATTTCTTGGGCGTTTGGCTGCTCTGTTGTAAAACTATGTTGGCTCTGCAGCTGTTGTGTGTTAGGGTGTTGGGGGTGTGTTATCTAAGTGACAATGGGAGTGCCAGCCTCTGCCACTGCTGGGCACTGTGTTGGACAGTCATATCACCATAACACAGGTTGGCAGCTCACTTCCAGTGTCTTAGTTCATCTGTTCCAAACAGACAGCCAGGTGGTCCATGTGGCTGTCTAATGGGCACATGATGGGCAACTTGGCTTGGTAATAGAGCAATGAATGTCTAATGGATGCACGCATACACACACACACACACACACACACACCCTTTTCAGACCCCATACATATACTCAGTGGAGCTGGCTCCTCTCTCTAGAATAAAGACACCAGCTAGCGGGTTGCACCAGCTAGCTCTCTGGCATTTAGACAGAAACTAGATGTGTCTCCACTGTGTGTTTTTCATTTAACTAAGCAAGTCAGTTAAGAACATTTATTTTTACAATGACTGCCTACCCCGGCCAAACCTTCCCCTAACCCGGACAATGCTGGGCCAAATCAGACTCCCGAACACGGCCGGTTGTGGTACAGTCTGAGATCAAACCAGGGTCTGTAGTGACGCCTCGAGCACTGAGATGCAGTGCCTTAGATCGCTGCGCCACTCGGGAGCTATAGTACCCCTAACCAGAACAGAGTTTAGAACGCTGTCTTTCCCCCTGGCGTTCCCTGCCTCCCTGTTGAACCCCTAACCTATCAACTGCTCAGATATTACCGAATCATCATTGACACTCTCATGAGTTGTAACCTTTTTAATTTCAGCCACCAAATGTCAGTCAGTCTCAAACCATTCAATTATACTCTATGAAAGAGCTTGCTTTAAGACACTGACTTGTTTACTGCACTGACAAACTGGCAGCAGCCAGTCAATGTACATGCTGAATCTGTGTTCTATGCTGGCAGAGAACAGTGGCAGATACTCTCTCAACGAAGAGATCCTAATTGGGTTGTCAGTCTGTAATATCTCAGTAAACAGTATTGCTTGGACAGGTTTGTTTCTCTTCAGTGCCCCCCCCCCCCCCCCCCCCCCTCCTTCCCTGCCTGTGTGGGTTGCTGGAACAGCGATTCTTTGTATGTGATGGGGCTGTGCAACCCACTGGAGCTCCAGGATGACGACTTCTCTGCCTGCTGCAGAGAGGCCTCCATTCAGCCGTAGCATAATTTGTCTTTTGCCCTAAAGGTCATTTAGAAGAGTGCTGTGGATGATCCAGTTGCTATATGGTCTAAAAACACTGCCAACTTCCCCTTTGTTGTCACTGTTGCTGACTGGGAGGACTGTGCCTGTCCAGTGTGCAAATGTGAGTTCTACAGGTAAGACATCTGTTTGCTCATAGAGGAGCAGCTGTTCTGAGCTTATGTGGTTACATAGAATAACCCTGGCGAGGAAGCAGCAGAGCCAGCATTCCAGACAACAAACAAATGTCAGTGCACCACTCTCAGTATTTCCCTTCTATTCCTTTAGTGAGGGTCACCGCCACCAGTCAAATTTTGGACACACCTACTCATTCCATGGTTTTTCTTTATTTTTACTATTTTCTACATTGTAGAATAATGGTGGACATCAAAACTATGAAATAACACATATGGAATCATATAACAAACAAAGTGTTAAACAAATAAAAATATATTTTAGATTTTTGATTCTTCAAAGCAGCCACTCTTTGCCTTGACAGCTTTGCACACATTTTTATTATAAGGTAAAGTCCTCCCAGATTGCAGATCCTAGGGCTTCCACAAAATGTCATCAGTCTTTAGAAAGAGTTTCAGGCTGTTTTTTTGAAAAAATGAGCCAGAGATTGTAGTTTTTCTAGGTGGCTCCCATTTTGGCTGTAGTGTTTCCATGCGTGTGGATGAAAGTGCGTTCTTTGGTATTGTTCTCCAGTAAAGACTAACGATTCTCCATCTTACATTTTTAAATGTATTTACGTACTAGCTAAACTGAGTTGTTATGGATATAAAGGACATTATCGAACAAGAGGACCATTTGTGATGTATCTGGGACCTTTTGGAGTGCCAACAGAAGATCATCAAAGATAAGGCATTTATTTTATCGTATTTCTGACTTTCGTGGCGCAACTGCCTGGTTGAAATATGTTTTTCATGCTTTTGTATGCGGGGCTCTGCCTCAGATAATCGCATGGTGTGCTTTCGCCGTAAAGCCTTTTTTAAAATCTGACACAGCGGCTGGATTAACAAGAATTTAAGCTTTATTTTGATGTACTACACTTGTGATTTTATGAAAGTTATAAATATTGAATTCTGTAGTTTGAATTTCGCGCACTGCAATTTCACTGGCTGTTGTCAAAGCGGGTCGCTAGCGGAACGCCTGCGCTAGAAAGGTTAATGTTGTAAATGACTATTGTAGCTAGAAACTGCAGATTTATCTACATAGGTGTACGGAGGCCCATTATCAGCAACCATCACTCATGCCTGTAATCAAACCCACAAATACTGATGCTCCAGATACTCAACTAGTCTAATGAAGGCCAGTTTTATTGCTTCTTTAATCAGGACAACAGTTTTCAACTGTTAACATAATTGCAAACGGGTTTTCTAATGATCAATTAGCCTTTCAAAATGATAAACTTGCATTAGCTAACACAGTGTGCAATTGGAACACAGGAGTGATGGTTGCTGATAATGTAGATATTCCATAAAAAAAATCAGCTGTTTCCAGCAACAGTAGTCATTTACAACATTAACAATGTCTACACTGTATTTCTGATCAATTTGATGTTATTTTAATTGACAAAACATTTGGTTTCCTTTCAAAAACAAGGGCATTTCTAAGTGACCCCAAACTTTTGAATGGTAGTGTAGAGTATACAGTTGAAGTCGGAAGTTAACATACACTTAGGTCATTAAAACTCGTTTTTCAACCACTCCACAAATTTCTTGTTCACAAACTATAGTTTTGGCAAGACGGTTAGGACATCTACTTTGTGCAAGACACAAGTAATTTTTCCAACAATTGTTTACAGACAGATTATTTAACTTGTATCACAATTCCAGTGGGTCAGAAGTGTACATACACTAAATTGACTGTGCCTTTAAACAGCTTGCAAATGACAGAACTATGTCATGGCTTTAGAAGCTTCTGATAGGCTAATTGACATAATTTGAGTCAATTGGAGGTGTACCTGTGGATGTATTTCAAGGCCTACCTTCAAACTCAGTGCCTTTTTGCTTGACATCATGGGAAAATCAAAAGAAATCAGCCAAGACTTCAGAAAAAAAATTGTAGACCTCCACAAGTCTGGTTCATCCTTGGGAGCAATTTCCAAATGCCTTAAGGTACCACGTTTATCTGTACAAACAATGGCACACAAGTATAAACACCATGGGATCACGCAGCCATCATACCGTTCAGGAAGGAGACGTGTTTTGTCTCCTAGAGACGAACGTACTTTGGTGTGAAAAGTGCAAATCAATCCTAGAAAATTGTGTGGATATATTGAAGCAACATAGCAAGACCTCAGGAAGTTAAATCTTGGTCACAAATGGGTCTTCCAAATGGACAATGACCCCATACTTCCAAAGTTATGGCAAAATGGCATAAGGACAACAAAGTCAAGGTATTGGAGTGGCCATCTCAAAGCCCTGACCTCAACCCTATAGAAGGTTTTGTGGGCAGAACTTAGTGTGTGTGCGCAAGGAGGCCTACAAACCTGACTCAGTTACACCAGCTCTGTCAGGAGGAATAGAACAAAATTCACCCAACTTATTGTGGGAAGCTTGTGGAAGGCTACCTGAAATGTTTGACCCAAGTTAAACAATTTAAAGGCAATGCTACCACGTGCTAATTGAGTGTATGTAAACTTCTGACCCACTGGGAATGTGATGAAAGAAATAAAAGCTGAAAAAATCATACTCTCTACTATTATTCTGACATTTTACATTTTTAAAATTAAGTGGTGATCCTAACTGACCTAAGACTGGGAATTTTTACTAGACTTAAATGTCAGGAATTGTGGAAACTGAGTAGAAATGTATTTGGCTATGTAAACTTACTGTGTGTGTGTGTGTGTGTATATATATATATCGTTTGCTTTTTAATTTTGATGATTGTTATGTCTCATATATGCGACATAACAATCATCAAAATAAAAAGCAAACTGTTGAGGAGAATCCAACATTTCCTAAATGTCATGGCATGGGGGGCCCCCATTGATTTTATGTTTGTCACTCGGGTAGCATAAGAACACAGCATAAGCCATGGCAAAACGTGTAGAATTGCAGGAAATTCTGTAAAACGGCACATTTTCTCTCAGCCCCATGAGAAAATGTCACTGCTGCTGAACAAAAAAATCCTAGAGGAAACACTGGTCCCTAACTCCTTGGTTTGTTTTCAGTCATCTAGGAAGACTTTCTTCTACTCCTCCTAACTTCCCCGTTTGTTCAGGTTTTAACACATCCCTTTTTGAATAGTAGGGGCCACATTCTTGGCTCCTATTTGAGCTGTGTTTCTTGTTTCCCTTTATTTCATGGCTGCCGCTCACCTCCGTTACGACGCCCATTAGGGCCACAGTAAAACGCCTCATCAGTGACAGCGCTGTGGAACACTTTTGTCTCTGGAATGCAGGAATTCCGAGCCCACGCTGCTGATGGGAACAGGAAACAGTCCAGTGAAATGCGTGGTTCCCAATAGAGGGTCAGCGTAATGTCATAGCACAGCCTGGATGGGCACATGCGTGAGCACACGCACATACACACACTTAACTGTATATTATTGACCTATATAGTAGATATGCCTCATGTCTGAGTGACTAAGTAGTGCTCTCCAGTCTCCAGGGTCTGTCCTACATGTCCTATGCTCCCTGTCCGCTTACTGAGAGGTCACAGGCAGAAGGGAGGGCCCTAGATGGCCACTCTCTCCCATGGCTATAATTAGTCTGGAGGCTGTGTGTTCTGGAGAGTGGCCCAGAGGGCGGTCTAAGATTGTGTACCAATGTGCATTGGTCATGTATTGATGAAGCTACAGTAACAATGTGTTTCTTACCACCGGAGTGAGGAGAGGAGCGTGCCCAATTTGACTGGAGCTCGGAGCGAGATTCCCCAAGGCTGTAGCCTTGGCCTTCTTGGCCGCTACCAATTTTGCTTCAGTAGCGCTCACTTAATGAGCTCAGGGCATGCCCGGCCCAGCATGCATTTGTTGTCTACTTGTGTGCTGCTGTAGCCCCTTGCTACTGTCATGGAGGTGGCACAATATTTTCATGAAGAAACCGATAATACACACCGGTGCAAAAGATGAGGAGCAAGCAAGGGAATGCGGTGATATAGTGTCCACAGCTGAAGAACATTGTGGAATCTGAAAAGACATGTATCCCGAAAGCATAATCGTGTACTTACTAGGTGCCTATGCTAAAAGAAAGGAATGAGGTGGGTAGTTAAGTGTGTCATTGTAGCAAAGTAGGCCTAAAGGTTTAGGCAAAATAACCCAATCAAAACAGAAAGCTCCTTGAAAGTTGGATAATGCCAGGAATATTGGGATAAAAACAATTATGGCCTATTGTACAGATAGAACAAAAATGAACATTTTAAGAGATCAGATTTGTTTATACAGTGGGGCAAAAAGTATTTAGTCAGCCACCAATTGTGCAAGTAATCCCACTTAAAAAGATGAGAGGCCTGTAATTTTCATCATAGGTACACTTCAACTATGACAGACAAAATGAGAAAAAACAATCCATAGAATCACATTGTAGGATTTTTAATGAATTTATTTGCAAATTATGGTGGAAAATAAGTATTTGGTCAATAGCAAAAGTTTATCTCAATACTTTGTTATATACAGTGCCTTGCGAGTATTCGGCCCCCTTGAATTTTGCGACCTTTTGCCACATTTCAGGCTTCAAACATAAAGATATAAAACTGTATTTTTTTGTGAAGAATCAACAACAAGTGGGACACAATCATGAAGTGGAACGACATTTATTGGATATTTCAAACTTTTTTAACAAATCAAAAACTGAAAAATTGGGCGTGCAAAATTATTCAGCCCCTTTACTTTCAGTGCAGCAAACTCTCTCCAGAAGTTCAGTGAGGATCTCTGAATGATCCAATGTTGACCTAAATGACTAATGATGATAAATACAATCCACCTGTGTGTAATCAAGTCTCCGTATCAATGCACCTGCACTGTGATAGTCTCAGAGGTCCGTCAAAAGCGCAGAGAGCATCATGAAGAACAAGGAACACACCAGGCAGGTCCGAGATACTGTTGTGAAGAAGTTTAAAGCCGGATTTGGATACAAAAAGATTTCCCAAGCTTTAAACATCCCAAGGAGCACTGTGCAAGCAATAATATTGAAATGGAAGGAGTATCAGACCACTGCAAATCTACCAAGACCTGGCCGTCCCTCTAAACTTTTAGCTCATACAAGGAGAAGACTGATCAGAGATGCAGCCAAGAGGCCCATGATCACTCTGGATGAACTGCAGAGATCTACAGCTGAGGTGGGAGATTCTGTCCATAGGACAACAATCAGTCGTATATTGCACAAATCTGGCCTTTATGGAAGAGTGGCAAGAAGAAAGCCATTTCTTAAAGATATCCATAAAAAGTGTTGTTTAAAGTTTGCCACAAGCCACCTGGGAGACACACCAAACATGTGGAAGAAGGTGCTCTGGTCAGATGAAACCAAAATGGAACTTTTTGGCAACAATGCAAAACGTTATGTTTGGCGTAAAAGCAACACAGCTGAACACACCATCCCCACTGTCAAACATGGTGGTGGCAGCATCATGGTTTGGGCCTGCTTTTCTTCAGCAGGGACAGGGAAGATGGTTGAAATTGATGGGAAGATGGATGGAGCCAAATACAGGACCATTCTGGAAGAGAACCTGATGGAGTCTGCAAAAGACCTGAGACTGGGACGGAGATTTGTCTTCCAACAAGACAATGATCCAAAACATAAAGCAAAATCTACAATGGAATGGTTCAAAAATAAACATATCCAGGTGTTAGAATGGCCAAGTCAAAGTCCAGACCTGAATCCAATCGTGAATCTGTGGAAAGAACTGAAAACTGCTGTTCACAAATGCTCTCCATCCAACCTCACTGAGCTCGAGCTGTTTTGCAAGGAGGAATGGGAAAAAGTTTCAGTCTCTCGATGTGCAAAACTGATAGAGACATACCCCAAGCGACTTACAGCTGTAATCGCAGCAAAAGGTGGCGCTACAAAGTATTAACTTAAGGGGGCTGAATAATTTTGCACGCCCAATTTTTCAGTTTTTGATTTGTTAAAGTTTGAAATATCCAATAAATGTCGTTCCACTTCATGATTGTGTCCCACTTGTTGTTGATTCTTCACAAAAAAATACAGTTTTATATCTTTATGTTTGAAGCCTGAAATGTGGCAAAAGGTCGCAAAGTTCAAGGGGGCCGAATACTTTCGCAAGGCACTGTACCCTTTGTTGGCAATGACAGAGGTCAAACGTTTTCTGTATGTCTTCACAAGGTTTTCACACACTTGCTGGTATTTTGGCCCATTCCTCCATGCAGATCTCCTCTAGAGCAGTGATGTTTTGGGGATATTGCTGGGCAACACGGACTTTCAACTCCCTCCAAAGATTTTCTATGGGGTTGAGATCTAGAGACTGGCTAGGCCACTTCAGGACCTTGAAATGCTTCTTACGGCTTCGTTGCCCGGGCAGTGTGTTTGGGATCATTGTCATGCTGAAAGACCCAGCCACGTTTCATCTTCAATGCCCTTCACTCAAAATCTCACGATACATGGCCCCATTCATTCTTTCCTTTACACGGATCAGTCGTCCTGGTCCCTTTTCAGAAAAACAGCCCCAAAGCATGATGTTTCCACCCCCATGCTTCACAGAAGGTATGGTGTTTTTTGGATGCAACTCAGCATTCTTTGTCCTCCAAACATGACTTGTTGAATTTTTACCAAAAAGTTATATTTTGGTTTCATCTGACCATAAGACATTCTCCCAATCTTCTTCTGGATCATCCAAATGCTCTCTAGTAAACTTCAGACCGGCCTGGACATGTACTGGCTTAAGCAGGGGGACACGTCTGGCACTGCAGGATTTGAGTCCCTGGCGGCGTAGTGGGTTACTGATGGTAGGCTTTGTTACTTTGGTCCCAGCTCTCTGCAGGTCATTCTGTGTGGTTCTGTGATTTTTGCTCACCGTTCTTGTGATCGTTTTGACCCCACGGGGTGAGATCTTGCGTGGAGCCCCAGATCGAGGGAGATTATCAGTGGTCTTTTATGTCATCCATTTCCTAATAATTGCTCCTACAGTTGATTTCTTCAAACCAAGCTGCTTACCTATTGCAGATTCAGTCTTCCCAGCCTGGTGCAGGTCTACAATTTTGTTTCTGGTGTCCATTGACAGGTCTTTAGTCTTGGCCATAGTGGAGTTTGGAGTGTGTGTGACTGAGGTTGTGGACAGGTGTCTTTTATACTGATAACAAGTTCAAACAGGTGCCATTAATACAGGTAACGAGTGGAGGACAGAGGAGCCTCTTAAAGAAGTTACAGGTCTGTGAGAGACAGAAATCTTGCTTGTTTGTAGGTGACCAAATACTTATTTTCCACCATAATTTGCAAATAAATTCATAAAAAATCCTAAAATGTGATTTTCTGGATTGTTTTTTTCTCATATTGTCTGTCATAGTTGAAGTGTACCTATGATGAAAATTACAGGCCTCTCATCTTTTTAAGTGGGATTACTTGCACAATTGGTGGCTGACTAAATACTTTTTGCCCCACTGTATAAACAAATCTGATCTCTTAAAATGTTCATTTTTGTTCTATCTGTACAATAGGCCATAATTGTTTTTATCCCAATATTCCTGGCATTATCCAACTTTCAAGGAGCTTTCTGTTTTGATTGGGTTATTTTGCCTAAACCTTTAGGCCTACTTTTAGAAAAAACAACAACTCTGCATCCCTGACCAGCCTGGCAAGAGTGGCCAAAAGGGTGTTTAGCATCTCCAGTGGCTCGGCAAGCGCTCTCCAGGCACCATCACATGAGCCTGAAGCTACAGACTCGTTTCTAAAAAATGTTTTCAAAGGCACTATTTAATTTGTCTTTCATTCTAAGTCACAGCGTATATGCACAATTTATAGACTAACAATGATTTACAACAAAACGTTTAAATGTTGAGAGCTTAATGTCCCTGACTCCCTGTGTGTTGCACTCGCAAATGCTTCACAATGTATTTCTTTGTAGGTTATAGCCTAAATACATCATTTGCTTTCTTTAGACTCTGTCTGGCTCCTGACCTACACCACATGACCAAAAGTACGTGGACATCTGATCGTCAAACATCTCATTCCAAAATCATGAGCATTAATATCAATTGGTCCCCCCCCCCTGCTGCTGTAACAGCACCCACACCACTAGATGTTGGAACATTGCTGTAGGGATTTGCTTCCATTCAGCCACAGGAGCATTAGTGAGTCGGCACTGATGTTGGGCGATTAGGCTGGCTTGCAGTTGGGGTTTCAATTCATCCCAAAGGTGTTCGATGGGGTTGAGATCAGGGCTTGGTGCAGGCCAGTCAAGTTCTTCCACACTTTCGACAAACCATTTCTACATGGACCTTGCTTTGTGCACAGGGGCATTGTCATGCTGAAACAGGAAAGGGTCTTCCCCAAACTGTTGTCACAAAGTTGTAAGCATTGTAAACATTGTCTAGAATGTCATTGTATGCTACAGCTTTAAGATTTCCCTTCACTGGAACTAAGGAACCTAGCCCGAACTATTGTAAAAACCGCCACAGACCATTATTCATCCTCTATCAGACTTTATAGTTGACACTATGCATTGGGGCAGGTAGCGTTCTCCTGGCATCTGCCAAACCCAGATTCGGCTGTTGGACTGCCAGATGGTGAAGCGTGATTCATCACTTCAGAGAATGTGTTTCCACTGCGCCGGAGTCCAATGGCGGCAAGCTTTACACCACTCCAGCAGACGCTTGGCATTACGCATGGTGATCTTAGGCTTGTGTGCGGCTGCTCGGCCATGGAAACCCATTTCTTGAAGCTCCCGACGAACAGTTCCCGTTCTGTGAGCTTGTGTAACCTACCACTTTGCGGATAAGCCTTTGCTGCTCCTAGACGTTTCCATTTCACAATAACGGCACTTACAGTTGACCGGGGCAGCTCTAGCAGGGCAGAATTTTGACAAACTGACTTGAAAAGGTGGCATGTTGAAAGTCACTGAGCTCTTCAGTACAAGCTATTCTACTGACAATGTGTGTCTATGGAGATTGCATGGATGTGTGCTCAATTTTATACACCTGTCAGCAACGGGTATGGCTGAAATAGCTGAATCCCCTAATTGAAGGGGTGTCCACGTACTTTTGTGTATATAGTGTATATAGAGTTTATATGATGTTTTAAGATAACGTGGCCTATTTTTTAAATAAGAGCTTCTTACAATACTTTTTCATGTTTATTAAAATACTTTCATTCAAATCATATGTTTTGGTTTCAATACTTCAAAACCAAGTGGTAAGTCATTTAAAAAAAAAGATGTTGGTTAAATTGTGATTTAAAAAAAATAAATGGAGCTAATTTAGAGGCAGATTATTTTTATTTATATTTCCGCCTGTGAGCACGAAGCATTTTTTTAGCAGAGTGGCTGGAAAGGATGTGAGCGATGAGCAGGATTTCCGACTTCACTCGCATATTCTCTCTGTGTGTGCGTGATCCTACACCCAGCTCTCACACCGGGGGTGCCCTTCCCCACTCAGCAGGGGTCCAGACTGGAGCACGGCAGGATGCTACCGGGCTGCTGAACCCCTCCCCTCTTGTTGCTCCTGATGCCGCCGGCGCGCTGCTGCCTCTGATTGGCGAGTGATTAGACAGATCACAGATCATCTGCTCAGGATTAGTTAACCCAACAAGTAACACCCCAGTAAGACCCAGCCAGCCCTACCCAGGCTGAACAACAACACTGGCATGGCTTCTTTTATATCCACAGTGACGATACTGACAACTGTTGTGTGCAACAAAAGCATCAAAGGGATTGAAGACCCAATTTATTTCAATTATATTTTTGGGTTGAATGTGTGGTCGTGAAAGGAATGTAGGCTCCTTATTGTACCTGTACATTAATGTAGACTAACAAGGCAGATGTGAATGCCATCACTGCTTGAGTAACGTGCTGCTGATCCTGGCACGTTTTTTGCCATGGTAACCGAGCTTCTGACCCCCCCGGCCATGACCTCCATAGGGTCATTGTTGGGATGCTGCCAGGGCGGTCTAGTTTGACCTCTCGCACAACCCTAAACTAGCCATGGCCAGAATCAATTTTAGTTCCACTGCCCTGCTCTGGGTCTTGAAAGGTGACTGGAACAAGTTAAACTGCCTGAGTACCTACTGCCTACTTCAGACAGGCTGCCATCACATACTTAGGTCAATTCTAATTTTGTTAATTTACTTGTTTAAGGCACAGATGACCAGAAGAAATAGTGTACATTCAAAGGTACTGCAAGGGTCCATCCACCCATTTATTGAGTCAGCAGGGAGATCCAGGGTCTCCTCTCCCACTGTTGGTTCAGCTGTAAGGTTGTTGAAGTAGCCTAACTGATCGCAGACCTGCCTTCCACAGAGAAGGTGTGCAAGCCAACCCAGATAGGCCTGTTGAGTAGCTGAATATACAGTCCTGCATGAGGCCAAAACATTCCTACACAACGGGTCACTTCATCTCACTGCGTCACTCCACTACTCCCATGTATGTTTTTGAAGAGTAGTAGCTATGTCAGTAAGCCTTTATACAGAATCATGTTGTTTCGGTGAGGGACACTACATGTCTGTATCCTCATCCTGATCTCTCTGGGTTCTATCGTAAATGGGACTCTGTCTTTGCATCTGTCTCTTTGACTGTCACTTTCTCTCTGTGTGTGCCTCTCTTTATAACACTGCCCTGCATGGCTGTGTCACCAATATTCCCTGCAGTTGTGGAGAGGGAGTGGGCATGGGGAGGTGGTGGGGAAAAAGGGGGCATTGTATATGGTCGCCCAGCCCTCCACTGGCCCCAGCTTGTGTCCTGGTTTGGTTAGGACTAGGAGCAGGCCTCGCCTCAATGGGTACTCTGTGTGCAGGAACCGGTGAAATGCCTCGGCTTGAGCCAGCTTCCTTTGATCAACACTAGCCAGGAGGGTGCAGGAGGAGACCGCCAGCCCAGCAACAGTAGCTGGGCCCGACCCAGCCTCTCCAACCCCTCTTTCTCTCCCCTCTTTTGCCCTGCTGCCCACTCTCTCCTTCCACTCGAATGTCCTGCTCTGGCCTTCCCATGCACTCTCTAACAAGTGTAATTCCCTCTTGTCATCCACACTCCTTTGGAAAATCTCTACCATGACCTTGCTTTCACTCTTCTTTCTCTATTTTCTTCCTAGCCTAGCACACCTCACACAAACCTAGCACTATGGCATGATAAGATATACATCAATACAGTGCCAGAGCAAATCAAATCAACCTGATTCAAATTGGCACTGAGTAGAAAGTTGTACATTCAATCCCTCCAAAAAAAAGCAAACTGAAAAACCACACTTTTATAGTGTCAACAACCTCATAAGTAACTGGATTGCTCAAGCGGTGAAATTTAAAACACAAGCCATAAACTCAAAAGTTACTCTGGAGATGCAGCTGGCTGTGGATGTTGTTTTTACAGATGGTGGCGATCTTTGAATGTATATAAATGTACTGCTTGTGTGTGGAAAAAGCTTTTCATGTTTGTTTTGTTTTTTTGCTCTTAGATGTTTGCTTTTCTATTTGTACATGTCATTTACATATGTGGTTATTGCACATGAATGTGTTTTATCTTTTGTGATTATATAAGTACATTTTGGCATAGAACAGAAATCCATGCCCATGTTATTATTTGTGTATTTCTATCTGTGTGTCTCTGTGGGAATTTATACATTGGGGAAGGCATCAGCCAGGGGACCAAGAACCACCGGCCTGAGGAGAGAGAAGTGAAAAGAGGGTGAGATCCGGTAGTTATTGGGAAGCGGTAAGTTACCTCATCCCCTTCGGAGGACTTTGAATGGTCCCACAAACTGGGGGCTCAGCTTCCGACAGGGCAGGCGGGAGGTTCCTGGTGGAGAGCCAGACGCGATCACCAGGAAGGAAAACGGGTGCCACACTGCGGTGGTAGTCTGCCTTCTCCTTCTGGTGAAGGAGCCTCACGTGGGCAGCTTCCCAAACATCCTCTGTGCGCCGGGACCACTCATCCACCACAGGGGCTTCGGTCTGGCTCGGGTTCCACGGGGCCAGGGCCGGCTGGTACCCCAGGACGCACTGGAAGGGAGACAACCCGGTGGAGGAGTGATGAAGTGAGTTCTGTGCGTGCTCTGCCCAGGGAAGGAACCGGGTCCACTCCCTCTGCTGGTCCTGGCAGTAACTTCTCAGGAACTTCCCCAGCTCCTGGTCCTCTCCTGGTCCTTTCCACCTGCATGTTGGACTCAGCGATACCAGGATGTCAGGCTGACCGTGACCCCCCAGGTTCTCCATGAAGGCTCTCCATACATGCAACGTGAATTGGGGACCACAGTCTCCGACCATGTCCTCCGGAAGGCCATAGTGCCGGAAGACCTGCTGAAACAGTGACCTCAGCGACCCGGAGAGTGGTAGGGAGATCAGAGAGAGGGATAAAACGGCTTAATTTGGAGAAGCAGGTAGCAGCACTTGGTGGTGATGGCATTGAAACCTCTGGAGTCAATACACGGATGAAGACCCCCTCCTAACCTCCTTGGCCACACAGAAGAAACCTGCCAATACAGGGGAGGTGGATGGGCGGATGAAAACCTGTTGGAGAGCCTCCTGGATGTACTCCTCCATCGCCTCGGCTTCAGCCACCAATGGGGTAGATGCGGAGGCGCCTTGTCTCTTAGCAGGTCGATGGCACAGTCCCAGGGACGATGAGGGAGACGGGTGGCGCGGCCCTTGGAGAAAACCTCCCGGAGATCCTGGTAAACCTCCGGGATGTTGGCCTGAATGGTAACCACAGGACTCTCAACCGACGTGGAACAGGGTTAGGGAAAGCAGGTCTTCCGGGTGCCCAAGCTGTAATCTCCATCCTCGGCCAGGAGATGTTGGGGTCATGGCTTTGGAGCCATGTGAAGCTGAGGACAACATTTTTCTACGGGTGCCTGGATGATAAGGAAGGGGAGGCTTTCTTGGTGCAGGGGTCCAACGGTGATAGTGGTGTGTGTGTGTGACTGTGCCAGATCCCAGTGGTCGGTTATCCAGTGCTTGAACCGGAAACAGAGAGGAGAAAGGGTATGATGTCGTCTTCAGGGAGGAGGCAAAGGCCTGGTCAATAAAATTCCCTGCGGCACCTTAATCCACTAGAGCTGGATGGAATTCCGTCATTTATCTGTAAGGGACAAATGAGCATCGCTGACCTGGGCAGACTGCTGAATGGGCTGGGGTGCTAGGTCGACTCATGGTAGAGGATTATCCGCTCGTTGGGGGAGACACCCCTTGAGAAGATCTAGACGTTGAAGAACGCGAAGGACCTCATCCTTCGACGTCCCCAGTTGCGCCAGCTGATCGTGAAGTGGGCAAAGTACAGTATCAGTCAAAGGTTTGGACACACCTACTCATTCTAGTTTTAATTTGACATGTTTTACTATTTTCTACACTGTGGAATAATAGTGAAGACAAATTTAAATAACACATTGAATCATGTAGTAACCAAAAAAAGTGTTCAACATCAATATATTTTAGATTTTTCAAAGTAGCCACCCTTTGCCTTGATGCCAGCATTGCACATTCTTGGCATTCTCTCAACCAGCTTCACCTGGAATATGCTGAGCACTTGTTGGCTGCTTTTTCTTCACTCTGCATCCAACTCATCCCAAACCATCTCAATTGAGTTGTCAGGTGATTGTGGAGGCCAGGTCATCTGATGCAGCACTCATCACTCTCCTTCTTGGTCAAATAGCCCTTACGCAGCCTGGAGGTATGTTGAGTCATTGTCCTGTTAAAAAACAAATGATAGTCCCACTTAGCGCAAACCAGATGGGATGGCATATCGCTGCAGAATGCTGTGGTAGCCATTCTGGGTAAGTGTGCCTTGAATTCTAAATAAATCACTGACATTATCAGCAAATCACCATCACACCATCACACCACCTCCTCCATGGTTCACGGTGGGAACTACACATGCGGTGATCATCCGTTCACCTACTCTGCGTCTCACAAAGACACGGCGGTTGGAACCAAAAATCTAAAAGCTGTACTCATCAGACCAAAGGACAGATTTCCACCGGTCTAATGTCCATTGCTCGTGTTTCTTGGCCCAAGCAAGTCTCTTCTTATTGGTGTCCTTTTAGTAGTGGTTTCTTTGCAACAATTCGACCATGAAGGCCTGATTTCACACAGTCTCCTCTGAACAATTGATGTTGTCTGTTTCTTGAACTCTGTGAATCACTTATTTGGTCTGCAAATTCTGAGGCCTGTAACTCTCTAATGAACTTATCCTCTGCAGCACAGGTAACTCTGGGTCTTCTTTTCCTGTGGCGGTCCTCATGAGAGCCAGTTTCATCATAGTGTTTGATTTTGCGACTGCACTTTTAGAAACTTTCAAAGTTATTGAAATGTTCCGTATTGACTGACCTTCATGTCTTAAAGTAATAATGAACTGTCATTTATCTTTGCTTATTTGAACTGTTCTTGCCATAATATGGTATTTTAGCCCTATTTGGTATCTGCCTGGTGGGTGATAACAACCGAGTGCTAGATAAAGGGGAAGTAATCAGGGAGGTGATGATGTCCAGGTGTGCCTAATGATGAGGCGCAGGTGTGTGTTAGGAAGGTTGCCAGGTGTGAGTAAAGATGGGTTGCCAGGACTGATGGTTAGTAGACTGGCGACATCGAGCGCTGGAGAAGGAGAACGGGGGTAGACGTGACGTGTGCACGCGGCTATTTTGTATTGAGAGGTTAACAAAGAAACCTGTCGTCCTATATGCTTAGTTGAGTTATTTATGTAACTTTAGCTGTGATACAAATGTTGGGCTATCATTTTTTTAGACATTAAGGCTGTATGATCAATTAACATTTTATTTGTCACATGTGCCAAATACAACAGGTGAAATGCTTACTTGCAAGCCCTCAACCAACAATGCTTTAAGAAGTTAAGAAGACAAATGTGTAAAGTAAAAAATAAACGTAACAAATAATTAAACAGCAGCAGTAAAATAACTGTAGCGAGGCTATATACAGGGGGTACCGGTACAGAGTCAATGTGCGGGGGCACAGGTTAGTCGAGGTAATTGAGGTAATATGTACATGTAGGTAGAGTTAAAGTGGCTATGCATAAATAATAAACAGAGAGTAGCAGCAGTGTAAAAGAGGGGTCTCGGTAGCCCTTTGATTAGCTGTTCAGGATTCTTATGGCTTGGGGGTAGAAGCTGATAAGAAGCCTTTTGGACCTCGACATGGTGCTCCGGTACCACTTGCCGTGTAGTAGCAGAGAGAACAGTCTATAACTAGGGTGGCTGGAGCCTTTGACAATTTTTAGGTCCTTCCTCTGACACCGCCTGGTATAGAGGTCCTGGATGGCGGGATGCTTGGCCCCAATGATTTTTCTGGGCTGTACCCACTACCCTCTGTAGTGCCTTGCCATACCAGACAGTGATGCAACCAGTCAGGATGCTCCCTAATCCTAACTCCCGCTGAGACACCCTCGGAGAGTGGACTCACGGCCAGTGTGTGTGTGTGTGTGTGTGTGTGCCAGTGTGTGTGTGTGTGTGTACAGTTCTGAGGCTCGGAAGGAGAGAAAAGCTGTCAATGCTCATAAATGACTCTAAACCCTACCAGTCACTGAGCCCCAAGTGGCTGAAATCTAGGGCTCTTTAATATTTAGCTTGTGACATGCATGCATACATACATACATACATACATACATACATACAGTTGAAGTCAGAAGTTTACATACACCTTAGAAAAATACATTTAAACTCAGTTTTTTACAATTCCTGACATTTAATCCTAGTAAAAAAATCCCAGTCTTAGGTCAGTTTGGATCACCACTTAATTTTAAGAATGTGAAATGTCAGAATAATAGTAGAGAGAACGATTTATTTCAGCTTATATTTCTGCTTTTATTTCTTTCATCACATTCCCAGTGGGTCAGAAGTTTACATGCACTCAATTAGCACGTGGTAGCATTGCCTTTAAATTGTTTAACTTGGGTCAAGCGTTTTGATTAGCCTTCCACAAGCTTCCCACAATAAATTGGGTGAATTTTGGCCCATTCCTCCTGACAGAGCTGGTGGAACTGAGTCAGAATTGTAGGCCTCCTTGCTCGCACACACTTTTTCAGTTCTGCCCACAAATCTTCTATAGGATTGAGGTCAGGGCTTTGTCATGGCCACTCCAATATCTTGACTTTGTTTCCCTTATGCCATTTTGCCATAACTTTGTAAGTATGGGGTCATTGTCCATTTGGAAGACCCATTTGTGACCAAGCTTTATCTTCCTGACTGATGTCTTGAGAAGTTGCTTCAATATATCCACAATATATTTTCCTACCTCATGATGCCATCTATTTTGTGAAGTGCACCAGTCTCTGCTGCAGCAAAGCACACCCACAACATGATGCTGCCACCCTCGTGCTTCACAGTTGTGATGGTTTTCTTCGGGCTTGCACGCCTCCCCCTTTTTCCAAACATAACGATGGTCATTATGGCCAAACAGTTCTATTTTTGTTTCATCAGACCAGAGGACGTTTTCCCGAAAAGTACGATCTTTGTCCCCATGTGCAGTTGCAAACCGTAGTCTGGCTTTTTTATGGCGGTTTTGGGGCAGTGGCTTCTTCCTTGCTGAGCGGCCTTTCAGGTTATGTTGTTATATGACTCGTTTTACTGTGGATTTAAGACATGAAGGTCAGTCGATCCGGAAAATACACTGCTCAAAAAAATAAAGGGAACACTTAAACACAATGTAACTCCAAGTCAATCACACTTCTGTGAAATCAAACTGTACACTTAGGAAGCAACACTGACAATACATTTCACATGCTGTTGTGCAAATGGAATAGACAACAGGTGGAAATTCTAGGCAATTAGCAAGACACCCCCAATAAAGGAGTGGTTCTGCAGGTGGGGACCACAGACCACTTCTCAGTTCCTATGCTTCCTGGCTGATGTTTTGGTCACTTTTGAATGCTGGTGGTGCTTTCACTCTAGTGGTAGCATGAGACGGAGTCTACAACCCACACAAGTGGCTCAGGTAGTGCAGCTCATCCAGGATGGCACATCAATGCGAGCTTGTGGCAAGAAGGTTTGCTGTGTCTGTCAGCGTAGTGTCCAGAGCTTGGAGGCGCTACCAGGAGACATGCCAGTACATCAGGAGACGTGGAGGAGGCTGTAGGAGGGCAACAACCCAGCAGCAGGACCGCTACCTCCTCCTTTGTGCAAGGAGGAGCAGGAGGAGCACTGCCAGAGCCCTGCAAAATGACCTCCAGCAGGCCACAAATGTGCATGTGTCTGCTCAAACGGTCAGAAACAGACTCCATGAGGGTGGTATGAGGGCCCGACATCCACAGGTGGGGGTTGTGCTTACAGCCCAACACCGTGCAGGATGTTTGGCATTTGCCAGAGAACACCAAGATTGGCAAATTCGCCACTGGCGCCCTGTGCTCTTCACAGATGAAAGCAGGTTCACACTGAGCACATGTGACAGACGTGACAGTCTGGAGACACCGTGGAGAACGTTCTGCTGCCTGCAACATCCTCCAGCAAGACCGGTTTGTCGGTGGGTCAGTCATGGTGTGGGGTGGCATTTCTTTGGGGGGACCGCACAGCCCTCCATGTGCTCGCCAGAGGTAGCCTGACTGCCATTAGGTACTGAGATGAGATCCTCAGACCCCTTGTGAAACCATATGCTGATGCGGTTGGCCCTGGGTTCCTCCTAATGCAAGACAATGCTAGACCTCATGTGGCTGGAGTGTGTCAGCAGTTCCTGAAATAGGAAGGCATTGATGCTATGGGCTGGCCCGCCCGCTCCCCAGACCTGAATCCAAATGAGCACATCTGGGACATCATGTCTCGCTCCATCCACCAACAGACCGTCCAGGAGTTGGCGGATGCTTTAGTCCAGGTCTGGGAGGCGATCCCTCAGGAGACCATCCGCCACCTCATCAGGAGCATGCCCAGGCGTTGTAGGGAGGTCATACAGGCACGTGGAGGCCACACACACTACTGAGCCTCATTTTGACTTGTTTTAAGGACATTACATCAAAGTTGGATCAGCCTGTAGTGTGGTTTTCCACTTTAATTTTGAGTGTGACTCCAAATCCAGACCTCCATGGGTTGATAAATTAGATTTCCATTGATAATTTTTGTGTGATTTTGTTGTCAGCACATTCAACTATGTAAAGACAAAAGTATTTAATGAGAATATTTCATTCATTCAGATCTAGGATGTGTTATTTTAGTGTTCCCTTTATTTTTTTGAGCAGTGTATATTTTGCTGTGTTTAACACTTGGTTACTACATGATTCCATATGTGTTATTTCATAGTTTTGATGTCTTCACTATTATTCTACAATGTAGAAAATAGTAAAAATAAAGAAAAACCTTTGAATGAGTAGGTGTGTCCAAACCTTTTGTGTTTGTAGTCAATTACACAGGCATAGTACAACAAACAAAAAAGCTCATTGCTCAGGTCTTCAGTTGTGAAGATAGACTAAAATAAGTAGGCTAAGTGGGAAGATACTAAACTTGCCAAATGATTTCATTGGCGTGTACATTGAGGGTGTTAACTTCAGATGCTTTGAATTTGATTCCCTTTTTGGCTCTGTTGGGCGTCAACCAGCCGAAGTATGTGGCTTTTAACGTCCATGTCCTTTTTCACTGGCCAGTAAATTCACACTCCGAAACGTTGATCTCTGGACCTCTTGCTGCTGCATAAAAAATATGTATTTCAGCTTTTGTATTGTTACTGTTCAATTAATGACATACCAGTAGATGTATACATGTCATAGCAAAAAATAGTACACTGTTCTCTGTGGTTCTCAGACTATTGCAGTTGTAGAAGACCTGGTGAGTCCCTCTTAACCCTTTATACATGTACCCATATGGGTTGAAAATTACATATTTTAGCACTGATAAGCGCCTAAATTGGAACGCAGAGACTATACAGTAACATGCTATAAATGACGTCAGAGCTCAGGTTCTGTGCATCGCAGCGCTGTATGGGTCTGGCTGACGGACGTTTTGAACTTGAGCACTGCACGTGACAAGACATTGCCTCTTCCCTCCCGCTACTTGGGCAACTTTTGCACATTTGTGGCTGTCCGAGTGAGGGGAAATGCTGTAAATTAAGAAGACTCTATGTATTTTGAAAGATGTGACATTGAGGATTATAATAAATACCGCTTTGATGTCATACAAGCAAGCCGAACACACGTACACGTATGGCGCTTCACATTGTTTTTGTTGCGGCACACGTACCTGAATGCACACGACTCATTTCTATGCACTCGGATAATTCGGATTCTCTGAATTGCCCTGTGAATGCATAACACTGTAAGATCATATTTTATAAGTTAGCTAGTCATGTTAGCAATAGAACAAGCTTTCAAATGATGCCCACCTGACCCAGATTGCGATCTATAATGGGCCGTTTTTGGATTGTGTAAACAACATTGTGTGACGGCGGGGATGGATGCAGGGTTGGGTTCCAAACAAACAAAAAAAACTACAAGTGTGCTTGCTCTAGTTCCTCAACGGCTCATCTAGGAGAGCTAATCAAAGCACCTTTATAGTTGAGAACTCTTCTTTGAGTCATACAAGTGCATTGAAATGAATTAGGAACAGTCCACACTTTTGGAGATTGTCTCTACATTTTGATACTTACATGCGACATCTATCAGAATACGAAGATCACATTGAAAAGACTGGTCTAGACGGACCACTTCAGGGACGTGGTCAGGGACGCATCGTATGTGGATCTCTTCTCAATCTGGACGCAATCAGGCTACGGAAAAGTGCATACAGTGGGCGACATCATCAGCACTTCTCCCACAAGTCTCCAGAAAACCCGAGAGGCACCTTTTCATTATAATGTTGGAGGAAATGTGTTCCTAGCGTAATATTTATAATCATTTTTAGTTTTTTTTGTTTGGCTAGAGTTTTTCTAACCTGTTTGCAATTATTTTTTGTGTTGCTTGCTGGCTATCTGCAGAGGTTTGCTGGCTTGTTTAGCTACAGTAGTTAGCTACTGATATCAGTTGTTGCTGTGTGATCATATTTTGCCAATTCCACTGTTTGTAGAATGCATACTTATTTATTTATGTATTTATTTATTTATTTATTTATATGAATGAGCACAAATGGTAGACACATTTAAATGTAGGTGTAGACGCAGGACGAGTTCAGAACTCTATGATCAGAATACTAAAGCTGCATGATCAGAACTCTATGATCAGAATACTAAAGCTGCATGATCAGAACTCTATGATCAGAATACTAAAGCTGCATGATCAGAACTCTATGATCAGAATACTAAAGCTGCATGAACTGTAAAGTCTAGACATGGGCCATCGTCCTCTCACACAAACCCTTGTCATTTTTTTGTTGTCTTATGTTGCACCTTCCCCACGTTTTCATAACATAATGTTTGGATTCAGTATTGTGTCAGGTGAATTGTTGTCATCAACTTTGGACTAATTAATTTTCCCATATTCTCCAAACTGTTGCCTTTCAATTGCTACCATGCTTATGCATTGCATATTTCTTCTGTAAGAAACATTTTAAATGTAGCATTATCCATATAGGACAATTCCCATAAGTGTAAAGGATTAAGGTTATACTGGAGGGTCTGGCTGATTCCTGTTGATGGCTGTGTGAATACCTATTGGTGTAAATTCCCCAGAGAAGACTGTGGGAACTGAGACTGTCAGAGGCTCTGGGCTGGCAGGACTGGACCGGACTGAGGTTGGCCGGGCCGGCTGTTGAAAGGGGCCTCTGTTGCTGAGCGAGGTATTGAAAGGCCTGGACAGCCTGTTCTTCCCTCTGCCTCCGGACGATGATGTCAGTGGAACAAACCCTCAGACAGGGTGATGTCACGCTACCCCTTACCCACCAGCTCGTGATTAGGGGTCACTAGCACAGGGTCACAGAAGGAGTGGGGGTCTGGGGTGTTGAAACGGTGCCCTTTTTTAAGTTGGCTGACTTTGACTCTGGGACTGCTTCCCATAAGGCTGCCTGTCTGCCTGTTGTGTTGTGAAACTCGTATCCTGCACCTGCTGCATGCAGGCCCATTTTCTCTCTTTCTCGCTCTCCCACTCTCTCTTGTGGATCATACCTCTAAAAGCTGTGAAAAAGCTATTGGAATCTCCCCCTTTTGGCTCCTGGACAATTTTCACTTTCAAATTAAATTTGCTGCTTTTGGGCTTGCCGATGGACGACAGCCCAGTTAACACTCGGCTGGAGAGGGAGGGGAAGAGGGAGATGGAGAAAATAGGAAATTGGAGAGGGAGGGTCAGAGGGAGACGTGAGAGATGTACAGCAGAGGAGAGGAAAAGTACCCCACAAAGCACTGCACAAAAGTCTTCCTTGTGTGAAGAAGCAGATTGCCATAGCCTTCCTCCAGCAGGGGAACCGTATGGGCGTCTAATCTCTTCGTCACTGAGAAACAAAGGTTAAGCCCGTTTACTGTAGTGCTGGAGGAAACAAGCAGCGGGGCAGAGGAAGGAGCGCAGCAGGCCTTTTTCATTGGCTCTGGGAAGCACACAGCTCAGTCCCCATTGGCTGAGCAGGACACTTGTCTGTCACAAAGACCCCTTGTTAACCCCTGCTCAGCCAAGACCCTCTCAAAGTGTCATTGGTCAGTGTGTCAGGTCACCGGTCGTGTTCCTTAGATAATGTGTCAGGGACACTTAGTCTGAATTTAAGCCCCCTTGAATCCACAGTTGTTGACCACGGCTGTCTAATGCCTGTTGCTGAGAGAATCTAGAAGGATCCATTTAGGATTCCATGTACTACAATAGTTGAATAATATGAGATACAGTATGTGTTATTATGTAAAATGTCATTCACTTCTTGCAGTCCAAGCGGTACACTCACAATGAGTGTTGTTAAAAAATGTAAACCACTTTTCCTGACTGAAATGTGCCCTTGCCACTAGGAAGGAAATAGGCCACGTCATGTCTCATTAATAAAATTGACTATCAAAGACGAAATCCATCAAAAGTTGCACAAGCACAGAGTGTTGGAGAACGATGGATGGATGGATGGACGTACAGAAAGCAGGACGGCGAGAACTAAGACGGGAGACTTGGCTCTTGATGTGTATGACGAGGAAGGAAGGAAGGGAACTCTAGGGACTAACTGCTTAGATAGAAAAGCATTTTTGCCAGTGAGAGAGTAAATAGGAAGGAAGAGGTCTCAGTGGGACACAGCTAGAGAGTTTAGGCAGACCAATGGAATTGCCCGCAGTGGAATGCAAGGCATCAGACTATGATTTGCGTCCCAAATGGCACCCTATTTCTTTTCTAGTGCACTAGGGCTCCATAGGGCCGTGATCAAATGTAGTGCCCTGTATAGGGTTCCATTTGGTATGCAACTTAGGTCCTCTGTTGTTGGGATTTGAGCACATCAAACGTGACCATTTTATTCAGTATTGACGTAGTATGGTGTCATTTAGTCATTTGAGGACCACGAAACTCATTCGTGGTCCTTTTGGTTAGACTCTCCATTTTATCACTTACTGTATGCTGTCAGTGTGCAGTTATTTGTTTTATGTATCGGTTTCATTTGTGTGTGTGTGTGTGTGTGTGTGTGTGTGTGTGTGTGACCATACACGGTTTGTCTGGTTGTTGTTATTTAGTGTGTATGGCAGTGTAGTCTGCTTTCCAGTACCTCAGTGCTCCGAGGGTAAAGGGAAGTGAGGCTAACGCTTGGTAGGTTGCCCTCTCTGGCCACGTGCCCACTGCTTCCTGGAACTCTAATCCTATTAACTGCAAGATATTTACTGCTCTAACTCAGTTGTCCTGGCCTATCTACGCGTGCGCACACACAGAGTAACAATGGTTCTTTTCTTTTTCTCCCCATTTCGATCTTGTCTCATCACTGCAACTCCCCAACGGGCACGGGAGGCAAAGGTCGAGTCATATGCGTCCTCTGAAAATATGACCCTCCAAATAGCGCCTCTTAACACTTGCCTCCTTAACCCGGAATCCAGCCGCACCAATGTGTCGGAGGAGGAAACGCCGTTCAACTGACGACCGAGGTCAGCCTGCCGGCGCCTGGCCCGTCACAAGAAGTCGCTAGAGTGCGATGAGTCATGTAAATTCCCCCCCCCACCGCTGGGAGGTAGGTTTCAAGCTTTTTATAAACGGTCCTCTGTCTCTTGTTGTTAACTGTCTTTAATCCTACATGCAATCCAAAAGCATCCTTCTGTGTTGTAGATGATGCTACAGTAGACTCGTTGTCGACGGCTGTTTGACCATGCTGCCCCTGGCTCTTAGCTGTGTGTGGGAGTCGTCATAGTACTCAAAGTGAAGAGGTTACCATAACAAACCGTCACAGGACAGCCTCCTCCTCAGTCCTTAGCCGGAGTTGAAGAGCTCTGTTGACAGAATAGATGTGGAGATGGGTTATGCGTGAGTTTATTTGTGTAGAAGCAAAGCCAAAACAGGCCCACTCTTGTTCCGTTCTATCCTTTCTTCACCTCATCATTAATATCTTCATCTGTTTTTCATTCCCTTTCTTTGCTCAACCATATACTTACTCAACCATGGCTCTCCTCTCTGTCTCCCATTCTCTCCCATCCTATCCCACCCCATCCATCCAGGTTGTCATCCTTCCACTTCTCCTCCCAGTGCCATTTTGTTTGTCTGTCTGGGTAAAGAGGGAAGGAACAGTGTGACTGACAGGAGGAAGTCAGGCCAGGCCTCCCCTGGTCCAAGCATGTAGTAATTAAGACCTGTTGGATTGGCTATAAAAATAGAACCTCTGATTCACTTAATAGCTGCTTAAATCTGATGGTAATACTTGACTTAACGGCTGCAGGTAGGCTATAATGCAGTTATAAAGCATTGTACGACTTGTCTTTAGCATGTATGACGATCATAAGTTTTATCTCATAACGATCCTGAATTTACAGCCTATTATAAGCCATATAATGTATGCTTATAACAAGTTATATAAAACATTATTATATAGGCAATACCTAAAGTATTGTATTGATGGAATGTTTTTTTGTCTTCAGGGCACCATTTGTAAATGAGACACTGGTCACAATTGGGTTCCCCTGAAATATATAAAAGTTGATAAAAATAAATGACCAATCTGATATGCTTCCTGACTGATCCAATAGTTAACCAGTGCCTATAATCAACTAGAAATATTGCTAGTTGATGATGGGCACTGGAGACGCCATTGCCTTTAGGTGTGTATAGGCTCATAGACATTCATTTATGATTAGGCCTAAGCAGGGCTGTCCCCTATTATTTAAAAATAATAATCTTGGTCGACCATGAGTCTTTCGACCAATCGACTGGTCTAAATTCTTAAACGTATATTTTTCCATATACTGTAGACACACCGTATGTGTTTTAATGAAATCAGCTATATGTAAGCTACTGAGCTTGTCTGATGCTTTAAGCACACTGATTAAATTATTAAGACACACCCATTACTCGAGGGAGCCAGAGATAGCCTAACCAGAAGAACAAAAACTTGTCCCAAACCACCACCTCCCACTGCTGCTGGCCTTCACAGATTTTGCCATTACACTCTCGAAGTTGTCGGTTATAGACTACACCAGGTGTCAGCAACCTTTTCTATTTGGAGTGCCAATTTATCTTGCCATTTCTACCAGTCTACGTGCCAGTTATGATTTTCAGATGCACATTTTCATGGAACAGTTTAATTTATTTTATAATAAATTTGTCGTGTCTCAAAATGATAAATTATACAAATCTAAAAGTAACTTGTATTGCCATTGCCAACTAGCCTACATAAAGCCAACAAATAAAAAAAATTGCAGCCTACAGGTAGAAAATAAATCACATTGGCTATGCATGGCCTGTTTGCAAGGAACTTGAAACATTGTATTAACTTGGTCCAGCCCAGATGCTAACAAACTTGCAACATTGTATAAAATATTCTGGACACTCCAAGTTTCCTGCGCAAGGGATAACAGGTAATCAGGCAGGCCTATTTTATGATGTTTCCACCTGATCAGAGCATTACATTACATTACATTCACCCTTCAAACCGTGGTTATCGAAGGGGAGAAAGCTGGAAAGATTTGTTCAAATAGGCTACATTGAGGAACTGTTGTTATTCTTAGTGGATGTAAAAACACACTTTGTTTACTTGCTGTTTTGATGTGAAGAGAAATTATTTGAGAAGCTCCACAACTCATTAGTGGTGGTTAATTAAGTAACTCAGAAATACTATCAGATCCCTAAATGGGCATATATATATATATATATATAGCGCAGGCCAGGTTGCCTAGGTCTAATTCTATGCATAATCAAGTGCACATCCTTACTCAACAACGACAAGAGGGCTCCTAATAAAACGCAATGAATAAATTGATAACTCGTAAATGGAATGAAATAAGTGTAGCCTACTGTAGGTTGTTGCAGAGCACAGTGTCCACTCCGACAATGAGAAATGTAAAATACTGTAATAATAATAATAATAATAATAATATATTGAATGCGTTAACAGAAATTATGGTAACAAAACAAACATTGTAAATTAGAAATGATGTGATTTTAAAAGTAAATGTACTACTGGTAATACTGGTGTGCCATCCCCACGGCCTCCGCAATGGAATAGTCTACCGAGACAGGCATCAATCAAGACGTGCCCTACATTTGAATTTCTTTGCAACTGCTAGACTAAAAAATTCTCGGTCGACCAACAGCCTTGACCAAACAATCGACCAGTCGACTAAATGGGGTCAGCCCTAGGCCTAAGTAAGTTGATTAGGCTGTTGATTTGTTAAACGCCTGCCTCTATTGAATGGGTAAAACCATTTGAAATAAGTAACTTTTTGACAGCACCCCTTTTGATTTGAATGAAACCTTCCATACTTCGTGCTCAGAAAGTGACTTTTTGGACCTGATTGCCAAAACATTCAAGAGATGAAGTTGTTCTGTTGGCCCATTTTGCATACTGCACCATACCATGAGACATCCGTCTTCCTCACTGAAAAAGATAAATGGTTGAGATTGATACCATTTTTAAAATCGTACAAACAGGGTTTTACAAATATTGTATAATTATTTAGAGAAAAAATGTTTTAATCAAAATTGTCCTTTTTTTTTTTTGTTAACATCAATGATCTAAAATCGCTTAAACTTTTTTTCATGTTCACAAATGCTGAAGCTCAGACCCTATTTTACATCATCTAAGGTTGTTGCGTTGTGTCCACCATCGGTTGAGATACAACATGCTCTTGAATACAGGGTGGTTGTCATGTTTTGGACTAGTCTCAGGTTGCCATACCTCCAAAATCGCATCGTTGTCACAATCCTGCAATAAGGAGGGGAAGGGGTTCTGTCTATGATGTGTCTGTTTCTGTGTTGTGTTCTCAAATGAACATTTTCCTTTTTGTCTAGTTGTAAGCTCTCCAATGTGTTTTATTTGATTGTCACTCTCTCAGTATACAGTGCATTCGGAACTTATTCAGACCCTTTGAACAACCGGCTCGATTCGGTCTTATGTTGCAAATTATGAAACTGTTTTTTTATATTGGATAAAAGTACAGACTCGAGCAAGAAAATTATATGTACACTACAGTTGAGGAACAATGGGAAAGTAATTCTGCTTTGAAAATTGATTAACTTGTAGCTTCAATTTTGAGAAAATGGCCCTTGTTTTGGTACACCTACTGGAGAGCTCTTTGTCTACACCCATTCAGCATCGTTCAAACCCTCTTAAACTTTAGCCCCGCCCATCTCTTTAAGGATTCACATGTGAGGTTGTGTACTAAAAAAAAACAAAGATTACGACTTAAGGCTGGTTTAATCTACACGTGTGTTTTGTCAATTTAATCTGGAGTGCCAAAGTGCACTGGGTGTTCGTAAACTGTGTCGTCAGATTGGCCGTTCGTAAATTGAGTGCTTCGCACACTGGACGCTCTTGCCGAAATGTAGGGTTGATCTGAGCGTTCTGACCTAACAGCTTGGGTGCTTGACTACTGCTGTTTGGCTGACGTTGGCTAGCTTGCTATCTACTTCCAGACACAAATGAGAGAACAGCTCACTCTGACCATTTTACTCACCCTAGCAGAGCTGGTTAGGCTGTTTTCATGTTATCCAGAACGTTGCTGGCAACAATTTAATTATGCATTTTTTTCTCCAAAGCTTACTGAGACCGGCCATATTCAATGGGTGTTGAGCTGAGTAAATTTATCAATTATTCTGCGCTCTGGCACACTAAGACGAGAGTGCTCTGAAATCTGAGTAGATAGCCAGAGTGAATTTACCAGCTACGTCTATCGACAGTTGTCGCAGTAACATCAGAAACATTCTATTGAAATGGTTACTTGCATAGTGGAGTTTTTTGTTTTGACATGTAGCTAGCTAGCTAAACCATAAACCCAACTCATAACGTTACTACCCTGCATGAATCTGCAGGTAGCTAACCAACCAGGTTCAATGTTAGAAATCCCATTAACAGTTAGCTAGCTATGTTCATATGAATGATTAGAATATTCCACCCTGAAACCATATGATTGCATGAAATTGATTAGAATCATGAGATTATTCTAATGTGTGGTTTTAGTCAGTAGAATTATATATCCGTGAGTGTAGTTTTTAGTCAGAGTTAGAGTATAACAATATCTGTATTATAGTATCTTAAAAACATAAGACTGTCTGAGCAAGATTCGGTGCCGACCTTGGCTGGGGGCCAGAGTACTTCCCAGGGTCTCCCTAACTTGAGGGAGGACAGGGAGTGCTTCTCACGGACTCCCCTAATCGGCTGGGTAGCAGGACAGTGTGTGCGTAGGATACCTAATGTTTTGTTTGTGTGTAAAGTATGTGCGTAAGAAGCCAGTATAAAATTAATGGTTTTGTACAACAGACCAGCACTCTCGTGAATAAACCTTATTGACTGTTTTAGCTGGGCCTCCGTCTGTTTCATTTCAATCAGTATCTTACAAATCCTGATTAGCAGACTGAGTAGTTTAATTGAATTGGTTTGTGAACATTGAGAACATAATTCTCGTAAAACTAACATTAGGCTATAACTAGCAATGCAAATGGCCTTGAGATACGAATAATATTACAACACAGTAACGTTAACTAGCTAGCTAACATTACACTTTTACTGGAAATGAAAATGACTTACTGGAATGGTTGCCCTTAGTTTGAAAATCTACCCGAAGACAGATTTATTTATACAACAATAAAACTCCCTCCGCGTATTTGCAATCAAACACCAGAATTTTCTCCTTCTCCTTAGCTGTCATACTCTGCCTCCACCGGGCATTCCACTGATGTCAAAACTCGGTCCTCCAGAAAATGGAGAGCATTATCAACACTTTTGCAGTTCTTCGTGATATCTTTTTTTTATGTACTGGGCAGCTCATCTTATAGACAGAAGCGTGCTACATGGCAGACCAATCCGAACTCCTCTCTCGACATGTCCAGCCCATCCATTATTTCAGCCAATCATGGCTAGCAAGGAAGGTTCCTGCCTTTTCCCTTGGCTAAACCAACTAGGCTCGTAATTTAACAATTGTTTTCATATTAACAGATGGCATACAAGTTTTAAGGCACATGAAAGTTCACATGTTGCAGAAGGCATTTCTGTCAAACAACACATTTTGATAAAAATACATGTTTACAATCAAATGCCTCCCCTGTGAAGTAGTAATGCGCGACATACACCTAGTTTCCTGAAACAAGTCAGAGGCTTTTAGATGATTGACATTAAAGCTGCAATATGTAACTTTAGGCGAACCTGATCAAATTCACATAGAAATGGAGTTATACCTGTTCGTCTCATTCAAGGCAAGTCTAAGAAGCAGTAGACATGTTTTACGTGTGCTATTTCTATGCTTCAAACACCAGATTTAAACAGCTGAAAATACAATATGTTTGGTTATTGACAATATATTTCACAGCGGTTTAGTTGGTACAAGCATTCTCTACACTATGCGTTGCTTGTTTTGTCACAAATTAAAATTAGGGGAACTATTAGAATTCTAGCAAACAGGAAATGGCTGAGCGATTTCTGCCAATTGCACCTTTTTTAAAGGTTTAAAAATGTCATTTGTTCTAAAAAATAAAGAAATAATATAATTGTTTGATAACTTTAAGGTTTTAAATTGTATCATACTCATCCGTTTTATCTTTTCTGGTGAAGACATGGATTTCCTATGGTGGGTTATGCAAAATGTGTAAACTTTGAGCACTTTTTATGTTCTTGTTGGCATTCAGGTCCAGAAAGTCTGTGTCTGACCACTTCTTCCATGGGTAAACATGTATTGAAAGTTTTGTTTAAATCAAAAGGGATGCTGTCAAAAAGTGATTGAATTCAAATGGATTTGCTCTAAACGTATGTCAGTCGCTGTATTTGAAGCTTGTTTGTTCTCACATTTAATTATGTAGTGCTCATCCGTTTACTCTGTTCTCATTTCCAGCAGGCTGCAAAACGCGTCCATCTCATCACCAGCCACCGCGCGATGTGCATCAGCGCACACCAACTTCCCAGTGCACCCACAGGGCCATGCAATTTAGCAAAGACCAGGGAATTCAGGCGGATGTTTTATTTCTAGAGTAGGGTTGGTTTAAATATAGTTATTTGTTTGAAATGTCAAACAACTATTTAGATGTTTTTATTTGCATATTTCGCATGGTATTGAGGTGAAATGTTGTCACAGTGCCTGATTTTAAATACGGATTTTGGATTTGGATATATTCTAGTAAGTGTCATATTTTCCAAACATAACCTACAACAGGTTGATCATTTTTAGACACATTCCAGGCAATGACGGGTCCAGAAACTCACACAACTGCCACACCAAGTCTCCAAATCGCAAACAGGTGATGGAATCTCGAAATGTATTTGATTGAGCGATAGAAATTTTTGTCGAGAGATTTCAGGGATTTACGGTACTGTGGTGGCAGTAGTTTAGCTGTGGACTAATGCGCCGTAAGAAAACAATGCAAGCCTACCTTTTTAACACATATACGATTTGAGTTATTTGGTATTGCTCGGGAAGTGACTGTTTCATGTGTCACTATTTCGAAAACTGCACATGCAGTCTCTTATTTAGGATGTCATTTTCCATAGGTGGACGGATATAGGCACAGTCAGCAACGGATTTGACACACACGCTTACCTTATTTTCAAACCTTGCCCACGCTCCAGCCTTCTTTGCCGGTGTGCGCACACAGCACACCCGCCTCCTCAGCCGCCTCTCCGGTTAGTCCTCCCGGCAGTCAGTCTTAACTCGTCCGGTGCTGAAGAGCGAGTCGGAGGGGCTTCGGATGACAGCGCCGAGATGAGGTCGGGCAGATGACCGCCACATTCTCCGCTGGTCCTGCGCAAGCCAGGGGTATCCGTTTTTTGGGAACGGACGACAATAATACAAAAACAGGTTGTAGCCTAGGCTACTACAGTTTCCCCCCCCCCCCCAAAAAACGATTGATTTATTATTTCCTGAGGAATCAGAGTTCTGGGTGTGCGAGCTGTTTGGGACGTTGCTTGTAACCTGGTATTGCATAAGTGTGTTGCTTGTTTGGATATTAGGAGTCTTCGTCTTTGAACTACCATGGCCAGCGTGAATAACTCAAAGAATCTGCGGGTAAGTGTAGTGGCTTTATGTTAACCTAAGTAGTTAGGCAACATAATAACCATATATGGTTATAATTTCATAGGTGTTTCTAAGGGAAATGTTGCAATGCTTTGATTTAGAATAATTGACAGAGGCTACACCATTGTCTGTCCTTCTGCCATAAAATCAATGACAACAGTCCGTCATTACATAAATACAAGTGGCAAGTACAATTGTTGTAGCTCATTGTACAGCAGTGAAAGCCCATTAAGTATTTTTATGGAGAAACCCCATTGCGACTAGAACGTGCGTCTCTCATAAGGCATGGAGACGCATTCAGAACATGCACCACCATGCCCCATTGGCGATTGTTCTTGGAGGTGACATTAATAGCAGAGTAGATCATTTTCTATGAATGATATATACACACACAGAGTGTCTGGCTGTGGCATAGCTCTCATGTGGTTGGGTCACAGGGTATATGGGTTGTAATTGGGATACTCTGATGTTCAGTGGGACATTGTCTGACATTCTTTCAAGTGGAACAATGCAGCTACTATGCTTTTTAAATTTTTTTTACTACATTTGTCATCAATGCATTTCTGGACTGTGGAGAGCTTCTCTAGATGCCTTGAGCTTCCGGCAAAGGCTTGTAGCTGTGGCAGAATCTCTCACTATTTCTCATTGACCACACTGATAAAGGACATGGTCATCTGTATTTTGGACCTGTCTAGTCATATCTCAATGTTAACTTGTGGTGTTCGATGATCTGCTAGGTTGTCTGGGCTCCAGGCACATGCCAGCATCACTGGAGAGCTACAGCAGCATACAACTGTCTAGGGTTGCTGAAACACATCTGATGCCTGATTAGCCAAATACCCTATTGCAGATCATTTTGGGATTGCACCTTTTCCTCAATGACAGACTCCTTCCTGCAGAGTGTGTGTGTGTGTGTGACATAAGCACATTTCTTTGTGTACGCTTGCATGTGTGTGCGTGCGACCATACTTGTGTGTGTGTGTCCGGGATGTCTTGTACTTTTAATATGGAAAGGTCACTTGTGGGCTGATACACAGAGACTGCGACAGCGAGTCTGCTCTTTTCATCTTGTCATTCTAGCAATCTCTCTACATCTCCATTTCCTGTTCTTGAGAGAGGGAGGCGATCATCTCTCACAGAAAATAGCACTGTTCCCTGAGATGCATCCCTGACTACCATGGCACATCTTCCTTAGGGCGGAAAGCACTATCTTGTAGAAGTGGACAATCATTCTGGTTGTTTTTTCCTGGGCTGCAGAGTGCCATACAGGCAGTGTGATGGATGTGTGAGAACCTGCAGGGGGATAGATTGATGTGTATATAGATAATGACTCCATCAGCCAGTGGTATACTGTAGACAGACGGGTAATGCAGTGTTGGCATGCATCTCTGCTAGCAGACATGAGTTGTGTTACACAGATCTGTGTCTGTTTTGAAAACTGCTTTCCTTTCTCCTGCCATTAGATTGTATGTGTGTTAATGAAGTTACTCCTGTTTTACTGTTGTTTTTGAGTAGTGGTGAGAACATGCGCGCGCGCGCGCACACACACACACACACACACACACACACACACACACACTCTGGTGTAGACTGAATTAGGTCAGCACACACACGAACATCATACCAAAGTCGTCATTGGTGTCCATGACCCAGCAAGCACACTGGGTCTATTAAGGTTCAGAGATATGATAGGAATCTGGAGAGGTTTAATAGTGCACGCCTTCAGCACTATGTCTCCCTGATATTAAAAGCCTGGCCACACTGAATCAATACTAATATTATCACAGGCTGTTCTTTACACACACACACACAGCACTGACCATACATATATGCTCATACACTTTAAGAGGGAGATACACTTTTACAGAGTACATAGGAGGTATTCAAGTTCGAGAGTGGGGCTGTGTGTGTGTGTGTGTGTGTGTGTGTGCGCGCACATCGGTGATTCTGAAGGAGAGAGACCCAGAGGGACCCTCCAAGCCAGCCTCGCCGCCTGCTCCAATGCGGAGAATGTGAATGAGCCATGGCCACACACATTCTGTTAGGCATCCGAGCCAGCGGTCATCTACTGTTACAACAGGCGGCAGTAGGACATTACCTAATTTTTGCCTGCATAGGCCTTTTATACCTC
This sequence comes from Oncorhynchus clarkii lewisi, assembly GCF_045791955.1. Lineage (NCBI taxonomy): Eukaryota > Metazoa > Chordata > Actinopteri > Salmoniformes > Salmonidae > Oncorhynchus > Oncorhynchus clarkii. The sequence goes on along the minus strand of NC_092176.1, from coordinate 2,537,735 downwards.
CAGTGCGCATGTCGGTCACAAGTGGTTGTAGTGGTTTGCAGATGTGGGTGGGCATCTATTTTAATAAGTCCATTGAGAATATACACCAAAAATAAATCCATTACTAATTAGTTTAGGCAGGTCATGAGAAACATAAGACTAATACAATTTATTTTCAAATAAATAGACTAGCATATTTTGAGTTTAATTAGGCCTATGTTACTGGTCTGTGCAGCCATGTCTGCGCCATCCAAATTAAATCAATAATTTATTTTGTTCATTAAACAGACGACACACCTACCTGATCAGTCAACACACAGCCTATATTTTATAGTAAGAATATAACAGAATATAACAGAATAAAATACAAATAAATATATATACAGTACCCGTCAAAGTTTGGACACACCTACTCATTCAAGGGTTTTTCTTTACTTTTACTATTTTCTATATAGAAGAACAATAGAGAAGACATCAACTATGAAATAACACACATGGAATCATGTAGTAACCAAAAACGTCTTAAACAAATACAAATGTTTTATATTTGAGATTCTTGAAAGTATCCACCTGTCTTAATTGCAGCTTTCACACTCTTGGCATTCTCTCAACCAGCTTCACCTGGAAGGCTTTCCCTAAAGTCTTGAAGGAGTTCCCACATATGCTGAGCACTTGTTGGCTGCTTTTCCTTCATTCTGCGGTCCAACTCATCCCAAACCATCTCAATTGAGTTTAGGTTGGGTTATTGTGGAGGCCAGGTCATCTGATGCAGCACTCCATCAATCGTCTTCTTGGTCAAATAGCCCTTATACAGCCTGGCGGTGTGTTGGGTCATTGTCCTCTTGAAAACAAATGATAGACCCACTTAGCACAAACCAGATGGGATGGCGTTTCGCTGCAGAATGATGTGGTAGTCATGCTGGTTAAGTGTGCCTTGAATTCTAAATAAATCGCTGACAGTGTCACCAGCAAAGCACTCCGCACCATCACACCTCCTTTTCCATGCTTCACTGTGGGAAAAACACATGCGGAGATCATCAGTTCACCTACTCTGCATCATTCTAACACTGTGGTTAGAACCAAAAATCTCCAATTTGGACTAAAGGACAGATTTCAACTGGTCTAATGTCTATTGCTCGTGTTTCTAGGCCCAATCAAGTCTCTTCGTCTTATTGGTGTCGTTTAGTAGTGGTTTCTTTGCAGCAATTTGATCTTGAAGGCCTGATTCATGCAGTCTCCTCTGAACAGTTGATGTTGAGATGTCTGTTACTTTAATTTTGTGAAGCATTTATTTGGGCTGCAATTTCTGAGGCTGGTAACTCTAATGAACTTGTCCTCTGCAGCACAGGTAACTCTGGGTCTTCCTTTCCTGTGGTGGTCCTCATGAGAGCCAGTTTCATCATAGCGCTTGATGGTTTTTGCAACTGCACTTGAAGAAACTTCATGTCTTAAAGTAATGAAGGACTGTCGTGTCTCTTTGCTTATTTGAGCTGTGCTTACCATAATATGGACTTGTTCTTTTACCAAATAGGGCTATCTTCTGTATACCACCCCTACCTTGTCACAACACAACTGATTGGCTCAAACTCATTAAGGAGGAAAGAAATTCCACAAATGAACTTAACAAGGCACACCTGTTAATTGAAATGCATTCTAGGTGACTACCTCATGAAGTTGGTTGAGAGAATGCAAAGAGTGTGCAAAGCTGTCGTCAAGGCAAAGGGTGGCTACTTTGAACAATCTCAAATATATTTTGATTTGTTTAACACTTTTTTTGTTGGTTACTACATGATTTGATATGTGTTATTTCATAGTTTTGATGTCTTCACTATTATTCTACAATGTAGAAAATAGGAAACCTAAAATAAAAACCCTTGAATGAGTAGCTATGTCCAAACATGACTGCTACTGTACAATGGATTTATTGTGATGGTGTATTACATTTATTTATTTGATTTTAAATTTAGATGTTCGAACGGCATACATCAGCAGCTTGTATGCGGTTTGTATGCATTGAGACCTAGAGATGCTAAATGTGTTTGTTAATTAACTGTAGATTACCATGAGACCGGCAGGCTTTTGCATGACAATAACCGGCTGAGAAAATGTCATGACCACCACAGCCCTAGGCAGAACTTCACCAAAATTATTACTAGGACATTTGGCAACAATAAAAGTTTTGACTTTGATACCAGCAATACCTTTCAGATATAAAGGTGTGAAAAAGTTGGATGTATGGTTAAAGTTTGTGGAAAAGGAGTTAAGACAGACTCACATGACCCAATTTATTTTATTTGCTCTCTCTCCATCTTCACACACACACATACGTAAACAGAGACGCAGACACTGACAGACCGACAGACGGAATACAAATGTGTTTGTATGCATGCCTTCAAGTTTGCATATGTATTTTCTGCAAGGGTGTGAAATGTGTAATTGAGAGATGAGTAGGAAAAAGAGGACAAAAGAGGAGACTGATTGGTTTGCAAGTGCAGACACACACACACACACACACACACACTTAAGAGTGTGGGCCATTAGTAACTAGAGAGGTTCCTGAGTGCTCTGAAGTGGCACGGAGTAATAGAGACTTGGAGCTCATTTTGCAACTTTATACTTTGGCAATATTTGACCTAAAACACTTGTCACGCCTGACCTTAGTTATCTCTGTTTTCTTTCTTATTTTGGTTAGGTCAAGGTGTGACTAGGGTGGGTATGTTAGTTTAGTCTTGTCTAGGGTTTTTTGTATATCTAAGGGTTTTGTAAGTCTAGGGATATGTATGTCTATGGTGGCCTGAATTGGTTCCCAATCAGAGGCAGCTGTTTATCGTTGTCTCTGATTGGGGACCATATTTAGGTAGCCATTTCCATAGGGTATTTGTGGGTTCTTATTCTATGTTTAGTTGCCTGTCTGCACTACTCATATTTGCTTCATGGTTCGTTTTGTTAGTTTGTTCAGTGTTCTTTCTTTATTAAAGAAGTATGTACGCTTACCACGCTGCGCCTTGGTCTCCTCCTTACAACGACCGTGACAACACTGATGTGAATGTTGACCTTTTATTAGTGATGGATACAGTTATATATCTTACATGTTTTCTTTTTTTGTTACTGGAAGTAGTGTTAACTAGCGCTAGTCTGCTGTACATGCCCCAACACTCGGGTATTTTTCATCCTAGTGTTTGTTCTGCATCTTCTTTTTAAAGGTGCGCTATGCAGAAATCACTCAGCCATTTACTGGTTGCTTAAATGCTAATAGTTTGCCAAGTTTGTGACATAACAATCAAGTATAATGTAGAGAATCATTGTACCATGAAATATTTTCCCGTAACAACCAAAAATGTGTATTTTCAGCTGTTTTGATGCTGGTGTAAAAAAAAAAAAAAAAAAGAAAGTAAAAGACGCAAAAACGAAACTTAAGAACGGAAAGCATAGAAATAGTGCACATAGAACTGATAAGAAGTTTTGAGATTATGCTGCGGGACTTACGAGGTAATTTGTGGTTTAGTACGGTACCCTGTGTCACTGCTTCCTTGCTTCAGACCACCGTAAGTGGGAGTTAGAGCACTGATTTATGCTTTTGGGTCCCAAGGCGGAGAGCCATATAGATTGCAAAATAGTTGTGAAGAGATTTTCGATGGCACTTGGTCTATGTATTGACAGGCAATTTTTCGTTCCTCCTGAATAATAGTGTAAGAATTGCTATTCCTCTGTCCTGCATGCACACCCCCAAAAAAACACTTCTTGTTTTGTTTCTACTTGATCAGAACAAGCTGTAACTGGACTGTAGCATATTACTTACTAAAACTGTTGTTACACTGAGGTTTTTATTCTAAGAGAAACTAAAATGACTGGGACCTGGATGCCATGTACAGTATTAGTCTCTAAAAGGAAAAATATTACCACCGTTTTCCGTGCATGTCACTTTCCTTTCATAATGCATCCTTACTCACAAAGCTATTATTATATTTTTTTAGATATTCTCACAGTGCACATCTGTAAATCCCAAACTCTAAAAGTAATTGGAAAGGTAGATGCTGTGTTTTTTTATTTACAGTACTAATGGACAGCTGGAGGCATTTTGAAAACAGGTTTTCAAACACTTGATTTTCACAAGTACTCACGAGTACTGTAGCAGGTGTAGCCAATCATGCAAACAATGTTTCCTATTAGCAGGATAATAGACTCGTCATAGCCTGTAGGTGTGAAAATCCCCCAGTTTGCAATGTATTCAATGCTTAAGTACTCTAAAGTGTTAGTGCCTTACAAAAGTATTGTGTGTATATGTATTCACCCCCATTGCTATGAAGCCGCTAAATAAGATCTGGTGCAACCAATTTTCCTTCAGAAGTCACAATTAGTTAGATTGCACACAGGTGGACTTTAAGTGTCACATTATCTCAGTATATATACCCCAGTTCATAAAGGCCCCAGAGTCTGCAACACCACTAAGCAAGGGGCACCACCAAGCAAGCGGCACCATGAATATCAAGGAGCTCTCTTATATAACAATATCCACATTTTTGAACGTCCAGAGGCGCACCATTAAATCTATTATTAAAAAATGGAAAGAATTTGGCACCACAACAAACCTGCCAAGAGAGGGCCTCCCACCAAAACTCACGGACCAGGCAAGGAGGGCATTAATCAGAGAGGCAGCAAAGAGACCAAAGATAACCCTGAAGGAGCTGCAAAGCTCCACAGCGGAGATTGGAGTATCTGTCCACAGGGACCACTTTAAGCCGTACACTCCACAGAGCTGGGCTTTACGGTAAAGTGGCCAGAAAAAAAGCCATTGCTTCAAGAAGAAAATAAGCAAACACGTTTGGTGTAAGCCAAAAGGCATATGGGAGACTCCCCAAACATATGGAAGAAGGTACTCTGGTCAGATGAGACTAAAATTGAGCTTTTTGGCCATCAAGGAAAATGCTATGTCTGGTGCAAACCCAACACCTCTCATCACCCTGAGAACACCCTATCCCCGCAGTGAAGCATGGTGGTGGCAGCATCATGCTGTAGGGATGTCTTTCATCGGCAGGGACTGGGAAACTGGTCAGAATTGAAGGAATGATGGATGGCGCTAAATACAGGGAAATTATTGGGGGAAACCCGTTTCAGTCTTCCAGAGATTTGAGACTGGGACGGAGGTTCACCTTCCAGCAGGACAATGCCCCTCAGCATACTTCTAAAGCAACACTCGAGTGGTTTAACGGGAAACATTTAAATGTCTTTGAATGGCCTAGTCAAAGCCCAGACCTCAGTCCAATTGAGAATCTGTGGTATGACTAAAATACTGCTGTACACCAGTGGAACCCATCCAACTTGAAGGAGCTGGAGCAGTTTTGCATTGAAGAATGGGCAAAAATCCCAGTGGCTAGATGTGCCAAGCTTATAGAGACACCCCAAGATACTGGCAGCTGTAATTGCTGCAAAAAGATAGCTCTACAAAGTATTGACTTGAGGGGGGGGGGGGGGGTGAATAGTTATGCACGTTCCAAGTTTTCCGTTTTTTTTGTTGTCTAGACCACCTTTACTTCACACACCCAGATGCGTACAAAGCTCTCCCTCACCCTCCATTAGGCAAATCTGACCATAAAAATGAAAGCAGGAAGCACCAGTGACTCTGTCAATAAAACTGATGAAGCAGATGCTAAGCTATAGGTCTGTTTTGGTAGCACAGACTGGAATATGTTCCGGGATTCTTCCTATGGCATTGGAGTACACCACATCAGTCAGTTATTGGCTTCATCAATAAGTGCATCAATGACGTCGTCCACACAGACCGTACGTACATACCCCAACCAGAATCCATGGATTACAGGCAACATCCACATTGAGCTAAAGTCTGGAGCTGCCACTTTCAAGAAGCAGGACTCTAACCGGGAAGCTTATAAGAAATCCCGCTTTGCCCTCCGATGAACCATCAAACAGGCAAAGTATCAATACAGGACTTAGATCGAATCATATTACACGGGCTCCGATGCTCGTGGGATGTGACGGGGCTTGCAAACCATTAGACTACAAAGGGAAGCACAGCCGAGAGCTGCCAAGTGACTTGAGCCTAACAGACGAGCTAAACTACTTCTAAGCTCGCTTCGAGGCAAAGAACACTGAGACATGCATGAGAGCACCAACTGTTCCGGACAACTGTGTGATCACGCTTTCTGCAGCCGATGTGAGTAAGACCTTTAAACAGGTCAACATTCACAAGGCCAGACCAATTACCAGGACGTGTACTGCGAGCATGCGCTGACCAACTGGCAAGTGTCTTCACTGACCTTTTCAACCTCTCCCTGTACGAGTTTGTAATACCAACATGTTTTAAGCAGACCACCATAGTCCCTGTGCCCAACAACACTGTGTGGTAACCTAACTAAATGACTACCGACCCATAGCACTCACGTCTGTGGCCATGAATTGCTTTGAAAGGCTAGTCATGGCTCACATCAACACCATTATCCCAGAAACCCAGTTTGTATACTGCCCTAACAGATCCACAGATGATGCAATCTCTCTTTCACTCCACACTCCACACTCCAACCCTATTATCATTGGGTTTACTTGATAGCTACCTACACAAATAGCTAGCTAGAACAAAGTGTTAATAAGATAAATTCATTTAAAAAGGATTAAAAGCCATACAAGTAAGTTATCCAGTGCCCTTTCCCACCTGAACAAAAGGAACACCTACAGTGGGGAGAACAAGTATTTGATACACTGCTGATTTTGCAGGTTTTCCTACATACAAAGCATGTAGAGGTCTGTCATTTTTATCATAGGTACACTTCAACTGTGAGACGGAGTCTAAAACAAAAATACAGAAAATCACATTGTATGATTTTTAAGTAATTAATTTGCATCTTATTGCATGACATGAGTATTTGATACATCAGAAAAGCAGAACTTAATATTTGGTACAGAAACCTTTGTTTGTAATTACAGAGATCATACTTTTCCTGTAGTTCTTGACCAGGTTTGCACACACTGCAGCAGGGATTTTGGCCCACTCCTCCATACAGACCTTCTCCAGATCCTTCAGTTTTCGGGGCTGTCGCTGGGCAATACAGACTTTCAGCTCCCTCCAAAGATTTTCTATTGGGTTCAGGTCTGGAGACTGGCTAGGCCACTCCAGGACCTTGAGATGCTTCTTACGGAGCCACTCCTTAGTTGCCCTGGCTGTATGTTTCGGGTCGTTGTCATGCTGGAAGACCCAGCCACGACCCATCTTCAATGCTCTTACTGAGGGAAAGAGGTTGTTGGCCCCATCCACACTCCCCTCAATACGGTGCAGTCGTCCGGTCCCCTTTGCAGAAAAGCATCCCCAAAGAATGATTTTTCTACCTCCATGCTTCACGTTTGGGATGGTGTTCTTGGGGTTGTACTCATCCTTCTTCCTCCAAACACGGCGAGTGGAGTTTAGACCAAAAAGCTATATTTTTGTCTCATCAGACCACATGACCTTCTCCCATTCCTCCTCTGGATCCATATGGTCATTGCCTATCTTCAGATGGGCCTGGACATGCGCTGGCTTGAGCAGGGGGACCTTGCGTGCGCTGCAGGATTTTAATCCATGACGGCGTAGTGTTACTAATGGTTTTCTTTGAGACTGTGGTCCCAGCTCTCTTCAGGTCATTGACCAGGTCCTGCCGTGTTGTTCTGGGCTGATCCCTCACCTTCCTCATGATCATTGATGCCCCACGAGGTGAGATCTTGCATGGAGCCCCAGACCGAGGGTGTTTGCCCATCCCAGCCTTGTGCAGGTCTACAATTTTATCCCTGATGTCCTTACACAGTTCTCTGGTCTTGGCCATTGTGGAGAGGTTGGAGTCTGTTTGATTGAGTGTGTGGACAGGTGTCTTTTATACAGGTAACGAGTTCAAACAGGTGCAGTTAATACAGGTAATGAGTGGAGAACAGGAGGACTTCTTAAAGAAGAACTAACAGGTCTGTGAGAGCTGGAATTCTTACTGGTTGGTAGGTGATCAAATACTTATGTCATGCAATAAAATGCAAATTAATTACTTAAATCATACAATGTGATTTTTGTTTTAGATTAGATTAGTCTCTCACAGTTGAAGTGTACCTATGATAAAAATGACAGACCTCTACGTGCTTTGTAAGTAGGATACACTGCCAATTTTGCAGGTTATCAAATACTTGTTCTCCCCACTATGTGAGAATGCTATTCATTGACTTCAGCTCAGCGTTCAACACCATAGTGCCCTCAAAGCTCATCAATAAGCTAAGGACCCTGCGACTAAACACCTCCCTCTGCAACTGGATCCTGGACTTGACGGGCTGCCTGATGGGCTGCCCCCAGGTGGTATGGGTAGGTAACAGCACATCTGCCATGCTGATCCTCAACACGGGCCCCTCAGGGTTGTGTGCTCAGTCCCCTCCTGTACTCCCTGTTCACTCATGACTGCACAGCCAGGCATGACTCCAACACCGTCATTAAGTTTGCCGATGACACAACAGTGGTAAGCCTGATCACCGACAACGACGAGACAGCCTATAGGGAGGAGGTCAGAGACCTGGCCGTGTGGTGCCAAGACAACAACCTCTCACTCAACGTGATCAATACTAAGGAGATGATTGTGGAGTACAGGAAAAGGAGGACTGAGCACGCCCCCATTCTCATCGACAGGACTGTAGTGGAGCATGTCGAGAGCTTCAAGTTCCCTGGTGTCCACATCACTAACACACTAACATGGTCCAAGCACACCAAGACGGTCGTGAAGAGGGCACTACATAACCTATTCTCCCACATCCCACTGAAAATATTTGGCATGGGTCCTCAGATCCTCAAAAGGTTCTACAGCTGCACCATCGAGAGTATCCTGACTTGTTGCATCAATGCCTGGTATGGCAAGTGCTCGGCCTCCGACCGCAGGCACTACAGAGGGTAGTGCGAACGGCCCAGTACATCACTGGGGCCAAGCTTCCTGCCATCCAGGACCTCTATACCAGGTGGTGTCAGAGGAAGGCCCTAAAAATGGTCAGACGCCAGCCACCCTAGTCATAGAATGCAAGCTGTACCGGAGTGCCAAGTCTAGGTCCAAGAGGCTTTTAAACAGCTTCTACCCCCAAGCCATAAGACTCCTGAACATCTAATCAAATGGCTACCCAGACTATTTGCATTGCCCCCCCCCTCCCCTTTACATCGCTGTTACTCTCTGTTATTATCTATGCATAATCACTTGAATAATTCTACCTACATGTACATATTACCTCAATTACCTTGACTAACCGGTGACCCCCGCACATTGACTCTGCACTGGTACCCCCTGTATAATTTCTCACTATTGTTATTTTACTTCTGCTCTTTAACTACTTGTTACTTTTATTTCTTATTCATGTTTTTTAAACTGCATTGTTGGTTAGGGGCTTGTAAGTAAGCATTTCACTGTAAGGTCTACCTGTTGTATTCGGCCCATGTGACTAAAATTCAATTTGATTTGCCTACCGCAGGTGTTGTCTTTTTTTTTGTTTATATTTATTTTACTACATAAAGGTCGTCTTACTCTTCTGGCATCTTGACCCAGTTTATGCCCTCATTTGCAATGCAAACCCGGGCGGCAGTGGTGTTTTAGTTCATTATCTACATTTGGAGAAGAAATAAAGACATTTAGCCTAACAGCCAACATTAGGTACAATACTAGAAATATACATCTAAATAGGCCTGAACATAATGAAATATTGCTAAAATCCTACCTCCAAAAAAAACACCTCTCTGACAACAGGGTCCAGCATATCTCTTGATGATTTCTTCCTCAAAGAAATCTCGAGCCATGATACCTGAAAAAGGAGATTGTTGTTCAACACATAGCAGTCCGTAAGGTGTAGGCTATAATATTTTATGTAGCTTTTTCTCTGTAAATAGCTAAACCTACCATTTTAAAAATCAAATATGGGCCTAGTACCTGGTGAGAAATTGCCCCCCACACATGGAGTTTAAGGGGATGCTTGATCTTCTTCCTTTTTTTCTGTAGCAATTTTGAGCAAATTGCTCAAGGGCCACTGTTGATTCATCTGTGAAGATGGCGTCATTGAATGTCTCGCCAGCTTTGATCCATGCCCGGGCCTGCAGGACGCAAAGTTCTTTGTTAGTCAGACGAATCATTAGGTCGAAACTACAGAACTGTACAAAACAAGAGAACACACATGGTTAATGCGCTGAAAAAATTATATACAATGTCTTACTGAGCCTTTCCATAAGTCCACGCCAGTTTCTTCAACTGTCTTCTGACTGATGTGGATGTTGTGCTGTGACGCCAGCAGATTACAGATGGCCTTTGCCGAGTGCTCTTCATCCTTTAGTGAGTCGGTCTCTTGAATAGTCTTGCTGGAAATGGAATACAATGTAAAAATGTGCAGCATTCAGTAAAGACCAGCAGTCAATTTATTTAAACATTAATTTTGGCATTATTAGGCCTACTTTACTGTACCTGTCTACTGTACCTGTTAATTTCCCCTGTCTTTTGCGTTCGGCGTAACACAGGCATCTGATGATGGTGTTTATCTAAATTTAAAATGACATTGCAACCAAAGAGAACAGACAAAATGGACATCGTTTTCATCAAGCCAGCTTCTTTCTATGGTGATGCCCACTTTCGGGTATTTAAAAACAAAATCATCTCCAAAATATCCTTATTTTTTTTAAAACAAGCCATAGAAAGTTGGTTGCAATTTCAGTTTAATCCACCAGAAAAGATAGAACAAGTAATACAACAAATATTGTTGGAACCTTTTAACAAGTGAAAGGTGGAACAATTATTATTATTATTAACCTTGCATTATAATATTATAAAAGCCCTTAGATATTCTTTGTTTTTATATACAGTGGTGATGGCCAGCTGGAGGCATTTTTTGTTTTTCACAAGCGTAGCAGGCTGTGAATTCTGCAAACAGGCTGGGCTATTAGCAGGACAATATATATTGGTCATGGCTCCTGAGAGGCGCAGTGGTCTAAGGCACGTCATCTCATTGCAAGAGGCATCACTACAGTCTCTGGTTCGAATCCAGGCTGTATCACATCCGACCGTGATCGGGAGTCCCATAGGGCGGCTCACAATTGGCCCAGCATCATCCTGGGTAGGCCGTCATTGTAAATAAGAATTTGTTCTTAACTGACTTGCCTAGTTAAATAAAGGTTAAATGAAAAATATATTTAAATGCTGTAGTCTTCAAATCTGGTGGATAAGTTGTCCATTAGCTGTTTGATGAAATCTTCCATCACCTCTGTGCCAATGCAGCGGCCTGGTCCCTCTGCCCATCGTTTCTTCAGTGTGCTGAAGTCTTCCCGATGACAAGTCCACAACTGTTTCCCTCTTCCTTGTAACTGCAGATTTAACCTGTTTAAGTTACAGAATATGTCCGCAAAACAAGCTGTGCGTGCAGCTTGCAGTTAACGATTCAATGTTTCTGCGTCGGGCCTCTATATGGGGCGGGAAGGCCACTGAATGTTCTGTGCTTAGATTCATAATTAGTCTGAGATTTGAATTATTTGCCAACAGCGACATTTTCATTGCAAATAAGACACACTGGCTTGGCATTGGGAAAAGATGGAGAGATGAACGCATATCTCTCTGTACATTCTTCTCTGAAACTTCGATTTTCATTATCCACCTTCCTATCTTGATACTTTTTAAGAGCGACATTTTATCTTGCTATCAAGCAAATTGTTCTGAAAAAAAAGCAGTGTAGCCTACAGTAGGCTACGTAGACCTGTTTTTCCCCATCAATCAACGCACAGAGAATTGGACAAAAATAATCATAGAATAGAGACATAGTGATTTTATGAGCGTAATCAGATCAAAATGATCTGATTGTCACTGAATTTATTATGTACTAATATGTGTTAAACATGTTAAATTTGTAGTGTAGGCAAATTTAATTGCACTAATATTGTATACTTATGATGTTCTGGCCCGCTGTCATCCAGTTGTTTATAATAGGATTTGAAGCAATACCCTACCAGGGTGCGGTCAACTATTTCAGCACCGTTTCGCGCTGCTCTGAGACGAGCATGGCGACTGGTTTTGGTAAATCAATGAGATTTTATTTTCACTGAATCTCCATTTGGGTATTGGTTAGCCGACAATTAGGTGTGGAAACACAAACATCATATTTTTTACTAACGGTTTTGTTTTTCATTTGACTTGAAATAGAAACACCGTAATATCAATCAAATTAATTAAGCTAAATTTAAAATCAATCCCATATACTATGTTCTTACAAAAAAAAGGTTTTAAATTCTCTAGTATAGCCAAAGTTACAAAAAGTAAAATGCTTCTCAAAGATGCCCTCTGGTGGTCAAACTTGCATTAACTAGCATTAATGGCAACAATGGCTGACAATTAAATAACGTGCCATATAATTCTGTGGCAGCCCGCAAGTTGTGCTGCAGTATGACACAAATTTTACAGGAAGAACTACTGTATCTATAACATTTCTTTAAGAAATTAGTTGGGTCGCCCGGAAAGTTGTTTTCAGCGCTTTTATTTCCCTGGGTGATCAAAATACGTTTTCTGGTGCTCACACGTGTCTCCCTACAGCAGTGAGCAATATATTTGGAACATTAAATTGCATTAAAATCGCAGTAAGTATTGTGACGTCCCTGGCAAAGAAAGAAGAATGGAGAGATGAAGAGGGTGCAGTGATGGTAAAGATGATGGCAGAGGAGATGAAGAGATGTACAAGACTGTGCTGAACTATTGTCCTAGATGTCAAATCTACTCTGGACTTCAGTAAGGATACTCTCTCCCTCTATTTTTCATTCTCTCCATCAGCACCCCTCCATGCCTCTTCCATACCGTTAGTCTTTATCAGTGTTTTTACCCAGCAGGCTGAGGGTGTGACTGACGAGTGATGCTGTAAAATCAGAGGTAGAGCTCTGGGCTCACTGGTCCTGCTGCTGCTGGCTCATAGATATGATGATGAACCCTAACCCTAAGGGCCAGTTAGGCCGGCTCATCTGATTAGACCTGATTTCCTCATCCAGATTCCAACGCAGAGAAAAGTGTTGTTCAAGAGGTTACAAAGACCTGTCTTAACAGTTGCTCTCTTTTCTCCCACCTGCCGTTAGCTTCCAGGAAAGTCCAGCTAATCAGCTAACGAGCCAGCGCTCTGAACATGTGTAGTAGTCAAATCAAATAACATTATATTTGTCACATGCACCGAATACAACAGATGTAGACTTCACCGTGAAATGCTTACTTACGAGCCCTTTCCCAACTATGCAAAGTTAAAGTATGAGAATTTGCAAATAAAAATAGAAAATAGTAACACAATAGATAACAATAACAAGGCTATATACAAGGAGTACCGCTACCGAGTCAATGTGCAGGGGTACGAGGTAGTTGAGGTAATATGTATATGTAGGTAGGGGTAAAAGTGGCTAGGCAATCAGGATAGATAATAAACACAGTAACAGCAGCATACACTACATGACCAAAAGTATTGTCTAACATCTCATTCCAAAATCATGGACATTAATATGGAGTTGGTCCCCCCCTTTGCTGCTATAACAGCTTCCACTCTTCTGGGAAGGCTTTCCACTAGCTGTTGGGACATTGCTGCTGTGACTTGCTTCCACAAACTTCTTTCGGATCAGTGGGACGCTAGCATCCAGTGAAATTGCAGAGCGCCAAATTCAAAGTAATTTACTATAAATATTTAACTTTCATAAAATCACAAGTGCAATACATCAAAATAAAGCTTATCTTGTTGTTAATCCAGCCGCCATGTCAGATTTCAAAAAGACTTTACGGCAAAAGCATACCATGCGATTATCTGAGGACAGTGCTCAGCACACAAAACATTACAAACAGTAACCAGCCAAGTAAAGGAGTAACAAAAGTCAGAAATGGCGATTTAAAATGAATCACTTATCTTTTGATCTTCATATGGTTGCACTCACAAGACTCCCATTTACCCAATAAATGTTTGTTTTGTTCGATAATGTCCCTCTTTATATCCAAAAACCTCCATTTCGTTTTTGTTCAGTAATCCACTGTCTCAAACAACATCAGCTGAAATTGCAGAGCGTGGAACTCAACAAAACAGAAATTTTCATAATAAACATACATAAAAGATACAAGTGTTATACATCAGCTTAAAGATAAACTTCCTGATAATCCAACCGCTGTGTCAGATTTCAAAAAGGCTTTACAGCGAAAGCAAACCATGCGATTATCTGAGAACAGCACCCAGCAGACATCATTACAAGCAGTAACCAGCCAAATAGGAGTAACAAAAGTCAGAAATAGTGATAAAATGTATCACTTACCTTTGATCTTCATATGGTTGCACTCCCAAGACTCCATGTTACACAATATATGTTTGTTTTGTTCGATAAAGCCCCTCTTTATATCCAAAAACCTCCATTTTGTTGGTGTGCTTTGTTCAGTAATCCATTGGAACAAAGCGCGGTCACAGCAGGCAGACGAAAAATCAAAGAAGTACCATAAAGGTTTGTAGAAACATGTCAAAAAATGTTTTTAATCAATCCTCAGGTTGTTTTTGTCATAAATAATCAATCATATTTCAACCAGACAATAGCTTCGTCAATAGAAAAGGAAAAACAAGAATGGCGCGCTCCCGGTCACACGCAGGACTCATGTCTGGAAATTTCCACTGTCCTCTCATTGAAAGTGGTGTTTCTCCCTCATTTTTCAGAGTAAAAGCCTGAAACAATGCCTAAAGACTGGCCACACGTAGTGGAAGCCATAGGGATCCTGAACTGGGTCATAAGTCTTTGTATATTGGATAGGCTTTCAATGGAAAAACAGCCATTTCAAAATAATAGCATTTCCTGGATGGATTTTCCTCAGGTTTTCACCTGCCACATTAGTTCTGTTATACTCAGACATTATTTTAACAGTTTTGGAAACTTTAGAGTGTTTTGTAGCCAAATCTATCAATTATATGCATATCCTAGTTTCTAGGCCGGAGTAGCAGGCAGTTTACTTTGGACATGCTTTTCATCCAATATTCCGAATGCTGCCCCCTATCCCCAAAACAGATTTTAAGCCACGAGTATTAAGGTCAGGCACTCGCAGTTGGGGTTCCAATTCATCCCGAAGGTGTTCGATGGGGTTGCGGTCAGGGCTCTGTGCAGGCCAATCAAGTTCTTCCACACCACACATCTCAACAAACCATTTCTGTATGGACTTCTCTTTGTACACGGGGGCATTGTCATGCTGAAACAGGAAAGAGCCTTTCGCATCTAGAATGTAATTTCCCTTCACTGGAACTAAGGGGCCTAGCTCGAACCATGAAAAATGGCCCCATTATTCCTCCTCCACCAAACTTTATATTTGGCACTATGCATTCGGGTAGGTAGCGTTGTCCTGGGATCTGCCAAACCCATATTTGTCCGTCGGAATCATCACTCCAGAGAACGCGTTTCCACTGCTCCAGAGTCCAATTGCGGTGAGCTTTACACCACACCAGCTGACGCTTGGGATTGTGCATGGTGATCTTAGGCTTGTGTGCGGTTGCTTGGCCATGGAAACCCATTTCATGAAGCTCCAGATGAATAGTTTTTGTGCTGAAGTTGCTTCCAGAGTCAGTTTGTAACTCAGTACTGAGGACCACTGATTTCTAAGCTCTATGCACTTCAGCGTTCGGCGGTCCCATTCTGTGAGCTTGTGTGGCCTACCAGTTTGCGTCTAAGCCGCTGTTGTTCCTCGACGTTTCCACTTCACAATAATAGCACTTACAGTTGACCAGAGCAGCTCTAGCAGGGCAGAAATTTTACAAACTGACTGGTTGGAAAGTTGGCTGGTCTTCAGTAAGGGCCATTCTACTGCCAATGTTTGTTTATGTAGATTGTGTGTGTGTGTGTGTGTGTGTGTGTTGGAGTGTAAGTATGTGTGGGTAGAGTCCAGTGAGTGTGCATTGTCAGCGCAAGAGTTGGTGCAAAAAAGGGTAAATGCAAATAGTCCAGGTAGAGGGCCTCCCGAATGTTGCAGCGGTCTAAGGCACTGCATGAGGCATTACTACAGACCCGGGTTCAATCTCAGGCTGTGTTACAGCCGGCTGTGACTGGGAGACCCATGAGGCAGCACACAATTGGCCAAACGACGTCCAGGTTAGGGGATGGTTTTGGGATTTCATTGTCCCATTGCACTCTAGTGACTCCTTGTAGCGGGCTGGCCACCTGCCAGCTGACATCGGCCGCCTGCCAGCTGACTTTGGGCGCCAGCGTTGCAGCGATGGGATAGGACTGTAACTACAAATTGGGGAGAAAAAGGGGTAAAAAGTACAACAGGAAATTGAAGCTTTCGACCCCCTCCACTACAGCCCTGTGGATGGGAGTGTGCTCCTCCCTCCGTTTCCTGTAGTCCACGACCAGCTCCTTTGTCTTGCTGATGTTGAGGGAGAGGTTGTCGACCTGGAACCACACTGTCAGATCACTGACCACATCCCTATAAGCTGTCTCATCGTCGTCGGTGATCAGCCCAGACAGCCGATGTGTCATCAGAAAACGTAATGATTGTGTTGGAGTTTGTGTGTGTGTGTGGACATGGATTACAGAAAGAGACTGAGCACACACCCCTAAAGGAGCCCCTGTGTTGAGGGTCAGCGTTCAGATTAGTTGTTGCCTATCCTCACCACCTGGGGGGCGGCCCATAAGTCCAGGATCCAGTTGGAGAGGGAGATGTTCTGTCCCAAGGTCCCGAGCTTTGTCATGAGCTTGGAGGGCACAATGGTGTTGAACGCTGAGCTGCAGTCAATAAACAGCATTGTCACATAGGTGTTCCTCTTATCCAGGTGGGAGAGGGCAGTGTGGAGTGCATTAGAGAGAGCATCATCTGTGGATCTGTTGGGTTGGCATGTGAATTGGAGTAGGTCGAGGGTGTCTAGGATGATGGTATTGATATGCGCAATGACCAGCATTTCAAAGCATTTCATGGCTACATATGTGAGTGCTACGGGGAAATAGTCATTTAGACAGGTAACCTTGGCGATCTTGCGCACAGGGGCTATGGTGGTCTGCTATGCAGGTATTACAGACTGGGTCAGGGAAAGGTTGACAATGTCAGTGAAGAATATTGTGTATTTCTCAGTACATATGTGGCAATTATTTATTTCAGGAGCAAAACTAGTACTCTATGTGCTCTAGGTCATTGGACACCATTAGATATGCACCTGTCGGTTATTCTTGTAAGTGTTATGGCCAACTATGGTTACACCTCCTGGGTCTTTTCCAGAACAGGGGTTCCCCTTTCAGTGGAGTCAGCAGGATGTCATGTATTGGTTAATCCTGTAGAGTGCCACAGTCTGTTGCTATGGTCTTACATGCATGAAACTATTTCTGTGACTCTACAGGTTGCATGACCTATTATCAAGACAATATGATAACGGTGGCTAAATGCCAGAGGTGATGAGCCATTAAGAGGAGTTACTATGAGTATGACGTAAGGAGGGCAAATGTATAGGAAGTCTGTGCCAAGACTGGAAGGCAGTTGTATTCATGATTCAGCTCGGCTTTTATTGTGAAGTAATAAAAAGTCTATTTGAAATCACATGTTCCGGTATTTGTGAAATATGATTGACCAAATATTTCCACGATAAGAACTGGTCAGTGCATGCTCTGAGTACATGTAATTTTGTCTGGCCCCGTGGCCTTGTGAATGTTGACCTGTTTAAAGGCATTTCTCACATCGGCTATGGAGAACGAGATCCCACAGTTGTCCAGAACCGATGGTGCTCTCGTGCTTGGTTTAGTGTTGCTTGCATCGAAGCAAGCATAGAAGGTATTTAGTTAGTCTGGTAGGCTCACGTCACTTGTCAGCTCGTGGCTGGGTTTCCTTTTGTAATCTGTGATAGTTTGCAAACCCTGCCATATCCGACGAGTGTCAGAGCCGTCGTAATAGGATTTGATCTTAGTCCTGTATTGACACTTTGTCTGTTTTATGGCTCTTTGGTCATATGCAGCATTTCTTATAGGAGTCCATATTAGTGTCCCACTCCTTTAAAGCGGCAGCTCTAGCCTTTAGCTCACTGCAGATGTTGCCTGTAATCCATGCCTTCTGGTTGGGATATGTACGTATGGTCACCGTGGGGACGATGACGTCGATGCATTTGTTAATAAAAACATTGACTGATGTGGTAAACACCTCATTGTTATTGGATGAATCCTGGAACGTATTCCAGTTTGTACTAGTGAAACAGTCCTGTAGCTTAGCATCCATTTCATTGGACAACTGTTTAGAATTTTTTCAGGAGGCTGGAGCTATGGTCAAATTTGCCGAAGTGAGGGTGAGCTTTATATACATTTCTTTGTGTGGAGTAAAGGTGGTCTAGACTTTTGTTGCCTCTGGTTGCACAGGTGGCATGCTGGTAAAAGGGGGGGTAAAATGGATTTCAGTTTCCCTGCATTAAAATCACTGGCCACTAGGAGTGCCGCCTCTGGATGTGCATTTTCTTCTTTTCTTATGGCCCTATACAGCTCGTTGAGTACGGTCTTAGTGCCAGCATCGGTGGCAAAACCTTGAGACTTCCTTAACATTAGAGATTGCGCACCAGCTCTTGTTAACAAAGAGACACACCCCTCCACCTTAACCTTATCTGACACTGCCGTACGGTTTTGATAATGCATAGAAAAAACAACTAGATGTATCTTATCCATGTCCTTGTTCAGCCACGATTCTGAGAAAAAAGATTTTACAGTTATTCAGATCCCATTGGTTGGATAGTCTCGAACGGAGCTCGTCCAGTTTGTTCTCCAGTGACTCTACGTTCACCAAAAGAACGGAAGGTAGGGGTGGTTTATTTGCACACCAATGTAGGTTTATCAGTATGCCCACCCGTCTGACCCTTTTGCAGAGCTGCTTCCTGTTTCAAGTCTGGCGGATTAGGGCAAAACATCCACAGCAGCTGACTCTTTGAAGTAGAAGTTGTGGTCCAAATCAAGGTTAGTGAGCGCTGTTCTGATGTCAAGAAGCTGTTTTCAGTTAAAAGAAATGATGGCGGAGACATTGTGTACAAAAAAAGTAAAGACCAGTTTAGAAAAACACAAGAAGTAGCAGAATTGGTTGGGAGCCCGTAAAATGGCCGCTTTCCACTGCAGTACCATCTTCTACGTCCAGTGGCTCTGTGCCAACCTACAGTATAACGCTGCCAATGATCTGGCCTCTTCTGCTGTCTATTATGCGCATGTGTAAGCGCTCAGATGTGAACAATGGTCTTAAGCGTGTGTGTGTGGGTTTGTAATTAATTGCTCCCAGACAGTCAGTTCCACCAATTACTCTCATTAGGTGTTTCCCATTCCTGTGAGATTGGCAGATGATGGAACGTCGTGGAGTACAAACTGTTCACCCGTCTCATTAGATCAGAGCTGGACAAAAACATTTTTTTCCAGGCTTATCTCAATTGTATTCATCCTCACATCTTTCACTCATTCCCTCAGTGTTTTTTGAGGTATGTTCCAGAGCAGCTTGTTCTCCCAGGGTTGCACAATTCTTAAATTCCTGCTTGGTTTCTCTGGGTGCATCTCAATAGTCCAATGTGTGGCTTCCTCTCTTTGGGTCTTTCCCTTCATTTACAGGGATCTGAGAACATGGGGTAGGTGAAAGCAAGGTGGTTGAATACTGTAGGTTATTTCCTTTTACCTGTCCAGTTATTTCAGATTATTGCTGATGAAGGGAAGGAGATGAGGAGAGGAGGCCAGTGTAGACTATTGAGACCAAGCCTTTCTTTCCAAGGGGGCAGGAGAAGTAGGAATGTTGTATTATTGGACTTCCTGTCTCTGTGTTACCATTATAGAGTAGTACCCTGCAGTTCATGTACAGTGATCTTAAGACCATACGCTTATTTATGGCCAGGCTTGGTCTGTTTTGTACACACCATTTCATACATCTTCTCTCTTTGGGTCTGCTGTGTGCTGAGACCACACACACACACACACACACACACACACGAATGCCCCAGACTCCAGCGTAAATGTTCTATCACACACACTAGAAATAATATGGTACGTTATTGAAAGTCCATGCCTTTACTTTTCTGTTTGTCTCAAAGCTGGTTTTGATGAAGGACCAAAAGCTTTCCCTTGGATTCTGACAGATCATTTTTGGAATCTTCTTGACTTGTCCTACCGAATCTCCAGCTATGCGTGTTGACGTGACGTCTGATCCAGCTGAGAGATGGGTTTACAGTCAAACCGGGACCTAATTAAAATAACTCCAGATTAACACCCTCAATGTTAACGCCAATGAATTAATTTGGCAGGTTCAGTATCTTCTCTGAGCCTACTTATTTTAGTCAATTCTCACAACTGATAACCTGAGCACGGCAAGCGGTACCAGAGCACCAAGTCTAGGTCCAAGAGGCTTCTCAACAGATTCTACCCCCAAGCCATAAGACTCCTGAACAGCTAATCAAATGACTACCCAGACTATTTGCATTGCCACCCTACGGTGCTGCTACTGTCTGTTATTATCTATGCATAGTCACTTTAATAACTCTCCCTACATGTACATACAGTGGGGCAAAAAAATATTTAGTCAGCCACCAATTGTGCAAGTTCTCCCACTTAAAAAGATGAGAGTCCTGTAATTTTCATCATAGGTACACTTCAACTATGACAGACAAAATGAGAAAAAAAATCCAGAAAATCAAATTGTAGGATTTTTTATGAATTTATTTGCAAATTATGGTGGAAAATAAGTATTTGGTCAATAACAAAAGTTTATCTCAATACTTTGTCATTGCCAACAAAGGGTATTTAACCTCTTGGATCTCTGGGGGCGCTATTTCATTTTTGGATAAAAAACGTTCCCGTTTTAAGCGCGATATTTTGTCACGAAAAGATGCTCGACTATGCATATTCTTGACCGTTTTGGAAAGAAAACACTCTGAAGTTTCAGAATCTGCAAAGATTTTGTCTGTAAGTACCCCAGAACTCATTCTACAGGCGAAACCAAGATGATGCATCACCCAGGAATTAGCAGAATTTCTGAAGCTCTGTTTTCCATTGTCTCCTTATATGGCTGTGATTGCGCAAGGAATGAGCCTACACTTTCTGTCGTTCGCCCAAGGTCTTAGCAGCATTGTGACGTATTTGTAGGCATATCATTGGAAGATTGACCATAAGAGACTACATTTTCCAAGTGTCCGCCTGGTGTCCTGCGTCGAATTCGGTGCGCAATTGCCAGCTGCTTCCACTTTACCATTTGATTCAGGGGAGAAAGCATGTGTCCAAGAACGATGTATCAATGAAGAGATATGTGAAAAACACCTTGATGATTGATTCTAAACAACGTTTGCCATGTTTTCAGTCGATATTATGGAGTTAATTTGGAAAAAAGTTCGCGTTTTGAGGACTGAATTTTCAGTTTTTTTTTGGTAGCCAAATGTGATGTATAAAACGGAGCTATTTCTAATACACAAAGAATCTTTTTGGAAAAACTGAGCATCTGCTATCCAACTGAGAGTATCCTCATTGAAAACATCAGAAGTTCTTCAAAGGTAAATGATTTTATTTGAAGGCTTTTATGTTTTTGTTGAAATGTTGCGTGCTGGATGCTAACGCTAATGCTAACGCTAAATCCTTTGTTTGCTAGCTACTGTTACACAAATTATTGTTTTCCTATGGTTGAGAAGCATATTTTGAAAATCTGAGATGACAGTTTTGTTTACAAAAGGCTAAGCTTGCGAGATGGCATATTTATTTCATTTCATTTGCGATTTTCATGAATAGTTAACGTTGCGTTATGGTAATGAGCTTGAGTCTGTATTCCTGATACCGGATCCGGTATGGGGAGTTCCAAGAGGATAACAGAGGTCAGATGTTTTCTGCAAGTCTTCACAAGGTTTTCACACACTGTTGCTGGTATTTTGGCCCATTCCTCCATGCAGATCTCCTCTAGAGCAGTGATGTTTTGGGGCTGTTGCTGGGCAACACGGACTTTCAACTCCCTCCAAAGATTTTCTATGGGGTTGAGATCTGGAGACTGGCTAGGCCACTCCAGGACCTTGAAATGCTTCTTACGAAGCCACTCCTTCGTTGCCCAGGCGGTGTGTTTGGGATCATTGTCATGCTGAAAGACCCAGCCACGTTTCATCTTCCATGCCCTTGCTGATGGAAGGAGGTTTTCACTCAAAATCTCACGATACATGGCCCCATTCATTATTTCCTATTACACGGATCAGTCGTCCTGGTCCCTTTGCAGAAAAACAGCCCCAAAGCATGATGTTTCCACCCCCATGCTTCACAGTAGGTATGGTTTGGATGCAACTCAGCATTCTTTGTCCTCCAAACATGACTTGTTGAATTTTTACCAAAAAGTTATATTTTGGTTTCATCTGACCATAAGACATTCTCCCAATCTTCTTCTGGATCATCCAAATGCTCTCTAGCAAACTTCAGACGGGCCTGGACATGTACTGGCTTAAGCAGGGGGACACGTCTGGCACTGCAGGATTTGAGTCCCTGGCGGCGTAGTGGGTTACTGATGGTAGGCTTTGTTACTTTGGTCCCAGCTCTCTGCAGGTCATTCACTAAGTCCCCCCGTGTGGTTCTGGGATTTTTGCTCACTGTTCTTGTGATAATTTTGACCCCACGGGGTGAGATCTTGCGTGGAGCCCCAGATCGAGGGAGATTATCAGTGGTCTTGTATGTCTTCCATTTCCTAATAATTGCTCCCACAGTTGATTTCTTCAAACCAAGCTGCTTACCTATTGCAGATTCAGTGTTTCCAGCCTGGTGCAGGTCTACAATTTTGTTTCTGGTGTCCTTTGACAGCTCTTTGGTCTTGGCCATAGTGGAGTTTGGAGTGTGACTGACTGAGGTTGTGGACAGGTGTCTTTTATACTGATAACAAGTTCAAACAGGTGCCATATTCAACGGGTGTTGAGCTGGGTAAATTTGTCAGTTATTCTGTGCT
Source organism: Oncorhynchus clarkii lewisi (assembly GCF_045791955.1). Lineage (NCBI taxonomy): Eukaryota > Metazoa > Chordata > Actinopteri > Salmoniformes > Salmonidae > Oncorhynchus > Oncorhynchus clarkii. The sequence continues at coordinate 2,514,861 of NC_092176.1, read as the reverse complement.
CTGCCACACTAAGACGAGAGTGCTCTGAAATCTGAGTAGATGGTCAGAGAGAATTTACCAGCTACGTCTATGTTAAAGGAATTTAACAATTCCTGAATCACCTTTAGGAGATGATCCTGGTGCTTGCTGGACTTTCTTGGGCGCCCTGAAGCCTTCATCACAACAATTGAACCGCTCTCCTTGAAGTTCTTGATGATCTGATAAATGGTTGATTTAGGTGCAATCTTACTGGCAGCAATGTCCTTGCCTGTGAAGCCCTTTTTGTGCAAAACAATGATGATGGCACGTGTTTCCTTGCAGGTAACCATGCTTGACAGAGGAAGAACAATGATTCCAAGCACCACCCTCCTTTTGAAGCTTCCAGTCTGTTATTCAAACTCAATCAGCATGACAGAGTGATCTCCAGCCTTGTCCTCGTCAACACTCACACCTGTGTTAATGAGAGAATCATTGACATGATGTCAGCTGGTCCTTTTGTGGCAGGGCTGAAATGCAGTGGAAATATTTTTGGGGGGATTCAGTTCATTTGCATGGCAAAGAGGGACTTTGCAATTAATTGCAATTCATCTGATCACTCTTGATAACATTCTGGAGTATATGCAAATTTCCATCATACAAACTGAGGCAGCAGACTGTGTGAAAATTAATATTTGTGAGACTGAATTGAAAAAGTCTCAAAAAAGGTGTGCTGTTTTTTTCCTTACTGCACACAAGCTGGGCATCATTCACAAGCGATAGGCTAATATTGTCACCCATCACACTGTTCTTGATTTAATCTTGTATTTACATACAGTGCCAGTCAGTGTTTGGACACACCTACTCATTTCAGGGTTTTTCTTTTTACTATTTTCTACATTGTAGAATAATGTTGAAGACAAACTATGAAATAACACATTGAATCATGTAGTAACCAAAAAGTGTTAAACAAATCAAAATATATTTTCTTTTTGAGATTCTTCAAAGTAGCCACCCTTTGCCTTGATGACAGCTATGCACACTCTTGTCGTTCTCTCAGCCAGCTTAATGAGGTAGTCACCTGGAAAGCATTTCAATTAGCAGGTGTGCCTTCTCAAAGGTCATTTGTGGAATTTATTTCCTTAGTGCGTTTGAGCCAATCAGTTGTTTTGTGTCAAGGTAGGGGCGTTATACAGAAGATAGCCCTATTTGGTAAAAGTCCATATTATGGCATGAACAGCTCTAATAAGCAAAGAGAAATGACAGTCAATCATTATTTTAAGACACGAAGGTCATGTAGGTGTGTCCATACTTATGATTGTTACTGTATACTAAATAATATATGTGTGAAATTTGTTTTTAATTAGAATGGACTATTGCTATGCACCAGTCTCAACAGGAGCAGCGGAAAAAACTACATGCACTCTATGCACTTAAATAGCGAATGGAGGACACTTTTCACTGGTTAATTTTCATGCCAGACAGGTAGGCTATATTCTTGTTTTAAAGAGAAGCAATGTGCTTAACATTAGGAAAGTTAAGAAATATAGTAGGTCTAGCCTATAGAAAGCTGATGGGATCCTCCTCTTTTTAAGAGGCCATCACTCTGTTTTCTCCCACAACTGCATAGCCTGTAGAAATGTGGCGCAGCATCAGCTCATGGGCTCTCATGAAGTGTTTGATTCGATTTTTGACGACATTTGCATTGAAGTCAGTGATTAGAGGGACAATAGAGTGTGGGGCAGTTAGAAAATTTGGTAGGCTACTAATGACCATCAGAGCTTGGAGAAGCCTAATTACCGTGAACCCTAAACGATCACGTGGAATTTGACTGCCGTCATGACTCGTGACCGCCAGTGTGGCAGTAATACGGTCACCATAACAGCCCTAACTAGGGGTACTAGGCCTGTGTAATTGACTACAAACCAAGGTGTAGTGCATTAGGGTGAAGCTAGTCAGTGCCAGAAGGTCTTATTGTGTCTGTAAGCAAGGCTGGGCTTGGCTGCCAGTCTACACTCCTAATGAATGACCTTGTTGTTGTGCCTCTGATGTGCACTTTGAAGATGTTAGAATAACTGTCCACATTTACTTTTCCTCAGCCAACAAGACGAGTAACGAACAGTAAAATCACTAGCCCATGTCAGTCATCCATCCCCCATAGTAGAAAAGTTGACCTTATTCTGTTGGTCAGCTTGTCGATAAAGAACTAGCCTGTTCCAAACAGACTCTAGGACAGTTGTGGGATGATGGGTAGACAAAGTAGTAAGCTACGTGCGAAAGTTCCGTAATGTAAGTAGCGGGAAAACACACAGTTGTCAAAAGTGCACTGCACACGCCAGCAGTTTAATTTAAATGTTTAAATTGAACCTTTATTTAACTAGGCAAGTCAGTTAAGAACAAATTCTTATTTACAATGAAGGCCTACACCGGCCTAACCTGGATCACACTGGGCCAATTGTGCACCGCCCTATGGGACTCCCTGGAATCGAACCAGGGTGTGTCTAGTGACTCCTCAAGCACAGAGATGCAGTGCCTTAGACCGCTGCGCCACTCGGGAGCCCAAGTGACCTTCATGTGACAGAGATTAAAATATATGTTCGAAAAACAGGAGATCTAATGTGCAACAACTAGCATCGGTTACTAATATGACCAGGATTGTGTCTTTGGCTACTGGACAATGAAAGATAGTTGAAATAAAATAATTGCCTCCACGGATATGGTCTGATTTTGGCTAGGCGACTTTGAAGCAAGGCATTCCTCATAACATGTATTTAAACGTTCTGGTTTCAAACAATTTAAATGTGTCCATTTTCAAAATGCACTCATTGCAACATTGTGTGTGACTGTGCTGATGAAGCCGGCCTTCCATTGCCTATGCATTTTCTGTTTGAGATCCTGGTTTTCTGCCCAAAGGCTCTGTATGTGTATGCTGTACTCGTGTGATAAATAAGTTGCAGAACAAGGATGCGGTACACACGCGCCAATTTAATAACCATGGCCAGTCAAATGTATTTCCATCGACTGGTATTTCCATCAATGAATAGGCAAAAAAAAAGCATTATTTCGCAATGGGATTTTTTTCCTCTTCTTCTGGACGGTTGGCTGAAGCCAAATGTATTCATCGGCTTCAGCCGAAAGCAGGCTATTACTAGCTATTACCGGCTAACGGAAACCATGCCCTACACACACATCCACCATGAATCCCACCCCCCAGCTAGCAAAATACTATTTTTCAAAGAATGAACAGTGCTATGTGAAAACCCTAGGCTTGTAGCTCAGCTCCACATACCATACACACACCGCCCCACCCTCCGAGCTGGGGCTCAGCTGCACTGGAACACTCTGCGCCTTTGTGTGAGAACAGCTGGCTGCAGAGTGACACGGTCACACACTGCATATCATACTCCCCCCAGACAAACATGCATGCGTGCGTGCGCACACACACACACACACACACACACACACACACACACACACTGCACCACGTAGAACTATAACAGTCTATTGTTTGTGAAAAGTTGAATACATTTGAATACATTTGATGGTTGTATTCAGTTCTATATGTATTGGAGCAAAGGCCTCTGGCTTTCCACCATCAGAACAGTGCAGAGTCCATTCGGGCCCTGGTGACATCAGAGCTCTGGCAGTAGCCTGGGGAGGGGAGAAGTATGCGCCTTGGCCCGGACCATGGTTGGACCGCTTTGTGACCGTGTCGCTCTCATTAATGGAGGCAGGCTAACACCCCACCCAGTAACTGCCTTGCCTCCTAATCCCCGGTACCAGAACCAAACCACTACAGTATGCCCTACACCTGATCAAGATATTTATGTGGGTTCATTTAGTGTTTGTGTTGTATATTTGCATTTGGTGGAACCTGTTTGTTTGTTTGTTTGCCTCTGTAGTGTATGTGTTAGCATAGGCTATGTCTATCTTTGTGTGCAGGATGGATAGACAGACAAAAGTCTGAGGCTGTTTTTGTGCATGTCATGAAATTATAGTGTGTGACTGTGTGCATTTGTGATTGTGACTGAATGAGAGAGACACAGGGCCCATGCTTTTTGTGTGTTAATGACAGTCTGCTGATGTACGTTCCTCTCGCCCCTCGTGACCACATCCCACAGCTCCCTTGGGCCTCTCCAGGCCCTGCCCCTCCCTCCGTCCACCGCAGACATGCCCCGGGTGTGGGAGAGCGGGAGCAAGGGAAAGCAGAAGAGGAAGGGATTTGGGTGGAGTGGGCAGGCACATAGTTGTGGCTGACTAATTAAAAGCCAGCTAGCTTTGGTCACTAAAACCCTGATGAATGGGAGTGGTCAGGAATTCGGCTCACTGTGTGCGTGGTGTTTGTCTGTGTGTGTGAGAATCTGTGTGTGTTCCTTTGGGTGTCAATGAAAGATTGTGGGGAAAATGAACCCTAAAGTATTTTAAAGAGGGCTGCTTATTTACTCTATGCTGATTGGTGCAGATGGTCAGCGAATGAGGATGTCTATGTAGCTCATAGTGGAGGGGTGTCTTCCACACCTCCCTAGTCCTGTGCCTCTGTGATTAACTCTATAATAAAGGTAACCCTCCCCCTACAGCCGTGGGTTAGGCTCTTGATAATGGTGCTGCTTTCCCTGCTGTCACTCCTCTTTCCATTGTTCTCACTGTCTTTTCCTCTTTGCTCTCTCCCTCTCCTTGGTAATCTCGGCTGCTCTAAGTAGTCAGTCGGTGCTTATGTGACAGACAGACAGGATACTTGGGCAGCAAGGGCAGGAAGTGACCTCACAGTACTAGTCTTTATTCTGGTTGAGCTGTCTGGGCTCTGCAGCGGGCCTGGATTTCCTCCCACGAACACGTGTCCCCCGTCACAAATTTAAAGACACGCTGACACTGTAGGCTCACAAACAAACACAACTTTTTTATTTCCACCTCTCTACTACATTCACACATAAACGCACACACATAAAGACGCATGCACACACACTAGGCTTGGGCGGGATCTAGATTTTCATACAGTTCTTCTAAGATTTACTGTATTACCAGCACAGCACACACGGGGGCGCTAAAAACACAATCTAATTGGGCCTCTATTACCAGAAGGCAAATAATAGCAAAAATCACACGGACGCTGTTAGCTAAATGCTAACGAGCAAAAACGAACATAAACTAATTGCAAAGACTGGCAAGTCCGGCTCATAAAGCGGGAGCTAGTAGTTACCGGATGCCATTTCTGGTGAGCGTGGACATTTACAAGCGGAAGTGAACGAGAGAAATTGTGCAAATGAACCAAGTTGTGATGCATACTTTTTTGAAGGGAGAGCAGCATGTGCACAAGGAGCAGAGGGGAGAAGAAAGGAGGGAAAAAACTCTAGTAGTATAAAGCACAGGGGGAAAATGGCAGCTGTTTGACTTCTAAAACACGTCAGAAAGACGTTATAAGATATCTGATGGCAAACATTTAGTAGTGAATTACATACAAGTGTAACTTCATCACCTTGTGTGCCGCACAACAGACTCGCCGATTTTAGAATGCTATTGACTCACCAGCTCCCGCTTTTTCTTGTTGTGCTCTTTCCAACGAACACATGACTGGCTCAACTGTTCTGGGGAACTACGGTAAACTTCATAATGTGACGGGTAAAATGAAGAACGCAATCTGCTTTTATCTCCTAACACAGGCCCAACACATCACACTGATCACTGCCAACACTCTACTTATACCAGGGGATCAGCAGCACACATACACATCCATGTGTCTCCTGTCCGTCCCTCTAAGCCTCACAGACAGACAGATTCCATCTCCCTCAATTATTCCAATCTGGGCTCATTTTCAACACTCAAGCTTCATTACCTGGGAACAGGCTGGTCCCTGTAACCCCGCTGCCCCCTCACCCTTCCATCTTCTCGCTCTTTTTCACTGTCTCACATCCAACATACTCCCATCTTGCACTCGCTCTCACTGCCACTGACGGGCACCCTGGCATGGGGCACTGTATTGGCACCAGGCATACAAATGGAGTGGTCTGAAAATAACTGTCTGTTTGGCGGTGCTAGGTGTGCTCCTTTTGTGTGTATTATATTGTCCTTTGTGCATTCAGCCTCCACTTGTAATGACGATAAAGCTGTGTTTCTATTAGGAACTGTAGCGAGGGAAAACAATTGGTTGTTAGTGGGCAGACTTAATCTCTGAAGCCCAAATGGATCACAGTTTAGATATGGTGTATACTGTAGATATCAGACTTCATCACGCTCCTCAGACATACCTTATCCCTGTTAGAATGCCAGAGGAGAGCTTGACCATGTTTTGCTGTGTGCATTCGTTCATTTGTGTGTACATTTGTGTGTGTGCATTAGTGTGTGTCTGTCAGGCATTGGCACGGAGTGGGATTAATAACAGAACTAGGTTGAACGTCTCATTTTGGGAAAGCCCCACAGGAGAAGGCTGCTAATTTCATCTCTTATAAGTACAGTGAACCCGACTGGCATGTAGGGCAGCAGCACAGCTCCTGTACTACACATGGGCTAGATCTGCAGGTTCACTGGTGTGTGCTACGTAGTACTGCAGAAGATAAGGACACACACACTGAGTATACTACACAGTCATACACACACATAGGGGTGGCACTATTACCGTATAACCAATGGTTACGGATGAAGACTGTCATTAAAAGAATCATCATAACCATCTTACGTTCTCTTTTTCTGGGGGGGGGGGGGGGGGGTTGCCTATGCATCGTCCCTCATCCCTGCAGCATGCATAGAAGTAGAATGATTAGAATGGGCCCTGCATTGTTTTACATCAGATAGCGCTTCGATTTTGTCTCGAATCTCGTAATGGGATAGATCAAAAATTGCCCGGCTATGATGGGCTGCCGTAACATTTCTTCCTCAAAACAGACTTGAATTCATCTAAGCTAAAACAATAAATATGTAAATTATGTTGATGTTTTTTTGGTCATGGAGTCTTAGTCGCCCAATTTTATTGTGCTTCAGTTGCTAGGTTTCCATCTGCTTGGCGACATACTTTAATGAGAATATTAATAAATCCATGTAAAGCAGGTGTGTTTCCACCACCAAATGGACTTGTTCCGAATAAAAATCTGTGTGATGACACACACTGAGTATACTGCAACGAACATTGCTCTGCTCTTTCTAACCAACCAGCTACCTACTTAGTGCTGCACACACACAATGTTGAATCTACCAACAAAAGCTAGCTAGCAAGTTACTGTAGCTAGTAGTGCTAATGCCTACATTATTATGAGTTTTCATGAAGCAGCTGCTCTTTTGCCATGATTCATTGCAGTAACCTCCCGAGTTAGCTGCTGTGCTCAGCTGACCCAACGGTATGACCGTGGAGAAACATGCTGATCTACGAACTGAGTTCTGATAATCAGTTCCTCTTAATTGTTGGCCTGCATGTTTACAAATTAAGGGTAACATAAACTCACTCACTTTTGTACATCGCCTTGGTCCGTACAATTGCCCTTATTTTAGCGCCCCAAAAATGTAATACTTCCAGATCAACTGTAATGTCAATACCATTGTAAAGCACAATTTCTCCCCTTTCCAACAGAATCAATTACATGACCTAAACGCTGCCTGTTTCTGCATAATTCAAGAAGACAATGAGCCCCATCGGGTCTTTTAAAAAATGGCGGATGGGGAAGCGAAACGAATGCGTGATAGTGAGAAGGAGAGATGTTGTGTGGGAAAATTGCTTTTTTTCACATGATCTGTCCAACTTATCACCTTATCGCCTCTAAAATGTAAATAAAACACTAAAGAGTTTATATAATGTGTCATTACATACCTATTTGAAGGTTTGTGTCGAATTTGAATCGGGTTTTTAGGGCGGTGTGAAAGTGATCTTCAGAAGTAAACAGCGGCTTTGAGAGTCCTGATCCTTGCAGTGACGACGCAAAAAATGACTGTCCATTTCTGGTTTTTAAATTATGAGAGAAGTGCTACATCTGGTGGAGAGATTGTAAGACAGAAATAGTTGCTTTATGCGTGCTGTACGTTACGGCATGACACGTCACAATGTAACGGAGGGTCCGTTTTTCAACTTTTCTCCAATACTATAGAGTCATTACCATGTCGATCAACGCTTGAATAGAAACGTAGTTCACACCCCAGATTTTGAAGTCAACACAGCCGCTACAGTCCCATTAGTTTTCTTTGCAGCCTCGTTTGAATGTTGAGGTTGCGCACATTTGTACAAAATGGGGTGAGTTTACGTTAATTTAAACATGCTAGGCAAGCTTTTTATGTCAGTGAAGGAAGAGCTAGTGATGTCAGTAAGCTAGCTAGCTACAACAATTAGCTACAAAGCTGATCAAGTCACTGCATTGGCGACCAACGTCCTTGCACAGAATTTGTGCAGGAGATAGCCACCAGTTTGTTTTTATTTTCTCACAATTGCAAATATTAGATCACTGTCACAATGTTTGTAATAATTGAGCTAGCTAGTTATTCTGCCTATTTCATGAAGAGTCATACAAGAGCGCAGTGATATAAATGAGGGACTACTGTATGTTTTCATGTTTTGTATGGCGGATGCTGATTATTCAAATTTGAATATGAGTTCCACGTCCTACGAAACCGATCGGTTCATGGACAAGTGAGGCAGAGGAGTGACGCCGTCTGATTTGATACAATGATAACCCAGGCAATTTGATTGATAATGGCGCCAGAGAGGGATGGCTGCTGTTTTACCAGCTCTTAACCAACTGTTATTTATTTTAAAAAATTTGCATTTTGCAACTAATTTTGTTCATAATGTTGCTGCTACCGTCTCTTATGATCGAACAGTGGTTCTCGACATCAGAACAGCAATTTTCTCACCTCGAACTGGACAAAGATTTTTTTCTTTGGGTGCCTTGTGTGGGGTGCCTTGTGAGAATTTGCCGACAAGTAGTTAAACCACCGCAAATTTTAGGTGAAGCTGGTTGAGAGAATGCTAAAAGTGTGCCAAGCTGTCATCAAGGCAAAAGGTGTCCATTTGAAGAATCTGAAATATAAAACAATTTTATTTAACACTTTTTATGTTTAGTACATGATTCCATATGTGTTATTTCATAGTTTTGATGTCTTCACTATTATTCTACAATTTAGAAAATAGTGAAAATAAAGAGAAACCCTTGAATGAGTAGGTGTGTCCAAACTTTTGACCGGTAGTGTACATGGGTACACTTCCTGCTTTGGTCCTACGGGGTACAACTCAATTTACTTTCCTCCCTGTCTCTAAACACACACAAACGCACTCTTATACACACACTTTGACTACACAAACTGACATAAAAGCACACAAACACGCACACTGCTGCCTAAAATTCCTTCTGTAGTGCTGTTCTCCTTTCCCTCTTTGTTCATAAGCTTATAGGAAGATGAAGGTATATTGATGCTGTCTTCATTTCATGTCAGCTCTGCTCTTGCATTTACCTCTAACATTGTATGCATGCATATATATATCACATATGGCACAGGCATCTTTAATAGAATATAATAAAACTTTGTCAATCCAGAATGGACATTTTTCTTTGGCATCACCTTACATTGAAAGGATACATTCTCACATCACACATTTTAAAACAGTCCATCATACCGCATAGACTAAAAACATATAGGTCATTGATATGTTTACTCCCACCTGACCGCTGCCCCAACTGCACTGTTCAAATAGATAGGTGCATATACCGATATACAATTTACGTTGCATTTAGTAGTCCAACAGCTCAAGGAACTAATTGTTTTAAAACATTATTCTTAGCCATGGGCATTCTGAAGCACCCGCCAGAAGGAAGCCTCTCGAACTGAGGGTGTAGAGGGTGGGAGGGATCGCCTACGGTAGCCAGTGCCTTCCTTTTTGGCTGTTTTGTGGAACAGACTGCTCAACTGTGCCTCTGGCTGACCAATTTCTTTGCTGGCTGTGGTTACTATTCTGGGCAGTTTGCTTTTGCTCCTCGCACTCAGATTGCCATACCTGACTGTCATATTGAATGTGAGGATGCTCTCCACCAGACTGCGGTACATCCTCTCCAGAACATTCCTGGCTGAACCCCAAATCCCTTCAATTTCCTGACTTGAAAACACACGTAGGCTTGCTTTAAAAAATTAAAAAATAGTCTGCATTCTCTGTAAAACTCAGCTTGTCATCAATTTGTGTCCCTAGGTATTTGAAACAGTCAACCACCTCCGCTGGTTGGTCGTTCAGAGAGAGTGGTTGGGACATTGGCAGGTTGTAGCCATTGATGATCAGCTCCTTTGTCTTGTCCACATTTGATGTGGCACTTGACCGGCACCATTCTTGAAGGTTATTGGCCCAATTAATTTTTTTTTTTTTTTTTTTTAAATACCTTTTGAAAAAGCTGTCCCCATCTGACATGGCTCTGATGGGATTATTTTCTTAAGATGCTGTGTCATCCGTGTACTTGAAAAACCTGTTTCCTCGGATCTTCATCTCGTTAGTGTAGATGGAGAACAACAACTGTGAAAGGACACACCCCTGGGTCCAGGCTCAGTTTATCAGAGAGGGCCCCATTTAATGAGAACCCTCTGTGGCTGGTCAGTTAAGTCCAACCTGCGAGGCCTCCGTTGACATTCAGGTCCAGTAGTTGTTTCAGCAATGTGTTTATTTGTATTGAAAGCTGAACTAAAATCAATTAAAACAATTTGTGCATATGATTTTGCATGTTAAAAGTGACTAGCCGTCATATTCACCCAGGGTCAGGGTAGCATCCTCAGTCCCCTCTTTAACAATGTAAATATTCTTTATCAGACTTAAACATGTTGGTCTGACAGTATTCCATAGGGAGAAATCTGTTAGACTTTAGAAACCCTTTTGAACGTTAAATGATGTAATTGTTTTTGGAGATGATTGAATTGATGATAATGTATTACTGTACTCTTGACCCAAAATGGCTGTATTAAAACAATATTGATGTAGGCCCACAGCTTTACCCTGCTTGGTTTGGCTGGAGGACAATATATTTGGATGTGTTTGATTTAGAGCTGTTAGTGTATTTAGTGTTCCCCACCATGTCAAGCCAGTGTGGTTTTGACCTAATCTGTGCTATTTGTTCAAAGGGCATATTAGTTTACACAATACAACCCTGTTGTCTCTGTTACTGCCACGAGAGAGCTGTGGGCCAGAATGCATAACAGCACTGGATCCAAAGCGCCAAAATGACTCCACATGTAGGCAAATGAGTCCAAGCCACATTCACTCCCATCCACCCCACTGCCCTTTTGCAGTGCTCTGTTTGGGATGGATGGGAGGAGAAGAGAGCGAGGCTATTTGAAGACCGTGGCGTGAAAAATGGCGTGAGAGAGACGGAAGGCGGGGAGAATAAAATACAGTGGAGAGGGAGGTCTGTAAGACCGTTATCACTTTGGAGTGGTATAACAAAGAGATTTAGTGTGAGAGGCAGAAGCGCGCGCGCGTGTGTGTGTGTGTGCGTGTGTGTGTTTTCATATTAAACATGTTTAATTGGACACAAAGCAGCAGATGAGATGTGGGTGGTTGTCATAGCAACAGCGGAGGTCAGTAGCTGGGACTAATTCCAAAACCGGAGAGAGGTAGAAGAAATGTTATGGGGGATCCTCAGTACAAAATGAAACATGCGAAGAGACCAGTCCCATTTGTGTTTTCACCTATTTCTTTGTCTCGTCTCTTTCCTGCTTGCTTTGTCCTCCATTTTTATGTTGCTCTTTCTCTTCATCTCTGTGTTGGCATTCTGCTGGCGTCATGAAGTGTGTTGCAGTGATTTAGGCTCTGTTAAACCATGTTGAGTGTTGCATCTTCTAAGTCTCTCTCTCTCTCTCTCTCCATCTCGTCTCTTCATGATCAACCGTATTTTAGACCCCTTGTCCTAGATAAGCCACATCAGATTCACATGTTTTTTGTTTTTTTTACAAACTTGTGATGGGAGCAGGAAGGGGTTGGGACTGAGGGGTGTGTCTGGGTGTTAATGTCTGGCGTCTCTCATGGTGGAATACAGGGCTCCACTGTTTTGACAGTTCCACTTGCTACGCCCTCCTGGGTGAGCTGCTCCCAAAGGGTGTGTGTGCTGTGCACGCAGGAGGGTGTTAAATGATTCAGCATCTTCGTGTCTGTGTGCCGGGGGGGGACACAGAAGGGCACAAGGGCATATTTACAGCTTCTGCCTGACTAGCCTCTGTGCCCCAACCGACTGACTCTTCACCTCAGAGACACCAGAATGCTTTCAAGGGCATGCCCCACTAATGGGCCCATGAGAGGGCTTCATCTGGCCTACACACACTTTTGCCCTCTCTTTCTCTGCCATACACACAGACATGGCACATAACACACACTCTTACTCAGTCATTGTCTTACATTATAAATAAAATGTCCCTCTTCTTACAGTCTCACTCCACACTCAAAGACCAAACCTGTTCCAGTCAGCACCATCTATAACCTCTCTCTCTGTCTGTCTCTCTCTCTCTCTGTCTGTCTCTCTGTCTGTGTGTGTGTGTGTATAGGACAGTGACATCCAGAAGAAGATAGACCATGAGATCCGGATGCGTGACGGGGCCTGTAAGCTGCTGGCTGCGTGCTCCCAGAGAGACCAGGCCCTGGAGGCAGCCAAGAGCCTGCTCACCTGCAACACCCGCATCATGGCCTACATGTCAGAGCTGCAGAGGATGAAGGAGGCCCAGGTCATGCAGAGGGTCGCACGAAGGTCAGATGGCACAAGGTACGGGGACAGGGCATGGGAGTCGGGTTTTGGGCTGTATAGGAACGTATCGCTGCCAAAATGCTACTATCCCCATAGGGTAAATGTCTTAATATGGTCTGGGTTGGCAATCAGTTAGGGTTTACAATTATAATTCCATTGTTTTCACCCCCCCCCCCCCCCCCATTTCTGTGTCTCCTAGGTCATCAGATGCAGGGCCCATGGACGACAGACTACCCTGTAAGGGTAAGGTGGCCATCTCAGGTAGGCCCCGGTGATGTGCGTTTGTGCACAAATGTGAACGAGCGAGAGAGTCTGCGACAGACAGCTAGCGTGAGACCGGGTCCCCATGTCTACCCAATAGCTGAGCTCTGTCTAGCCCACTTCATCAGCCTCGGGCCCTGACACCCTGCCTCCTCCTCCCCTATTACTCCATGTGTCATTTCCTCATTCTTGGCCGCGTCCATGGTGACCTGCAGACGCTGTCCGTCAGGGGGGAGGGGGGGGGTAGAATGAAGGAGGGCTAAGTTAGGGGTGGAGGGGGAGAGAATGGGGGGGGGGGGGGGGGGGTTAGGATGAGTGGGGGGTTCAGTGAAAGCAGTAATTAAAGAATTGTGATGAACTGCCCTGGTTCAGTGGGAGGGCAAGAGGACAGTCTATCTGTCTGGGACTGCTCACAGCTGGAGGGCATACACAAAGGTTGTGATTAATCATTGATTGACTAAGTAGACAGGAAGCCATTCTCAGCTAGTGGCTCCAGTGCATGGGCATACACACATTCAGCACACACACACAGATCACACACCGGGTATGACAGTGACTACCTGGTGGGAAGATATAAAAGGTCAGAGGTCTTCTACAGGTCGACCCGAGTGTGTGTGTGTGTGTGCGTGCGTGCATGTACTTACCTGCGTGCGTGTGTATATGTTACATTTGTGGTGGATTTCACTCGTCTGACTGTCCTTTGCCATTACAGACCTGCGGATCCCACTCATGTGGAAAGACACCGAGTACTTCAAGAACAAAGGAGGTGAGGAATCGGTGTGGTAGCACTGGTGTGAATCAAATCCTGTTATATTACCCATCGCTCTGAGTTTGTGACGTGAGTTGACTGAGGTGAAGCGAAGTGAATCAAATTGAATTTGGGTAAAGTGGTGTGAAATCAGGTGCACATAACTATTTCAACCTGGGCCCATACCCACAAAGCCTCTGAGTATAAGAGTTAGGCCTGGGACGATACCAGTATCGCAATATTTTTTAAATGAAAACACAAAGCAGACCAAACTCTTTGGTCCTGTAAAACCTGCTCTGTGTAAAAATATTGTTTGCTATAGCTTGGAAAATAAATACATGTGACTCTGGATGACAACATAATGGTGTTTGTTTCCAACATTAGGGCTGTTTTTCCTCAAGAAGTTAAAGCCGCTTCCTGTTTTGTTTCCTTGCCACGATACAAACAAGTATCGCGGTATTGGTATCGTCCCGGCCCTGATAGGAGTGCTGATCTAGGATCCGTTTCGCCTTTTACATCATAATGAATAACATTATATGGAACTGATCCTAGACCAGAGAACTCTAAAGAAAAAGAACTGAAGTAATGAACATGTAACAGTTCTGCTCTTTTAAAAGGACTTGTAGATCTGAAGAACTATACAGCTATTGAAACAATGCAGCTCATTGACAAGCAGTCATTTGGGATGATGGCCACTGGCATAGAAACCTGCTGCACAGACAGCTCTTTTTCTGTTGTCTTTGGCTGTGCTACTGCAGCTGTGGTATGGTTTATGTTGACTGCTACTAGGGTGTTACGCACGCCTCTATGAAGAGGGAACGCAACCCCCTGCTACAACTAAACTCTCCATGAAGCGAAAAAGGTATGGACTGTAGGTGCGAGTAAGGATGACAACAGGCAGAATGTGGTACCGTTTACAAGGACTTTATTCCTTTACACGGTAATATGGGGAAAAGGGGCTGGACGGAACCAAAGCAAAGAAAGTAAATCTCAAAGCCCCCCCCCCCTCTCCTATCTTACCTGCCTACCCACTACTTACCTAATTTAGCACCACCTGGTGCCCTAACCAAAATACAGGGAGTGGTCCGCCCAGGTCTTACCTAGTGTGCCTAGACAGTGAATATACTACAGGTATATGTATGCCCGCGGGCCTCTTGCCTAAGCACTCCCAAGGTGCCTTCCCCTTCTCCCCTGGGAACAAATGAAACATGGGAATAACAATTTCACAAACAAACTAAAAAACAAAGGACATCAAATAAGCTCTACCTGAGCAACAAAGTCACAGAACATACCAACTTCCCAGCAATGAACTCCCATCAAAATCAACCTCTAGCAAAAAACTCTATCACAAACAATCGCTCTGCAATGACCTCCAGAAAAAAAAATCTCTAGCAAAATCTCTCTCAGCAATCCCTACCTCCAAAATCTCTCTCTCCTGAACAGAACACTGGCTTTTATATAGCTTCAGAAGGAATGGGTAATTGGAGACAGCTGTGTCTTGACGAGGGGGCGGGGTCAGCTCTCCAATTAGCCCTGGAGTCGACCAATCAGCTGCTTGAGGGATTTCAGGAAGCCATTTCCTGAAATAAAACACATGCAAATACACAAACTACAACACATAAACTGGGGAACGTAACACAGGGTTGCAGATTTGGGGGAATATTCAGAGGTGGAAACTTTCCGTGGGAATTAACGGGAATATATGGGAATTAACGGGTATATATGCATATACAAATTTATATTAATACCATTTAAATGTAGATGTTTTTTTGCATTGGATATATTTACCATATCATATGGAGACAGAAACATAAACCTTTTACCTTATCATAAGTAGACACAATTGCAAATTATTAAATCCTTCCAATAGAAAAAAAAACGATTTAGTTACGAATTGAACTTTAATTAAATGAGTTGACTCTTCACATGGGATGATTTCACTGAACAACAAAAGAAAAGGAATATTGAATGATCCCCAATGATCCATCGCATCTCCCAAAAACATTTTCAACATACATCTGTAAAATGATAGTCTAGAAACAAAATCTCTGGTTGTCTTCCTCTCAGGCTTCCACGTCTTCTCCCTGGACCTCCTCAATGTCCACCTCTTGAACATCAGACTCTGAGGCCTCATCTTCACTGTCACTTTCCAACCTAGTTGAGGATGGCTCGTTGTCAGCCTCAAATTTGTCTGGATGGACCCCAATTTTTCAACCCGTATTAGTCAGTCTGTTGCGTGCTTTGGTGTGTGTGTTCCCAAACACGGACCAGTTGTGCTCTGAGGCAGCTGATGTTGGTGTGATTTGGATGATGATGGAGGCAACAGGGGAAAGAGCCTCAGATCCACAAAGTCCTTTCCACCAGATGGCTGATGAGATATGTTGGCAAGATTGCCATATTGCATCTCCATCCCAAAGCCCTTGCTTGGAAGTGTACTTTGCCAGACTGCCAAGAACCTTGCCCTCATCCAGGCCAAGGTGGCGAGACACGGTAGTGATGACACCATTTGGCCTTGTTGATCTCTGCACCAGACAGGATGCTCTTGACAGCATACTTGGGGTCCAACATGGGCTTCAGGCAGAAGTCTTCATGCTTTTTGATATATTTCAGAACTGCAGTTTCCTCTGCTTGGAGCAACAGTGAAGTGGGCAGGGCAGTACGGATTTCTTCTCTTACATCTGCAAGCAGAGTCTGAACATCAGACAGGATGGCATTGTCTCCTTCAATCCGTGCAATGGCTACTGCTATAGGTTTCAGGCTGCTTACCACTCTCTCTCCCAAAATGCATCATTCAGGAGGATCCTCTTGATGTGGCTGTCCATATCGGCAGACTGTGATATGGCCATTTCCTGGAGAGACGCCTTTCCCTCCAGGAGACTGTCAAACATGATGACATCACCACGCCAATGGATGTTGCTAGGCAGCTTCAATGTGGTGCTCTTATTCTTTTCACTTTGCTTAGTAAGGTAGATTGCTGCTATAACTTGATGACCCTTCACATACCTAACCATTTCCTTGGCTCTCTTGTAGAGTGTATCCATTGTTTTCAGTGCCATGATGTCATTGAGAAGCAGATGCAATGCATGAGCAGCACAGACAATGGGTGTGATGTGAGGGTAGGACTCCTCCACTTTAGACCAGGCAACCTTCATGTTCGCAGCATTGTCTGTCACCAGTGCAAATATCTTCTGTGGTCCAAGGTCATTGATGACTGCCTTCAGCTCATCTGCAATGTAGAGACCGTTGTGGCTGTTGTCCCTTGTGTCTGTGCTCTTGTAGAGTACAGGTTGAGGGGTGGAGATGACTTAGTTAATTATTCCTTGCCTACAAACATTCGACCACCCATCAGAGATGATTGCAATACAGTCTGCTTTCTTTATGATTTTCTTGACCTTCACTTGAACTCTGCATCCAGCAAATTAGTAGATAAAGCATGTCTGGTTGGAGGGGTGTTTGTTGGGCGAAGAACATTCAGAAATCTCTTCCAATACACATTGCCTGTGAGCATCAGAGGTGAACCAATTGCATACACAGCTCGAGCAAGACATTCATCAGCATTTCTCTGACTACGTTTCTCCATTGAGTTAAAAAAAACTTCTGATTCCAAGAGGACCGTGAGCTGTTGCTATCGATAAGGTGTCTGATTCCTAATTTTCACCTCGAATAGAAGTAGAGGGACTTTAGTCAGAGGTTTCTTGTTGTGAGTGTTGAGGAAACTTTGTGCACTTTGGCCAAAGGATTCTGCATTTTTGTTGCATTCTTCACATGATTTGGCACAGTATTTGCAAATGTACACAGCTTTCCTCCTACATTAACTGCAGTGAAATGTCTCCACACATCAGATAGTGCCCGTGGCATTTTCCTGTATAGGTTAGAAAAAACAAATTACAATTCCATGTACAGATAAATAGTTAAGCAGTTAGATTAAACATCTCCTTTGTAAGATAAATGTTTTAACATGAAACATGTATGGAAACAGGTGAATTAACACTCCTCAGTTAGCAAACCCACAGTAAGACATTATTTAAACATACTTTGCTGTAGGCTACTATTTACTAGTTAACAAAAAATCATGGATGTCGTATAAAATTATATTCACCCCACCCAGTATTGTAATCAAAACTTACCAGAAAGCATATACTGTAGTTCTTGGCTCAGTGTAGTCGTGTGGGCTCAATAGCAAGCATCTCATTAGTGTGAAAGAATCAGCTGTTTTTATTTAACCTTTTATTTAACTAGGAAAGTTAGTTGAGAACACATTCTTATTTACAATGAAGGCCCTACCAAAAGGCCTCCTGCGGGGACGGGGGCTGGGATTAAAAATAAAAATATATTTGTGCACTTTGGCTAAAGGATTCTGCATCTTTGTTGCATTCATATAAATATAGGACAAAACAAACATCATGACACGAGAGAGAACACTACATAAAGAGAGACCTAAGTCAACAACACAGCATGGTAGTAGCCGCAACACATGACAACACAGCATGGTAGCAGCACAACATGACAACAGCATGGTAGCAACAGAACATGGTAGCAGCACAAAACATGGTACAAACATTATTGGGCACAGACAACAGCACAAAGGGAAAGAAGGTAGAAACAACAATACATCATGCAAAGGAGCCACAACTGTCAGTGTGTCCATGATTGAGTCTTTGAACATGTGATGGGAAGAGTGCATTACACATGTGATGGAAGAATGCACTGTGCATGCAGAGGGTTGCAATTCCATTGAATTGGGGATAGTTTAACCAAAATATGCCACAAGACCTAGAATTGCCTTATGTGTATCCCTCAAAAGGTTCACTATTATAAGCTTGCTTTTTTTGATGAATTTAAGCTAAATTCCCAGGCTTAACTTCCCATGGAAAATTTCTGACA
Organism: Oncorhynchus clarkii lewisi; assembly: GCF_045791955.1. Lineage (NCBI taxonomy): Eukaryota > Metazoa > Chordata > Actinopteri > Salmoniformes > Salmonidae > Oncorhynchus > Oncorhynchus clarkii. Next base: position 2,496,333 of record NC_092176.1, on the reverse strand, counting down.
CTTTGCAACCCTAACTGCTACCTGTAAGGGTCTCTGGTCACCACCTAATGGTAAAAAAAAACGAACACAGAAATCCTTAGTATGGTCTGCCCCTCCCCGACAACTGGAATGAATTAATCTGCATGACCTAGTAGACCTATGCGCATATAAATTAACTCCAGGAGGGACAGGTAGTAGGAGAGTCTAGGTGAAGTTTAATGAGGCAATTTGTCAAGGTCATTAAGTGCAGTGGGAAGATAACTGAGCCCAAGAGGGCATGGACACAAACTCGCACACATACTCACGCACAGGCACACGCACTACACTCATGCACATGCTCACACATATACTCTCTCTCTCTCTCTTCCTCAGAGCTGCATCGGTGTGCAGTGTTCTGTCTGCTTCAGGTGGGAGGGGAGATCCACGACACAGACATGGTGATGGTGGACCGGACACTCACCGACATCTGCTTTGACAACACCATCGTCTTGTACGTCTCCCCTTTCTGTTTGGCTTGTGTTGTCTTGCGCTGCGTTTACACAGGCTGCCCGATTCTGAACTTTTGCTCAATTATTGGCAAAAGAGCTAATCTGATCGGTCGAAAATCAATTTGGTTCTCTGTGTAAACGCAGCCTGATTGTCTTATCTTTCCTGTGCTAAGTGTTTGGTGTTTATGTGCATGCTTAAGGTCATGCTTGTATTGAGAGAGATTTGATTTATAAACGTATCAGTACCTGATTCTGTATATAAAGTGCATTCAGGAAGTATTTAGACCCCTATTCAGACATTTTTTTGGTTACATTAAAGCTTTATTCAGAAATGTATTCAATAGTTTTTTCCCCCTCATCAATCTACACACAATACCCCATAATGTCAAAACAAAAACAGGAAATATCACATTTACATAAGTACACCTGTATTTGGGGAGCTTCTCCCATTCTCTGCAGATCCTCTCAAGCGCTGTCAGGACTCTGGCTGGGCAACTCAAGGATATCCAGAGACTTGTCCCGAAGCCACTCCTGCCGTGTCTTGGCTGTGGGCTTAGGGTCATTGTCCTGTTGATAGGTGAACCTTCGCCCCAGTCTGAGGTCCAAGTTTTCATAAAGGATCTCTCTCTACTTTGCTCCGTTCATCTGTCCCTCAATCCTTGCTAGTCTCCCGGTGCCTGCCGCTGAAAAACATCCCCTCAGCATGCTGCCACCACCAATGCTTCACCGTAGGGATGGTGCCAGGTTTCCTCCAGACGTGGCGCTTGGCATTCAGGCCAAAGAGTTCAATATCGGTTTCATCAGACCACAGAACCAGCGGGCTGTCATGGTTGTCCTTCTGGAAGGTTCCACAGGGGAACTCTGGATCTCAGAGTGACCATCTCCCCCGATTGCTGAGTTTGGCCGGGAACCAGCTCTAGTTAGAGTCTTGGTGGTTCCAAACTTCTTCCATTTAAGAATGATGGTGGCCACCGTGTCTATGGGACCTTCAATGCTGCAGTCATGTTTTGGTACCCTTCCCTAGATCTCTGCCTCGACACAATCCTGTCTCGGAACTCTATGGACAATTTCTTTGACCTCATGGCTTGGTTTTTGCTCTGACATGCACTGTCAACTGTGGGACCTTATATAGACAAGTGTGTGCTTTTCCAAATCATGTCTAGTCAATTGAATTTAGCACAGGTGGACTCCAATCAAGTTGTAGAAACATCTCAAGGATGATTAATGGAAACAGGATGCACCTGATCTCAATTTCGAGTCTCATAGCAAAGGGTCTGAATACATTTGCAAAAATACAAAACTTTTTTTTTTCTTTGTCATTATCGGGTATTGTGTGTAGATTGAAGAAGAAAAACATTAACCTGTTGCGACGAGCAATCCCGTATCCGGGAGCGTAATTATAGCCTCAAGCTCATTACCATAACGCAACGATAACTATTCATGAAAATCGCAAATGAAATGAAATAAATATATTGGCTCACAAGCTTAGCCTTTTGTTAACAACACTGTCATCTCAGATTTTCAAAAAATGCTTTTCAACCATAGCTACACAAGCATTTGTGTAAGAGTATTGATAGCTAGCATAGCATTAAGCCTAGCATTCAGCAGGCAACATTTTCACAAAAACAAGAAAAGCATTCAAATAAAATAATTTACCTTTGAAGAACTTCGGATGTTTTCAATGAGGAGACTCTCAGTTAGATAGCAAATGTTCAGTTTTTCCAAAAAGATTATTTGTGTAGGAGAAATCGCTCCGTTTTGTTCATCACGTTTGGCTAAGAAAAAAAAACGAAAATTCAGTCATTACAACGCAAACTTTTTTCAAAATTAACTCCATAATATCGACAGAAACATGGCAAACGTTGTTTGAATCAATCCTCAAGGTGTTTTTCACATATCTATTCGATGATAAATCACTCGTGGCAGTTTTGTTTCTCCTCTGTTCAAAATTGAAAAATGCACGCACCTGGAGATTACGCAATAGTTTTGACGGAGGACACCGAGCGGACACCTGGTAAATGTAGTCTCTTATTGTCAATTTTCCAATGATATGCCTACAAATACGTCACAATGCTGCAAACACCTTGGGGAAATGACAGAAAGTGTAGGCTCATTCCTTGCGCATTCACAGCCATATAAGGAGACATTGGAACACAGCGCATTCGAAATCTGGCTCACTTCCTGTATGAAATTTAATCTTGGTTTCGCCTGTAGCATTAGTTCTGTGGCACTCAGTCTATCTTTTCAGTTTTGGAAACGTCAGAGTGTTTTCTTTCCAAAGCTGTCAATTATATGCATAGTCGAGCATCTTTTCGTGACAAAATATCTTGTTTAAAACGGGAACGTTTTTCATCCAAAAATGAAATACTGCCCCCAGAGGTTCAAGAGGTTAATTGAATCAATTTTAGAATAAGGCTGTAACATAACAATATGTGGGAAAAGTCAAGGGGTCTGAAGGCACTGTAAAAAAATGTGTTTGCTGTGTGTGCATGTGTACGTTCTTTTTCCTTTACACTGTTACACATGCTTTGAATATCTGTGTGTGTGTCTTTGGCTGTGTGTAGCAGCGAGGCCAGCCCGGGCTTTGAGCTGCGAGTGGAGCTATACAGCTGCTGTTCGGAGGAGGACTACTCGGCCGGGAGCGCGCCCAGGAAACTAGCCAGCAAACTGAGCAGCTCTCTGGGCCGCTCGGCAGGAAAAAAGCTCCGTGTTGCCATGGACCCTGGAGCCTGCAGCCCCACCAGCAATGCAGGGGCAGCCACACTGCTGCTACCTGGACCCGCAGTGGCGTAAGTGGGTTTGGTTGTATCACATCATGCTGACACACTACTATAGCTAGATATTCACACACACACACAGACACACACTGATACGCATGTCCATGCATACATTGTTGCGTTTACACAGGCAGTCCAATTCTGTTCTTTTGCCCAATTAGAACAGTTAGTGGAAAAATAATAAGAATTGTCCTGCCTGTGTAAACACAGCCAAAAACAACCACACAAAGACACTGGCAGACACACAGAGACAAATGTGCATTTACTCCCACAGTCACACAGCTCACCAGTGTCTCTGTTCTGTCCACAGGGGACCTAAGTACCACCTCCTGGCCCACACATCCCTGTCACTGTCACATGTCCAGGACAGCTTCCGCACTCACGACCTCAGCATCTCAGGCAACGGTAGGTCACAGTCGAGAGTGGTTTTATCCATGTACAGTACTCATTTTCTTTCTTTCTTTCTTTCCCTCAGTGTCAGTCGCTCTCTCTCTGTGTGTCTCCCTCCCTCCCGGTCTCCCAGCAGGTATCTAGCTGACAGACAGCCAGTCAGAGTCAAGGTCGTAGTAATAAAGTACTCTAGCAGGGTCAGTGCTGTGTAAAACTCATGATGAGGGCTACAGGGGACTAGACACCCTGACATGTGCTGCTGTTTCATTCATTGCCCCTTACGGCTCTAATAAAGTTTGATGGGCACTTCACTGTTGTTCACAGTTCTCCCTGCAGCGGTGAGACTTTTATTCCCTGCTATTACTGTTGGTGTGTGTGTGTGCATGTGTTATATGTTCATTGTATTTATTTTCTCAACCCTCATTCATCCCTTTCTTTCTCCCTCTCCCCCTCTTTCTCTCCCTTCAGAGGAGTGTTCGTACTGGGTGCCTCTCTACGGCAGTGTGTGTTGTCGCCTGGCTGCCCAGCCTCACTGTATGACCCAGCAGATGATAAGTGGCTGCTTGAAGGTCAAGGTGAGTGTCTGTGCGTGTGCACTTGTGTGTTTGGCAGGAAAGCAAGACATGTGCGTAGGGCTCTAAAGTGCGACAAAATATTTGTGCGACCCCCATTAAATCCAATCTACTGTATATGTTTTAGAAAATAATTGTTGTAATGATAAGGTTTTGCTTTACCGTTGTTTCCCCAGTGCAGATTCATTAGCGCCATGCTTGCACCATTACTATAGCAAAAACGGCTTGTTTCTAGTCCAAACTTAGCACAACTCAGGATATGACCCAGATGTTGACACGGGAGGCGGATAGTACAGTTCTCAGATGATTTATTAGAAACAAAGGGCAGGTCGAGGGCAGGTTGTGATCAGGTCAGAGTCGGGCAGGTACAGGACGGCAGCCAGGCTCGGGGTCAGGGCAGGCAGAGGTTCGTAATCAGGTCAGAGTCAGACAGGTACAGGAGACAAAGGGCTGTGAGACAGGTCTAATCCTAGACACATGAAAAGTGGGATGTATACGGAGGGTACAGGGCGAAGGATCTTGGAGATGGGGAAAGGGCCGATTAAAACGGGGGGACAGTTTGCGGGACTCTACCCGGAGGGGCAGATCCTGAGTGGACAGCCATACCATACCCTCTGCCCGAGACGATGCCGGGGTCCGGTGGTGGTCCGCCTGACGTCGATACCTGGAGGTGAAGAGCCGACCGTGCTCTCTCTCCAGGTACGGCGGACGAACATCTGGGCATAGTGTATGCTGAGCAAAGGACGGTGTTGTGGGCGTACTCTACCACACGAGCTGCTGGCTCCAGGTGGTGGGGTTGGCAGAGAGCAGGCAGCAAAGAGTCGTCTCCAGGTCCTGATTGGCTCGCTCCGACTGGCCTTAGGGTGGGGGTGGAACCTGGAGGACAGGCTGGACTCAATGAGCGTGCAGAAAACCTTCCAGAACTGGGATGAGAACTGAGGACCACGGTCGGAGACCATGTCCACCGGAAGTCCATGGAATCTGGAAGACGTGCTGCACCATGAGCAGGTGGCGTCTCCTTGGCTGAGGTTAGCTTGGGGAGAGGGAAACTGGTCCACCACGGTAAGGATAACCATGTTGCCATCAGGCGGGGGTAGACCAGTGATGAAGTCCAGGGATATATGTGATCAGGAACGGGAAGTGGTTGGAGGCCAGCCGGAGCTTGCTGAGGAGTCTTATTCTGGGCACACGGTGCAGGCGGCGATGAATGTGGAGAGGTTAGGAACCAATGTGGGCCACCAAAAACATTGTCGTACAAAGGCCAGGGTCCGATGGGAGCCAGGATGGCAGGCCAGTCGAGAGGAATGACCAGATTCCAGAACCAAGGAACAGTAGAGTCTGGGACAAACATCCGGTTAGCCGAGGAGGATGGTCTCGGGGTCTGATGGTGTAGCAGTGGGGCAATAGAGGCATGACAGAGCACCAGGCTTCCATAGAGGTTAAGAAGACATCACAAATAATAATAGAGGTGGCATTAAAAGATCAGATAATCCCATACTATGATCTGTCCATACTATGAATGGGTGTACCGTCCCCTCTAACCAGTGCCTCCACTCCTCTAACACCATCTTCACCTCCAGAAGTTCCCGGTTACCCATTTCGTAATTCCTTTCTGTGAAGATGAGATGATGGGAGAGGAAAGGAAGGATGCAGCTCTCGGTCTTGGGCCGAACGCTGGGACAGGACAGCCCCCACTCCGATGTCCGAGGCGTCGACCTCCACCACGAACTGCCGAGACGGATCTGGATGGATTAGGATGGGGGCGGTAGTGAATTGGTGTTTGAGGTCCAAGAACGCCTGGTCTGCACCTGAAAACCATGTAAACGGGACCTTTGGATAGGTGAGGGCTGCAAGGGGGGAAGCCCGGGTGCTGTAGAAATTGGCGAACCCCAGAAAGCGTTGCAGCTGCACTCTGGAGGTGGGTTGCTCACCTTTTCAGGATCCATAAGGATGTTGCCTGCAGATATGATGTACCCCAGGAAGGAGATTCAAATTTTTCCGCTTTGATGTACACCTGGTTCTCCAGAAGACGCTGGAGGACATGTTCTTAAGTCGAGTGGGAAAGCACAAGGATCAAGGTAGACGAATATGAACCATTTCAACATGTCCCGGAGAACTTTGTTTACCAAGGCCTGAAACACAGCAAGAGCAATGGTTAGTCCGAACGACATCACCACATTAGTAGTGCCCGCTTGCCATAGTAAAGGGGGTCTTCCACTCATCCCTTCCCGGATCCTTACCAGATGGTAGGCATTCCAGTGGTCCAACTTGGGGAAGATGGTAGCCCCCTGGAGAGGCTCGAAATACGAGGCGATGAGTGGAAGCGGGTAACAGTTTTTAACCATGATGACATTCAGGCCCCGGTCGTCTATACATGGACGCAGGGTTTTGTTGTTCTTCTCCACAAAGAAAAGCCCTGTGCCTGCAGGGGAGGCAGAAGGACGGATACCCCCTGCAGCCAGGAAGTCCTCAATATACGTCTCCATCACCTTAGTCTCCAGATCTGACAGGGAAAAAAGACGCCCGGGAGAAGATCGATGGGCCAGTCATAGGGCCGATGCGGAGGAGCGCAGTGACACGGGCCTTGCTGAAAACCTCCCGGAGGTCCTGGTACTCCGCGGGAATGGCGGAGAGGTCTGTGGCTTTTCCCAAGCCCGCAGGAAGAGGTCCCGGAGCAGGCAATGCCCATGGCAAAATGGGCTCCAACCCAGGATTGAACCAGTAGCCCAGTCGATCAGGGGATTGTGCCTCTGGAGCCAGGAAAACCCCAAAACCATGGGTGCATGATGGGATTTGATGGGCAGGAACTGCATAAACTCACTGTGATTACCCGACACTCTCAGGTTGGTGTGGGTGACTCTGCCAATAGAGCCCCCATCCAACTCTCTGACTTCCATGGGAATGGAGAGGGGTTGTGTGGGGATTCCCAGCTCCAACACCAGGGTAGCGTCCATAAAGCTCTCATTGGCCCCAGAGTCTATGAGTACCCGGAGAGATTTGGACCGGTCACCCCACAACAGGGTAGCACGGAGAGGGGTACGAGCAATGGAAGATGGGAAACTCCCCATACGTCTCACCAGCGTACTTGTACAAGTACCTCCTTGATGAGCCTTGTTCTTAAATGGGCAGGTAGATAAAAAAAAATCTTACTCCACAATACAGACAGTTATGGGTGTTAAGTCCACGTAAGCACTCAGCAGGAAACAATCTAGCCCTGCCCAGTTGCATGGGCCCCGGAGGAGACAACTCGACAGCCCTCGGTGTCATCCGAGAGACTTCGGCTGCCATCGGATCCACTTGGAAATGTTGGCTTTGTGGATTTCCAGGATTCCTCGGAGGCGAGGTAGAAATCGAGGACGAGCATCGGCGACAGGGAACAGACTCCGTCTCCCTCCTACATTCCCGTAGCCGCCCATCGATCCGGATGGTCAAGGCTATGAGTGAGTCGAGGTCCATTGGGCAGCTCCCGGGCTACGAGCTCGTCTTTTAATCACCTCCAACAACCCGTGAAGGAATTTGTCGAACCGGGCTTCTGGGTTCCAGGCACTCTGTCACCAACATGCGAAAATCCAACACATAGTCACACTACGGGAATCCTGACATAGTTTTAGCAGCTTACGAGCCGCGTCCCACCCAGACAACAGAGAATCAAACACTTTCTGTACGTCCACCACAATCTGAGGCAAACAATGGATTGTTGCTCCCACACTGCCGTAGCCCAGGCAAGAGCCCTCCCGGACATCAGCGTTATAACATACGCTATTCTCAAGCGATCCGAGGGAAATGAAGAGGGCTGCAGCTCAAAGATTAGAGAACAGTGAGAGAAACGCCCGGCAGGATCTGGGATATCCAGGGTTGCACTCCGGAGGAGGTAAGCAGAGTTCTTGGGAAGCCGGGGTAGATTGGGGAGAAACACCGCTGGTAGCAGGGTAATTGACAGTCTGGGTGGTTACTGTAGTGACGGGCTGCCTCACAGACAATCCGCGGAATTGCTCCAGCAATGTGTTGAAGGCACGGTCCTGGCATTCCACCAAGGTGTGGACTCCTTCCATAAGATCTTGAAGTAACTCCTTGCGTCTTCCAATGGTGGTTCCCTGGGAAGAGACGGCATTGTGGTGCTGGTCCGAGTCTCCTGGGTCAGTCATGGCCAATTCGTACTATCGCGACTCATGATATGACCCAGATGCAGACACGGGAGGCGGATAGTACAGTTCTCAGATGATTTATTAGAAACAAAGGGCAGGTCGAGGGCAGGTAGAAGTTTGTGATCAGGTCAGAGTCAGGCAGGTACAGGATGGCAGGCAGGCTCGGGGTCAGGGCAAAATGGTCAGAACCGGGAAAAACTAGGAAACAGAATGGCGGGAAAGAACGCTGGTAAGACCTGACAAGATGAACTGGCAACAGACCAACAGAACACAGGTATAAATACATAGGGGATAATGGGAAGATCGGCGACACCTGGAGGGAGGAGGGAGACAAGCACAAAGACAGGTGAAACAGATCAGGATGTGACAAAACGGTTCAAAGATCTGACCCATATTACTGGAGCAACAGTTTTTTTTCTTCTTGTCGAGGATTGGGGGCCCGTATTTTAGCTAGCTAGCTAACAACCTGGTAACTTTATATAATATTCCACAAATGACTTTTGATTTAAATGATTTTTTTTTTTAAATAGCTTTTCGTAATAAACGTCTGTCTGTCTCTCTCTGTCTCTCACAGCAGTTGGGAGGTGACCCTCAGAGTTGGACGAATGTCTACGGCGTCCTTAAAGGGACAAACCTTTTCTGTTACCACCGGCAAGAGGATATGGAGGCTAACGTCGAGCCAGCATTTACCATCGCCATCAACAAAGTCAGTCTATTTAAAAAAGTACTTTACCAGATACACACACACTCAAAAAAGCATGCTAGCTACGGATATAGGGATTATCTGATGCCACCTCTATTATGACTTGTGATGTCTTCTTAACCTCTATGGGATCGGTGTCCTCCCGCGGGATAGTTGAGCTAATGTGATTAGCATGACGTTGTAAGTAACAAGAACATTTCCCAGGACACAGACATTTCTTATATGGGCAGAAACTTTAATTCTTGTTAATCTAACTGTACTGTCCAATTTACAGCAACTATTACAGTGAAAAAATGCCATGCTATTGTTTGAGGAGAGTGCACAACAACAACTTTTATCACGGCAACTGGTTTGATACATTCACCTCTGAAGGTAAATAATGTACTTACATTCAGTAATCTTGCTCTGATTTTTAATCCTGAGGATCCCAGAGATAATGTTGCATAGTTTTGTTTGATAAATCAATTTTTATATTAAAATGTGGGAACTGGGTTTGAACCCCTGCTGTGTCCTGGTCCTGAGCTACAGGCAGTTACAGTTGGAAGTTTACATACTCAGGTTGGAGTCATTAAAACTTGTTTTTCAACCACTCCACATATTTCTTGATAACAAACTATAGTTTTGGCAAGTCGGTTAGGGCATCTACTTTGTGCATGACACAAGTAATTTTTCCAACAATTGTTTACTGACAGATTATTTCACTTATTGTGAAATTTCCAGTGGGTCAGAAGTTTACATTCACTAAATTGACTGTGTATTTAAACAGCTTGGACAATTCCAGAAAATGATGTCATGGCTCTAGAAGCTTCTGATGGGCTAATTGACATAATTTGAGTCAATTGGAGGTGTACCTGTGGATGTATTTCAAGGCCTACCTTCAAACTCAGTGCCTCTTTGCTTTACATCATGGGAAAATCAAAAGAAATCAGCCAAGACCTCAGAAAAAAATTGTAGACCTCCACAAGTCTGGTTCATCCTTGGGGGCAATTTCCAAATGCCACTTTGTCATTATGGGGTATTGTGTGTAGATTGAGGAGGGGGGGGGGTGTATTTGATCCATTTTAGAATAAGGCTGTAACATAACAAAATGTGGAAAAAGTCAACGCATCTGTAAACTTTCCAAATGCACATTAAATGCTCTGTACATAATTGTCTTTCTTGATTCTTGAGATACAGGCATTTGGAATGTTGTGCAAAAATATATATTGAATTAATTTGATTAATTATAATGTATCGCCAAGCCCTAATACAACCAGACGGTCTCTCATAAGAGAGTCCAGTTGTCCCCAATGTTTCAAGGACAGAACTTATTCCTCTTTCCACCCTGTCTATTGTTGATCCCTGCTGGCCTTACTCTTTCTGCTGTGGCTCATTGAGTCGTGGTGACCCTTGACCCACAGTACAAAGCCCTGTTTTAGCTTCAGGCAGAGATCATTAAATCAGCGGGATCATCATGTATTAGTCAGCAGCTCTGACTGCTTTGCTCTCAGGATCAACGTGAGCCCAGAGTGAGGCTGAACAGGGCGCTGCTACCATCTACTGGTGGTGATGAGGAAACACATTGCAGTACAGTCATTTTAGTGCGTCCCTATAATATTGCCTTTCTCCTGAAGTGTACCCTCGTTCACTACTTCCCAAAGCATTGGTGGAGGTATTGGCTGTAGGGTATTTCCACCTCCTTATACCAGTAATTTCCTTTCAAATCATTGAAGGGTAGTGAACAAGTGCACACTGGGAGGACGGAGAGATAATTGGGACGTAAGCTGATAACTGGGACAGATTAATGCTTGAGGCTGAGTCTACTGGACTTGACTGTCAGTGACTGCTCTTTGTGTCAGTAAGTGCATTCACAATCTGCGTTGACAGACGTTAAAAAGCACGATTTCATGCTTAAATACTTATTTTTGGGTGGGTATTGAAACATTTGGTTAATTCAACGTCAGTAGCTTATCATGTGTCTGTGTCTCTGTGTTAGGAGACGAGAATACGTGCGTCAGAGAAAGACCCCCACAGTAAGGCCCAGAGCATCTGCATCAGTAACCAGTACGGGGGAGAGGAGGTGACACACACACTCTCGGCAGACAGTCGCGAAGAGACACACCGCTGGATGGAAGCCTTCTGGCAACAGTTCTGTGACATGAGTAATTAAAAATATGACTTAACAATAATATTTTATTTTATTATATAAACTAATAATACATCTGTATTTTTTACATCAGTAAGTAGGTTCTGATCACATGATTAGGGCCCTAGGTTCTTCATTGGTGAGGTCAGGAGGTAAGAAAAAACTCCCAACCCTCCTGGCCTTAGACATGATACACACTTTACACTCTAGGTCCTCATATGCTCTTGTTCATGTGCTCATTGGCTCCTGATGTGTTAGTGGTTTTCTCAGCTCTTGATTGGATGTTTGAAGGTGATTGACGGCTTCCTTCTTCCCTGCAGGCCAATGGAAGCAGTGCTGTGATGACTTGATGAAGATTGAGCTGCCATCACCCCGGAAACCAGCCCTTGTCACGTCGAAACAGGGTTCTCTTTACCACGAAATTGGTAAGACAGCAACCCAAATGGATTCAGAAACGGTTTACTATATTGTCCAAAATACGTTTATATGATTCAGTAAGACGTTTTGGAAACTTGAGGGTCTCTTTCTGCTTTTATTCATTTGTTTTAAATCTAGAACATACAGTAGGGTAACATTATAGTTTGTTTAGGTTAGTGTAAATAATAGGTTAATAGGTTTATAAACACAAATAAATCCATGAACGATATATCCAGAGGAGGACGGTCCCCTTTCCGTAACTGCATGTGTGTGTTTCTGACTAGTTCTTCTAACAGTGGCGTGGTCCACCATACGCATGAGCTCTCCATCCGACTACTCTGAGCTACCTGCTACCTCACTAGCACACCAACCAACCTCTGTACTTGACTATGGATGGAAGTGTTCCTTTCTCTGACATGCTGCTGACTCACTTTCTTCCTCTCTTCCTTTCTCCCTCTCCTTGTGTCTCTCTCAATTTTTGTCCCATCTCCCCTCCATGCCACTCACCCTTGTTCCTGTGATCAAATTACACCCCCTCCCCTTTTTTCCCCCCACTAATATCATTATTAATCCTTCATTATTAATTGTACACTCGAATGCTAATCTTCATATATTCCAAATGAACGTACTTTTACCTTGTCGCGCACATCATTTCATTCCCCAAATGATAATATCGGCATTATATTTTACTGCCTGTCAATGTACATTATACCTGCCCACCACCCCATGGGTTGCCCCCCTCCCCCTGGATCCTAGCCCCCCTCACCAGCCCCTCTTGCGAGGGTCTCTTGCTGCAGGATAACGCCGTGTCTGCTGAGATTCGTGCTCTGCTCTCCTCCTATTACAACGACAGGTGAAGTACCAGTGGGGTCCATCCCCCCCCCCCCTGTACTGGGCTCTCCTACCTACTGAGGAGTGTTAAAGCTGACATCCCTCCTCAACTACCACCACCAAGTCTAGGCCTACCCTTCTCTAAACTTTCTCAACTTTATTAGCATAGTCTGTCCTTCCACAGTGGAGTAATAACTTTCCTCTGCTCCTTCTAGTTATTGACACCTCTGATGACATCAGCACGGTGACGGACATCCTGACGCAGCGGATGCAGGAGCTGGAGCTGAGGAGCCAGCTGGGGACCTCTCCTCCCTGGATGTCCCTGTTCGAGGAGTCTCCTGGTGGCCACCGCACCCCTCGGCTGGCCCGCCACAGCCCCCGCTCCCCCCACCGCCTCCCCCACAGCCCACTGAGCTCCCTGCGCTGCCCCTGGCCAGGCCTGCTCTCCTCAGATGCCAGCCTGACCTCTGACAGCGACAGCCCCTGCAGCACCAGCCCCTGTTCCCGCCACCGAGGCTGGGCCGAGCCCCTCTCCCTCTCCTCCCCCCGCTTCCGCCCCCGCACCCTCTCCCTGGATGCCAAGCTTAGCACTCTCAGGGGCAGGGGTTATAGGGGGGTGTTACAGTGCTCCTGTCAGCCCCCTTCCTCCTCCTCCCTTGCCCCCATCCCGGCGCAATGCGTCCCCCAGGCCACCTTGTCCTGCTCCAGCTCCACCTCCAGTAACAGCTCCAGCGAGGGAAGCCACAGCCCCTCCTCATTGGATGGTACCCCTTTCTCACGCCCCTCCTCGGCCCGCCGGAGCCTCAGGAACTTTAGAGCCAAACTGGACCCCCGAAATTGGCTCCAGAGCCAGGTATAACCCACCTCAGACCCCCGCTATCTCCAATAGGCAGCCCACCTGCAATAGGCAACCCACCTCAGACCCTCACTTTAAACGACTGAGCCAGGGATAAGCCACCTCAGACCCCCACATCATCCAAAGTCCTGGTAAGAACTGGCGGGAAGGAAGCCAGTCCCTCAGTTGAAAGAGCCCTGGTATTAACTGGAATTACTTTAGACTAAGGACAGGAGACATTCTGCGTCAGTATCAATGGTCCACAGAACATGGGAGTCTTCTGCTTCCCTTTCGAATGGTAATGCTGATTAGGAAATTGAAGAGAGAAAGTTTTTTTGTTGATGATATAAACGCAATATCTCTAGGCTCTGCGCATCTGAAATCTCCAACTGGAAAGGGCAGCATCTGTCAGTCAAAGACGAGAGTTTCCTCGTCAGTCATCCAAGCCATACACCCCTCAATATGAACATGATTTCATAGCATCTTGTTAGTTCAGCTGCGGTATTTACTTACTATATGTGCTGTATTTGTGTTTGCAGTGTTTGGGCAGGGCAGTGAGCGTGTGGCCAAGTGAACTGTCAGTGTATGGGAATGTTTAGTGTCTATGTGGTCATGGGGTTGTTGTTACCTGTACCAAAAAGGCTCACTGTGATCTATCCAAATGACTAGACCCATCACTTGTATTATGAATTCATGCCTAGAAGGAACAAGTATATTTATGTACCGATTTGCTTATTGCATGTTTGTGTTCAAAGACGCAAAGAATGCGTTGCCGGAGATCTTAACTGCTCAGACGGTGAATGAATTGAAAGCTCAACTTAATGCAACAGTTCTCCCAATAATTTACTGTACTACTTGTTCCTACTGTGATAACATCAGGGTCACATCGAGCTTCTGCAAGGTTCCTAGAACCTCCCCTGCATTCATTAACACATTGTAGGTCTACTATACAAGAACCAATATTTAAGATTTATGTTAATCACTTATGGAGTAAATTATAATGAATTGAAGTAAGCCAAAGGTAACGTACTACATAATCACGAGAACCCATCTTAACTTGTTACACTGCCTCGTTGCAGTATTGCGTGCAAATGTACTGACTTTGAAATCTGGGCCGGCCCCTACAAAATCCCCTAGAGTTAAGTTGAAGGCCTAGATGGTTTTTGGAATGGAGAGGCATACGCTTTGGGTGTCCTTGTTAATCTTTAATACGCCCCTACTAGCAGGCAAGGATTTCCTCACAAACGATACTCTGTTGACGAAACCAATACTCTGCATGGAGAACAGTGTTGCTAGGGTGTTTAAATCCCATGCTTACAGCTCGTCTCAGTTCAAGGGTATTTTAATGTCATCCAATTCAGTTAGGTTGGCAAATGTTATGTATTTGAGAATGTAGAAACTGGGAATGCACATACATGGGTGAAGAGTTTAGATATCCCACCTTTGACCTTGTGGATTTATAGCATAGTTTGTGGTACAGTCATAACCTTATGGCCTGAAAACCGGTCCCAGAATTTACACACACACACACACACACACACACACACACACACACACAGTACCAGTCCAAAGTTTGGACACGTCTACTCATTCTAGGGTTTTTATTTATTTGTACTATTTTCTACATTGTCCAATAATAGTGAAGACAGCAAAACTATGAAATAACACATGGAATCATGTAGTAACCAAATCAAAATATATTTTAGATTCTGCAAAGTAGCCACCCTTTGCCTTGATGACAACTTTGCACACTCTTGGCATTCTCTCAACCAGCTTCACCTGGAATGCTTTTCCAACAGTCTTGAAGGAGTTCCCACATATGCTGAGCACTTGTTGGCTGCTTTTCCTTCACTCTGCGGTCCAACTAATCCCAAACCATCTCAATTGGGTTGAGGTCAGGCGATTGTGGAGGCCAGGTCATCTGATGCAGCACTCATCACTCTCCTTCTTGGTCAAATAGCCCTTACACAGCCTGGAGGTTTGTTGGGTCATTGTCCTGTTGAAAAACAAATGGTAGTCCCACTAAATGCAAACCAGATGGGATGGTGTATCGCTGCAGAATGCTGTGGTAGCTATCCTGGTTAGGTGTGCCTTGAATTCTAAATAAATCACTGACAGTGTCACCAGCAAAGCACCCCCACACCATGACACCACCTCCATGCTTCACGGTTGGAACCATACATGAAGAGATCATCCGTTCACCTACTCTGCTTTTCACAAAGACACTGCGGTTGAAACCAAAAATGTACAATTTGGACTCATCAGACCAAAGGACAGATTTCCACCGATCTAATGTCCCTTGCTCGTGTTTCTTGGCCCAAGCAAGTCTCTTGTTATTATTGGTGTCCTTTAGTAGTGGTTTATTTGCAGCAATTAGACCACGAAGGCCTGATTCATGCTGTCTCCTCTGAACAGTTGAGATGTGTCAGGTACTTGAACTCTGACGTATTCATTTGGGCTGCAATCTTAGGTGCAGTGAACTCTAATGAACTTATCCTCTGCAGCAGAGGTAACTCTGGGTCTTCCTTTCCTGTGGCGGTCCTCATGAGAGCCAGTTTCATCACAGCACTTGATGGTTTTTGCAACTGCACTTAAATGTTCCGCATTGACTGACCTTCATGTCTTAAAGTAATGATGGACTGTTGTTTCTCTTTGCTTATGTGAGTTTTTCTTGCCATAATATGGACTTGGTCTTTTACCAAATAGGGCTATCTTCTGTACACCACCCCTACTTGTCACAACACAACTGATTGGCTCAAACGTATTAAGGTTAAGTTAATTTGTGGAATTTCTTTCAAGGCACACCTGTTCATTTAAATGCATTCCAGGTGACTACCTCATGAAGCTGGTTGAGAGAATGCAAAGCTGTTATCAAGGCAAAGGTTGGCTACTTTGAAGTATATAAAATATATTTTGATTTGTTTAACACGTTTTTGGCTACTACATGATTTCATAGTTTTGAGGTCTTCACTATTATTCTACAATGTATAAAATAAAGAAAAACCTTGGAATAAGTAGGTGTGTCCAAACTTGACTGGTACTGTATATATAGAACATTGCAATCGATTATGGAAGTAGGCAATACAGGAATTACTGATCTATAGCAAATATTGTGTTGAGCTTTTTCTTAAGATAGTGCAGTCTTTTACCTACTAAGCAATGCCAACCAGGTGATTGTAGTAGTTGTTAAATTACGATAAGGTGGGCAGGGTTAAGTGTGGTTGGCCCCCCTGGTCTATGCATTTAAGCCTATCAATCCCTCCATGTCTCTTTGTTTATGATGGACTGTAGGCTATGATATGTTACTGTGTTCCAAGGGCTCACAGCTAGCTCACTCAGTTTCTCATTAAAACAACTGTAAATGCTTCAAAGTGGCATTTGTTACTGTAAAGTTTTTTTGTAAGTTAACAAAACTCCTTTCTCCTTTTTGTTAAAATATATTTTACATGATTGATTTTGTTATAAATACAGCTCTATTGATATTACTTTAACAGCCGATTTCAGATCTATGACTGCATCCGGTAGATAACATTAAATGTTAACCATGCAAGTGTCCTGTGTTTAAAAATGTAACATAACGATAATAAATGATGTCAATTTAGAACAGCCATAGTTTTCTTGTCATGTCTGTCTCATGTTAGTGGAAATGATAGAGTATCATTTGATATGTAGAGGAGAACTAGAGCAGGGCTGTTCAATTCCGTTCCTGGATGACTGAAACACTTCTGGTTTTTGTTTCTACCTGGTAGTTAATTGCACTCACCTGGTGTCCCAGGTCTGTATCAGTCCCTGATTTTATAATGAGAGCCATCCAGGTCCAACATTGAACAGCCCTGCTCTAGAGTGAACAAGCTTTTTGTCAATGTTGAACAGAAAGGCCTGCACACTGAATATGCTCCCAATTACCACTTTTATTGACTGTTTCGATCCACAAGAATCTTTGTCAGGTCAAATGGACTATGTGCTCACATACTCAAATAGATACACATTTCACCCCATATGACCATTCAACACATGGGCCCGTTTCTGACCCGAGTTAAGCACGTGTAAATGGAACATTTTATTAATTTTTTTGTGCACTTTTCTCTCTGTGTATTCTGACCTTGAACTTAAGCATGAGAATAGCATGCTATTCACCTATTAGTTTGAGGTGGAGACGAATAAATGAAGGTGTGGCCGGGGTGTGTCTACAGAGACGCTGTATTCTGACTGACATAATTCCATCACCTTTACGTTATAGTAAACCATGAGTAAGTTCGAGTGAATCTACCAGTTCCAAGTGGAAAAAGCATCTACTTTTCCCACCCTGATCGATATAACATCAATCTCCATGCACTGTAATTTACAACTTCATAAGAGCTAAGTAAATGAGTAATCTGTTTGGTTAAGGGAATTGTAAAAATATATATATTTACCTTCTAATGTCTGGAGACAAATGTGAAACCAGTCATATGGAAGCATATCAACATGTAAAGTTTAAAAAATGCTGTGCTATTATGCAGAATTGAAATTATGGCCTTTTAACTTGCAGGGATGGGCACTACATTATCGTTCCATTTAATTACCTTGTTTCCTTTACCTTACCTCAAATCACTTATGCATAATCAGAACTGGAAATAAAAGATGCTGTGATGTAGGCAAAGGATTAATAACAAATCGGGCCGAGTTAGACAGACACTTCGTTTTTTTTTTTTTTTTAAAACCTTTATTTAACTAGGCAAGTCAGTTAATTAAGAACAAATTCTTATTTACAATGATGGCCTACCCCGTTAAACTCTTGTCAGTTGACCCAAAATGTATGCAGACATAGTGCATGCCAACGCAGTGTTCTGTTTCATAGTTTAGGGACTGAAATGAATATTTTATCCATTTAAAGTTCAAAACTGCTGTAGCGTATTTCAGCTATCCAGACAATGTACTGCAAGAGCCATTGGTGACCCAGTTATCCTTGTCATTCTCTGCACACAGGATCCAAGCCTGCGTGCCAATTCTCCACCCGTCTCCCAAACTGTGCACTTCCAGTCATGAATTTAAAATCATTGGATTAGTGAAATCATTCACTAGAGGGATTTTCCACCATTGTTAAATCTATGGAGTGGAGTGGAGTGGAGTGTGGAAGGGCACAGAATTGGTATTTGCAGCCAAACTATCACATGAATCTTTCAATGGGAATTTGTGCTGTTGAAAATGTCCTTTTCCTCAGTGTTGAAAAAGCAACATAGTAACTGGAATGTCTCATTTCAGGAATGTGCTAATACTTGTGATGGCTTTATGCAGTGTTGCAAAATATATAGTCTCATCCACCAGCCGCCTTTCTCTCTCTGTTAGCCTGGGGACGAGGTTACAAAGATATCATGCTCATGGTCATGCTCTGTGTGTGTGAATGTCTCTGTCTGTCTCTCTCTCTCTTTCTGTCTGTGTTGAGGTCAGTAGGTGGTGTGCTGCCTGTCACCTTATTTCCCCTATGGCAGTGTTACTCATCTCTGTTCCAAGAGCCTCCTTAAGGTTGCATGTTTGACTCGACAACTAACCATCTAGCTCTTCATTAGTTATCCCAGCTGGGCAAATACAAAAATATGCAACTGTGAGTACTGGGGTAGAGAAACACCGCCATAAGAGATGCTGCCTAACATGAAAGCACATTCCAACAATCACACAACTTGTCATATTCTTAATATTATATTAAAATATATATATACACTGCTCAAAAAAATAAAGGGAACACTTAAACAACACAATGTAACTCCAAGTCAATCACACTTCTGTGAAATCAAACTGTCCACTTAGGAAGCAACACTGATTGACAATACATTTCACATGCTGCTGTGCAAATGGAATAGACAACAGGTGGAAATTATAGGCAATTAGCAAGACACCCCCAATAAAGGAATGGTTCTGCAGGTGGTGACCACAGACCAATTCTCAGTTCCTATGCTTCCTGGCTGATGTTTTGGTCACTTTTGAATGCTGGCGGTGCTTTCACTCTAGTGGTAGCATGAGATGGAGTCTACAACCGACACAAGTGGCTCAGGTAATGCAGCTCATCCAGGATGGCACATCAATGCGAGCTGTGGCAAGAAGGTTTGCTGTGTCTGTCAGCGTAGTGTCCAGAGCATGGAGGCGCTACCAGGAGACAGGCCAGTACATCAGGAGACGTAGAGGAGGCTGTAGGAGGACAACAACCCAGCAGCAGGACCGCTACCTCCGCCTTTGTGCAAGGAGGAGCACTGCCAGAGCCCTGCAAAATGACCTCCAGCAGGCCACAAATGTGCATGTGTCTGCTCAAACGGTCAGAAACAGACTCCATGAGGGTGGTATGAGGGCCCGACATCCACAGGTGGGGGTTGTGCTTACAGCCCAACACCGTGCAGGACGTTTGGCATTTGCCAGAGAACACCAAGATTGGCAAATTCGCCACTGGCGCCCTGTGCTCTTCACAGATGAAAGCAGGTTCACACTGAGCACATGTGACAGACGTGACAAGAGTCCGGAGACGCCATGGAGAACGTTCTGCTGCCTGCAACATCCTCCAGCATGACTGGTTTGGTGGTGGGTCAGTCATGGTGTGGGGTGGCATTTCTTTGGGGGGCCACACAGCCCTCCATGTGCTCGCCAGAGGTAGCCTGACTGCCATTAGGTACCGAGATGAGATCCTCAGACCCCTTGTGAGACCATATGCTGGTGCGGTTGGCCCTGGGTTCCTCCTAATGCAAGACAATGTGGCTGGAGTGTGTCAGCAGTTCCTGCAAGAGGAAGGCATTGATGCTATGGACTGGCCTGCCCGTTCCCCAGACCTGAATCCAATTGAGCACATCTGGGACATCATGTCTCGCTCCATCCACCAACGCCACGTTGCACCACAGACTGTCCAGGAGTTGGCGGATGCTTTAGTCCAGGTCTGGGAGGAGATCCCTCAGGAGACCATCCACCACCTCATCAGGAGCATGCCCATGCGTTTTAGGGAGGTCATACAGGCACGTGGAGGCCACACACACTACTGAGCCTCATTTTGACTTGTTTTAAGGACATTACATCAAAGTTGGATCAGCCTGTAGTGTGGTTTTCCACTTTAATTTTGAGTGTGACTTCAAATCCAGACCTCCATGGGTTGATACATTTGATTTCCATTGATAATGTGTGATTTTTTTGTCAGCACATTCAACTATGTAAAGAAAAAAGTATTTAATAAGAATATTTCATTCATTCAGATCTAGGATGTGTTATTTTAGTGTTCCCTTTTATTTTTTTGAGCAGTGTATATATTCATTTTCCAGTCTTGAATGCATCCCATAATGATGGGAATCTTGATTTTCTGTCAATCATTGCCTGATATAAAGCGTGGGGGCATTTTAATTAATGATGTAAAATAACATACATTGGATCACAGCAGTTTCTGATTGACAGTACAAAGAATTCCTGATCATTGAGGGGGTAAATTATCTCCCGCATATCCCCAGTCTACCTGTGCAACTCTAAATGCTAGCCTGTCTCTTGGCTAGCAGATGCCCCGCCCCGTGTGTTGGAGGCCCGTAACGCCAATCCGGCCAAGGTCCTCCAGGCGAACGTGGAGAAGCGTGCCGGGCAGGTGCCAGCTTTGTCGATGTACCCCGAGGCGATGCGGTGGAGCTGCTTCGCGCCAAATGTGTGATAGTGTCCCGGCATTACCTGGTCCACCTGCTCGCTGTCCACCAGCCCCACCAGGCGCTCACAGCTGCTGATGTAGTCGCTGACCTGGCTAGTGGGCAGCCAGTCGATCATGGCTCCGTCGTAGACCACGTCCCCGCTGAACAGCATCTTGTTGTCGCCATCGTGCAAGCAGATGCTGCCCCGGGAGTGGCCGGGCATGTGCAGCACCGTCAGCTGCCTGTCACCCAGGTTGATGACATCACCTGAGGGAGAATGAGGAGAGAAAGGTGGGGAAAACAGACACATTGAGCAATAAGATATTCCAACTGCATTGCAGCACTGACGCAGCAGAAGTGTATTGACCAGTGCTCAGATTACACAGGGATCGGATGGGGGAGTTTGAGCCAACTTTTTTAAGTGTGCGGCAATGCATGAAAATGTGACAAGACGGACCAAATATCTGCCATAATTAAGAATATGGATCAGGAGTGTGTGTGTGTCTTCAAAGCAAGAATATAACTTGTGTTGTGGTCTGATCTCTGTGGATGGGATTGAATATGTGTACATTCTCCCTTTCAGGCTCTGTCGTAATTCAGTATGGCCGGGTCTCGTCTGCTGTATTTCCTTGGCTAAAATAAAATCCATCAAAGTCATCAGCTGAGTATGAAAATAGCATATACAGTGTCTTCAGAAAGTATTCACACCACTTGACTTTTTCCACATTTTGTAGTATTATAATGTGGGATTACATTATTTTAAAATAATAAGTATTCAACCCCCTGAGTCAATACATGTTAATATCACTTTTGGCAGTGATTACAGCTGTGCGTATTTGAGTAAGTCTCTAAGAGTTTTGCAAACCTGGATTGTACAATATTTACCCATTATTATTTTTTTAATTCTTCAAGCGCTGCCAAGTTGGTTATTGATCATTGCTAGACAGCCATTTTCAAGTCAAAACTGTAACTTGGACACTCAGGAACATTCAACGTCGTCTTGGTAAGTAACTCCAGTGTCTAATTGGCCTTGCGTTTTAGGTTATTGTCCTGCTGAAAGGTGGATTTGTCTCCCAGTGTCTGTTGGAAATCACACTGAACCAGGTTTTCCTCTAGGACTTTGCCTGTGCTGAGCTCTATTCCGTTTCTATTTTTCAACAAAAACAACTCCCTAGTCCTTGCCAAAGACAAGTATATCCATAACATGATGCAGCCATCACCATGCTTGAAAATATGAAAAGTGGTACCCAGTTATGTGTTGTGTTGGATTTGCCCCAAACATAATGCTTTATATTCAGGACAAAAAGTACATTTATTTTCCTTTTTTTTTGTTGCAGTATTACAGGATGCATGTTTTGGAATATTTTTATTCTGTACAGGCTTCCTTCTTTTCACTTTGTCATTTAGGTTAGTATTGTGTAGTAACTGCAATATTGTTGATCCATCCTCAGTTCTCCTATCACAGCCATTTAACTCTAACTCGTTTAAAATCACCATTGACCTCATTGTGAAATCACTGAGCGGTTTCCTTCCTCTCCGTCAACTGAGTTAGGAAGGACTCCTGTATCTTTGTAGTGGCTGGGTGTATTGGTAAACCATCCACATTGTAATTAATATCTCTAAAGTGCTAAAAAGGATATTCAATGTCTGTTTTTTGTTAATTTTACCCATCTACCAATAGGTGCCCTTTTTGCGAGCCATTGGAAAACCTTCCTGGTCTTTCTAACCTAGTGGTTAGAGCATTGGGCCAGTAACCGAAAAGTCACTGGTTCAAATACCTGAGCCGACAAGGTG
This sequence comes from Oncorhynchus clarkii lewisi, assembly GCF_045791955.1. Taxonomy (NCBI): domain Eukaryota; kingdom Metazoa; phylum Chordata; class Actinopteri; order Salmoniformes; family Salmonidae; genus Oncorhynchus; species Oncorhynchus clarkii. Next base: position 2,473,655 of record NC_092176.1, on the reverse strand, counting down.
AAAAAAATCTGCCGACGTGCCCTTGAGCAAGGCACTTAACCCTACTTTTCTCTAGGGGTACCGTACTACTATGCTGACTGTAAAATCAACACGTCACTGCACCTATCCAGTTCTTTCCTATGGGACCATTATAAGGGCTCTTGAGTGGTGCAGCGGTCTAAGGCACTGCATCTCAGTGCTAGAGGCATCACCACAGACCCTGGTTCAATTCCAGGCTGTGTCACAACCGGCCGTGATTGGGAGTCCCATAGGACGGGCGCACATTTGGCCCAGCATTGTTAGGGTTTGGCCGGGGCATGCCGTCATTGTAAATAAATAAATGTGTTCTTAACTGACTTGCCTAGTTAAATAAAGGTTAAATAAAATAAGCAACAACATTGTACAGTTCATGTAAATGAGTCAATAGACTTATTTAGGGTGTGGAACCTCATCTCAAGAATGCGCAGTCGGATTTTTAACGCTCTGACTTCTATTGAGAGTGTATGATGGAATACAAAAAAAGGGAGGGGTAATGCAGGTGTGTGCGCGCGTGCGTGATGGGAGGTCAGTGTTGGTGCTCTGCCAAGTCTCTGCAGTATAAATTTCCCTTGGGATGCAGCCTAATGTGAAAGTGTATTCCAACGCAAAGTCTGTAACAAGGGTTGCAGACACATCCTTAAAGGGCTGTGTTATTACATTCATATTGACCATATCCTTATCTCAACATCATACAGCAAATGGTCTTCTAGATTTATGTTAACAATTATGCCACCACATTGGTATCTCTATAGAATGTTTGGTTCTTACCTTCTTGTAGTATATGTGTTGGTTGTACAGCTTTGACTCTGTATTGCCTGGCCCTCCATCCCGGCCAGGGAGCCTGGACTATCTCTCTATCGGACAGCCAGGTGACCGTCTCGAAGTTGTCTCCGTTAGCCAGCGCATCGACCTCTGCACTGTGGACCCCGACCTGTTGGAACTGATGCAGACCACCTGAGTGGTCGAAGTGGGCGTGGGTGGCGATAGCCAAAAGGGGGTTCTTTCGCTGCGGGTCGTCTCCAAGCAGACCTTTGGAGTTAATGTAGTCAGGTAAGCTCCTCAAACCCAAGCCTGTGTCTATCACTACGTCTTGGTGAGATCCTCGGAGGAGCCAAATATTAGCTCTGTTTGACGATTCGAAAAACTTCTCCTGGATCCAATATAGTCCTTCTCCAAGGGATTTATGCGCGTACCAGTCCGTGGCAGACATGCCAGGTCATGCACTTGGCGACGCGTAAAAGCTGCAGTCAATTGCCGTTGTTCTGCTACACACATGTAATATCGCTGTGTTTGAGTGTCTAAGATTTTAATACCCAAAAATAATGGTGGCCACCGGATACACCCTTGTGGGAGGAACGCATGTTGACTGGACGGATAGATGTATGACGGCACTGTGAAAACCAAAAGCTATTGGCTAGAACACACCTACCCATGTCGTCATATAAATAATGCCCAATGTATGCATCGCTACAAAGTAACAGCTGTGCGCAAAGGAGAAAGACGAGAGGACCTACAATTCACCAGTGGCGTGGTAATTAGGTCCTACTTTTAACTCCATGACATTCGACTATTTGATTTCACCCACACAGAACACGCTATTCTAGTTCAACCGAAAAAAAATAACCAACATGCAGTGGATTTCAATTCACAACATGGGCTGACTGTAGCTAGGTTTCCATCCAATTTGTGACAGCTTTTTTCATGCGAATATTCAAAAATCTGCCTAAAACAATATGCGCATTTTCCCACCAGAGATTTGTTTCCATCAAACTGACTTTCGCGATTTCAAATATTTTTCAACTCTACTGATGGTTGTCATAATACCGTTGCGTTATATAGTAAATGTGCCCACTCTGGTCTTTACACATGTGCTCTATCAGGCCAACAGCTCGCAGAACAGTACTGGTAGGCTACATTATGAGAGTATTGTGGATCAACGATATTATTTGTATTTGTCAAACGGCAGGCAAGCATCGATGATCATGTCACCAGAAAATGACCCTCGTGCATCACCTTGCACATTCACCACCCTGTGAAATGCATCAATGTATTTCATCTGTAGCCTAAAAACTGCTTACTTTCCCGAGTCATAGTGGGAGGACTACACAACATAATCATCCAAGTGTACTTCGATATGATGGTTATGATATCAATATTTGCGCAAAGGCGTTTCCACCACCATTTCTCGCATAATTAATTTTACCGACACAAAAAGATCCCACCATGTCGAATGACAATTGTCAGCATTTATAAACTTGTACCGGCATTTCATGTTTCCATCCAGCGTTAGTTTTCTCATACATCAGGTAATTCATGGGGATGAAAGGGTTGGATGGAAACGTAGTTAGTGATGCATTGACAGCTGACACCATTTACCAGGTTGACATCCAACCTTTTTATGCGAGTAAAGTTCATGTCAGATTTAAAAAAAAACATGTATTTTTGTCAGGCCTGATGGAAACAACATTTTCCGGTAAACTTTCAAATTTATAAATAAACACATCTAATGGAACATATAATTAAACAGAATTTCCAAACGTGGGTCTGTTGTAGACTCATGCAGTTACTCAGCAAGGTCAGTTCCTCTGCTTACCTCATGGCAAAATAAAAGTCCCCCACGACTAATAGCTTTTTTTGTTGTTGCAGGTATGGCACATGTGAAGCATTTTCATTTTGACATAAGCAGAGAGGAAGTGGTTCTACAAATCAAAATTTAAAAAATGGTATTGTCCCATGCTTCGTAAACAACGAGTGTCCTTTTCCAACAATGCGGGGTTAAAAAAATACAAAATAGAAATAGTGGCACCCGGAATAAAGACACGGTGAAAAACGAGTAAAAAATAACATTGCTATATACAGGGAGCATATAAACAGACCCACGTTTGGAAAGTCTTTAATTTATTTTCTATTAGATGTTTTTCTTTTCTTTTTGCAAGCTACTTCCTAGCGATGCTAGTGTGTAAATACTAGCATTTCTTAAAGCAGCTAGCTTCTTGGTAGCTAGTTATGAGGTTAGGAAATAGGTTCCCAATCTGGGCTAGCTCAAGCCAACTTCATAAAATTGCTAGGTGGCTAGTAGTATTACAGCGAAACAAGCAAAAAAGTTCATATGTATAAAACATTTTTATAGGACATCTGAGGGGGCATGTGTGCATGAGAATGTGAACATCACTATGTCCTCTGTAATATAGGTAATCGCGTGTTGGAAGCAGCAGCCCACTCATAGTGCAGACATGGCTGGTGGTAAAGGCCGTGGTATAGCTGCCTTCAGCTTCAACATAGAATCCCTGGGCCTCAGCAGGGGGAATATGCCTCAGACCAGAGAGGGGCCCAACAAGCTGTATCCAGTGAGTAGTACTATACTGACTGCATTTACCGGGCTTATGGTCTCTGTTTCCTGGACCAGTAAGTGACATTGTCTTGGGAGGATGGGCTTTATAGTACATGTACGTCATTTAGCACAGTGTTTCCCAACTCCAGTCCTCCAGTACCACCAAGAGCACACATTTCAGTTGGAGCCCCAGAAAAACTCTCATGATTCAACTGCTTGATGATTTGTTAAGTTGAGTCAAGTGTGCTTGTTGGGGGTTACTGGAGGACTAGAGTTGCGAGACACTGATTTAGCAGACACTCTTATCCAGGGGGACTTACAGGAGCAATTAGGGTTAAGTGCCTTGCTCAAGGGCACGTCAGCAGTTATTTTCCCCATTCAGGATGTGGAGTTCAAGCCTGTGCCCTTGAAAGAGGGAGAAGATGAGGACTACATGCTAGCCCTGAAACAGGAGATAAGGGGAACCATGAGACTACTACCCCACAACATCAAGCCTCTGGCTGGGAAAGGAGGTGAGAGCGTGCATTATCAGCAATGGTGAGTGTATCTCATCATCCATTAAGACAATGGCATGAGGTGAGGTAATGTAACACCCAGGAAATTAGCCATTTAACCATACCTTATCTGGAGACAGAGAAGCTGATCTAGGAGAGAATATTGAGTTAGAAATTCCTGACCTGACTAAGCTTGGATTTAGAGCACATTATTTTCTGGGGTAAGATGATGTATCCGTATCAAGTGCCGCCTTACCATAGCTTATTGATGTATAGTGGATATGACTGCTTTATCTGTATGTTTGAGTTCACTTGGTCATATGCTCAATGTACTACGGGAGAAATAAGTATTTAAGATATATTTCCAGCAGATACAAAATGTGCTTGCTGACTTAATTGAGTGTTTAGTTTGTGTGAGTATCCATGCATAACCTTTACTGTTTACATATCAAATAGATGTGGAAAGATACAAGGAGAGGTATCAGAGGCAAAACATGTTGGATGAGGAGTGGACTCCAGGTAATTGGTCAATTTGGTCATTATCAGATTAAAGTCCCCATGCAGTCTTTTTGTAAATAGTTTTTTAAAATCATCACTGTTTCTATATTTTTTTGTAATTTATTTCCCTTATAGCCAGCCGCCTTTTGCTATTGAACTGCTCAGTCTGATCGTTTGGGCGAGTTAATAGTTAAAAAATATTTACATCCAGTGCTGATTGGCAGCTGGGATTTTCTGGAGCAGGGTTCTCCAAACCTGTTCCTGGAGTGCTATCGTACTGTAGGTTTACACTCCAACCCTCATCTAGCGTACCTGATTCTAATAATTAGCTAGTTTAAAAGCTGAATCAGGTTAGTTACAACTGGGAGGGTAGCGCTCCAGAGGATACATATGCAAATAAAAGATGACTGGTCATTGGTCAGAATTATCAGATCAGATTGATCTGTGGGCCAAAAACTATTTTTATTCAAAAAGCTCTTGCACTGGCCTCCCAGGTTGCGCAGTGGTCTAGGGCACTGCATCGCAGCGCTAGCTGTGCCACCAGAGACTCTGGGTTCGCACCCAGGCTTTGTCGCAGCCGGCAGCGACCGGGAGGTCCGTGGGGCGACGCACAATTGGCCTAGCGTCTGGGTTAGGGAGGGTTTGGCCGTTAGGGATATCCTTGTCTCATCGCGCACCAGCGACTCCTGTGGTGGGCCGGGCGCAGTGCATGCTAGCCAAGGTAACCCGGTGCACGGTGTTTCCTTCCTTCGGGTTGGATGCGCGCTGTGTTAAGAAGCGTCTTTGTTGGGTTGTGTTTCTGAGGACGCATGGCTTTCGACCTTCGTCTCTCCCAATCAACATTTTCACAATTTCAGTGTTATTTCAACCTCATTGTGGAAATAAATATCGTAAACAAAACCTGAGTCTGATTTCCAATATTATTAATTTTATTTTAATATAACTTCTCACTTGTTTGTCATTACAGACTGGCAGCTTTTTCCAAAAGAGCTGATGCCTCAAAAGAAAAAGTTGAATGTAAAACGAGGTACTTAAAGTTTGTGTAGTGATAATCAAACATATATTTTTTTATATTACAATTGTCATTATGATTTAGCTAATATCTATATTTCCTAATGAATGTAATATTAGTAGGCGCAAAGAAGAAACCCATAAAGGTGTCAAGCAAAGAAAAAGCAGATGTACTCAGTAAATTAGATGTAAGTCACTTTCATCACCTTTATTTCTTCTCACTTCTTATAAATTGATTTATTATTTTAAAACAAGCAATCTCTGGAGGGGTTGGGACTAGTTGGGATTATCTGTACATTCAGATTTGACATTCTAATAGCCTGATAACATTGACTTGAATAATGAATAAAAAATGAACATGCCCATCATATAATGTTTTATGTGTGAAAGCTGTTTGTATGTCTGGATAATCATACAAAATGGCTTTCTTCAGGAACTGGAAAAGAAAGATGATGTAAAGTCAGATGAGGAGAAAGAAGAAAAGAAAACTACAGAGGAAGGAGAGGAGGAAGAAATTGAAGGAGAGGAGTTGGAGGAGGAGGAATTAGAAGAGGTAACCCCCCCCCCCCCCACACCCCCGACTTCCCCTAGTTGTAATATAAAGCCAAATGTGGATCTAAATCATCCTTAGTAGTCAACTTCTATCACACAATGTATTGTACTTCAAGTTGTTCGCTGACACACTTCCATACAATCAACTTGGTATTGAGACATCTCTGATGATAAATGACACGTGTATGTAATGTCTGAAGGTCACAATACGCAATATACACGGGACAAAAATAGAAACGGAACATGCAACAATTTAAAAAAGTTAGTTACAGTTCATAAGGAAATCAGTCAATTGAAATAAATTAATTAGGCCCTAATCTATGCATTTCACATGACTGGGAATACAGATGTGTATCAGAGAACCAGTCCGTATCTGGTGTGACCACCATTTGCCTAATGTCGCGCGACACATCTCCTTCACATAGACTTGAACCCACTCCTCTTCAATAGCTGTGCGAAGTTGCTGGACATTGGTGGGAACTGGAACACGCTGTCGTACACATCAATCCACAGTATCCCAAACATGCATGGTTGACATGTCTGGTGAGCATGCAGGCCATGGAAGGATTGAGACATTTTCAGCTTCCAGGAATTGTGTATAGATCCTTGCGACATGGGGCCTTGCATTATCATGCTGAAACATGAGGTGATTGCGGCGAATGAATAGCATGACAGTAGGCCTCGGGATCTCGTCACGGTATCTCTGTACATTCAAATTTCCATAGATAAAATGCAATTGTGTTCGTTGTCCGTAGCTTACGCCTGCCCAAACCATTACCCCACCATGAGGCATTATGTTACAATGTTGACATCAGCAAACTGTTCGCCTGCACAATACCATACACACTGTCTGCCATCTGCCCGGTACAGTTGAAACCGGGATTCATCCGTGAACAACACACTTCTCCAGGGTGCAAGTGGCCATTGAAGGTGAGCATTTGCCCACTGAAGTCGGTTACGACACCGATCTGCAGTTGGGTCAAGACCCTGGTGAAGACAATGAACACGCAGATGAGCTTCCCTGAGACAGTTTCTGACAGTTTGTGCAGAAATGATTAGGTTCTGCAAACCCACAGTTTTATCAGCTGTCAGGGTGGCTGGTCTCAGAAGAAGCCGGATGTGAAGTTCCTGGACTGGCGTGGTTACACAAGGTCTGCTGTTGTGTGGACGTACTGACAAAATCTCTGAAATCAACATTAAATTCTCTAGCAACAGCTCTGGTGGATATTCCTGCAGTCAGCATGCCAACTGCAAGCTCCTTCAACTTTAGACATCTGTGGCATTGTTGTTTTACAAAACTGCACATTTTAGTGGCCTTTTATTGTCCCCAGCACAACTTGTTTTAGTTTAATAATTCGACCATTTAAAAAAGAACAAGCACACATAAAACTTAAAAGCCATACATGCACATGAGTAAAATCATCAAGGATAACACACAAAGTCTGGGACTTATTTCCACTGTGTCCTCTTGAGACAAGATGACTAGGCAAGATCAGACACGGTTGAACACAGTATGGCGGCGAGATGATGATGATAATAAAACATAAAAACGAAGAACATCAATCTCATTGTGGTTACATCGTAGGGTACATATAAATGGGCACAGAAGAAATCAAACTTTTTTTTACTTTATTTTTAAAGCTGCCAAGAGATGACGTTGTTTTTATGGGTAGAGGCAACTCATTCCATTCTGAGGCGCCAGTATACAAGAAAGTACCTTTCCTAGCATTACTCCTGAACCTGTATACTATAAGCACACATTATTATGCACCTGATCTGGTGCATCCCTAACATGGGGAAAGTAATCAGTCAGATATCTGGGTGCAGAACTGTAAATAATCCTGTAAACCAAACACTGTCTAATCTGGGACACTTTAGCATCAACAAGCAGCCAGTTTAGTTCCTGAAAGCAGCTACTGCCTATGTGAGTATGTGGAATCACCTTCAACAGACTTTCAGCATGTTTATATGGAAGGACAATCAACAAGCACAGCACTTACAAAAATGACTGGGTGAGAGAAATTGAAAATAAAGATTGTGGGGGCTGTTTTGTTAGATTTCAGTGCAGCTTTTGACATTATCAATCATAGTCTGCTGCTGGAAAAATGGCTTTACACCCCCTGCTATATTGTAGATGAAGAGTTACCTGTCTAACAGAACACAGAGGGTGTTCTTTAATGGAAACCTCTCCAACATAATCCAGGTAGAATCAGGATTTCACCAGGGCAGCTGTCTAGGCCCCTTTTGTTAGTCTACTAACGACATGCCACTGCCTTTGAGTAACTGCCTTTTTTCGCGAATGCGGTTGTTAAATCACCTGTTTGGCGAAGTAGGCTGTGATTCGATGAGAAATTAACAGGCACTGCATTGATTATATGCAACACAGGACACGCTAGATAAACTAGTAATATCATCAACCATGTGTAGTTAACTAGTGATTATGTTAAGATTGATTGTTTAAGTTTAATGCTAGCTAGCAACTTACCTTGGCTTCTTGCTGCCCTCACGTAACAAGTAGTCAGTTAATCATTAGCTTGACAACACAATTTCGAGATCTTGATAGGGCGGCATGTAACACACCCCCAACAAAATCGGCTTGGTTTTGGGAAGGCAGATATCCATCCAGCCAGACCATCTCCAGATCGATTACATTCGATCTGATGTTATAAGCAATGTCCAATCTTACCAAAGTGCACGTGTAATGATCATGCTGTTTAATCAGCTTCTTGATATGCCACACCTGTCAGGTGGATGGATTATCTTGGCAAAGGGTAAATGCTCACTAACAGGGATGTAAACATTTGTCCACAAAAGAGAGAAATAAGCATTTTATGCATATGGAATATTTCTGGGATCTTTTATTTCAGCTCATGAAACATGGGACCAACACTTTACATGTTGCGTTTTATATTTTTGTTCAGTATAAATGACAAATGTAATAGCTCCAGTACCTATGCACATAGCACCCTTACTAAAAAAGATTGCAGTCCAATTGCAAAATGCTGAAAATATTGCATCCAAAATAAGTGGTTTACAGTAATGTGTAACTGCAGTTATTCTGCAATTACTGTATTCAAAATACCAGCCGACTACAGTTACAAAATGGCAATCTTTTAAGGGAATGTCACAATTAACACTTGCCTTTTTGTAGGAAAATGACTACATTGCCAGCTACTTTGAAGATGGTGATGATTTTGGTGCCGGCAGTGATGAGAACATGGATGAAGGAGCCACATATTAACCTCAACTGTATGGATGTTCTCAAGAGCATACAGTATTTAAAAAGCCAGAAGAATGTTGACTGTCACTCTTCCAAATGCGTTTCCCCCTGCAAATCATGATTTATTGTTTACCAAATAGCTGTTGGCTATATGACTAACACTGTCATCAAGTTCACATATTTTGTTTGAACCTACATTTACAATGTGAGAATCATCAAGATGTGCTTGTGTGATTTGAAGTGAGTTTGAGTTTAAATACTGTAAGTGGCTCTTTTGTAAATAAGTGTATAACAAATTAAACAAACATGCAAAGTCTGAGCATCAATAATTTATTCAAAATATACTAATTTTTCAGCCTTTTGTAGTGTCCCACAAGTTGAAGGGACATACTGTTTGTTACATGATTTTATGAAATGGACATGAGGAAAAGGAACTAAAATAACATTTCACTAGAATATAGCTAGCTAGTGTTTGGGAATATTGTGCATTTCCTGTTTTGTCACCATGCCCTAAGTAGAAATATAGTTTTTGTGAGTCAAAATGCAGTTCTTCCTAGACAGGCAAAAAAAATATACAAGCAATGTTCAAGATTTGTAACATTTTAGACAATACTGAAAGTATAAGACCAATATTCCTCAAATTACTGTCATTGATAAGTGGCAGCAATCAGTAATTTTCTGACCAGGAAAATAACCCTCACTTTAGACAGACAGGGTCATTGGGATGTCCAACTCTGACATCAACCCATTCAAGTTGAAACCTCATATGGTAACTTAGGGGTTAAGGGGTAGGGACATCCCAAGTATCCCAGATAGCACAAACCCTTTAGACAGCGTTACAGAAACAGTTCCAACAACTGACAAAGGGGACAATAAGCAGTTGGGTACCTCTGTGCAACAAAAAGAAAAAGTGCTTTAAAAACTTTTTAAAAACATACATACTGTATGTCCACGGAAAATGATTCCCCTCCATAATTTTCCAATGGATTCTGTTCCCCATAAAGTTATTCTCAGAGAATTTGTACCATATAGAACTGCTCAGAAATATCTCCCACTCCTTAAGTGTGACTCACCCTCACTACGTTTTCTCTTTCTTGGGGCCAAGGTGGTCATCCATATCATTGTGTCCATGTGAGTCTGATTTAGGTACGTTTCCAGCGTGAGGTCTTGAGTTGGGCCCTCCATTGATTGCCACAGGCTCAGGCATCTGGGCATTCTGCATGCCATTCGGATTGGCCAATGGCGTGGTGGTGTGATGGCTCACGTCCACCTTCATCAGCACCTCGTAATACAGCAGGTAGAACACTGGTGTGACGATGCCAACCACCACCATGATGGCCACCGCCATCCACCACCTCATGCCCCAGTCTGCCCCATGGTAGGGGTCCTTCCTGAGGATAGGCTTGAAGTCAGGCTCCCCCAGTAATAAGGGCTGCTGGAGGGTCAGGGAGGAGACCACCTCGTTCAGGCTGCTTCTGGAGGTGCCAGTGGACTTGACCAGCAGCTCAATGTCCTTGTCCTTCTCCTGCAGGAAGCTGCCCACACTGTCTGAGGAGGAGGAGTCTGTGCAAGTCTCTGTGGAGATGGGGGGCTGGTGGATGCGTCGGTGGTCTGTGGGGGAAGCAGATTTGAGAGGAGCAGTGTTGTGGGTCTCTGTCAGCATGCTGAAACGTTTCACAGGGATCTTGATGGATCTCAGTGCAAAGAAGTCCTGCTCTGTCAACAGGTTGTTGGCCCTCTTGATGTCTGCTACCTATGATACACAGACAGATACATAACAAAGGAGTTGACTTTACTTATGTGTTGCAAAAAAAGTAGTGAGAAGTCAAAGCTACATGTCCGGTCTGTCTGAAAGGGCTTGTCATTAGAGAGTAAGACCGGGATTAAGGTTGACTTACTGAGCATTGGTACTGCAGGGAGAAGCTATTCAGAGTGTCCCCTTCTTTAATGTCTCGGACCAGGTGGACAATGTCGTCTGACTTCTCCCTGGAGGTGCTCCTCCGGTCCCGGCCTCGGGTGCGCAGCTCGTAGCTCTCTCCATCCTCCTCAGCAAGATCGTTCTCAGCGCTGTTCCCAAATAGGTAGGCATGTCCTCCATTGGCAGGCTGCATCGTCGTGGCTGACTGGAAACCATAGCGCTGGCTTCTCCCAGTCATTTTTCACTTCAAAGAGAGGAGCGAGACATTGTTATTGAAAGCTATACAACAGCTTCAGTTACAAGTTTCAGATGCATTACCAAAGTATATTATATCACCTTGTTTTTTTTTTACACCTAGCTAGTTAGCCTACATTCATTTACATTCAATATAGACAAGATCTTACATACTTCAAAACGTGCAATAGTAAATGTATCTTGCATGTGAAGCACAGAGCATTCAGTCCAACTCTTCCAGTTGAATGATCCTCATAGGGGTGATTAAAGTCCATCAGTCTTGTAGGTTTAGTCAGTGGTATTGACTGATAAGATTGATGCCTGGGAGACTGCAGTGTACTGAAGCTCCTTGTTTATATAACGTTGTCATTTGTTTCCATTTGACAATCAGAGAGGAACATAAGCTGCTGATGTGACAGCTTTTTGTCAGATAACATCTAGATAAACTTTGGCTAACGTTCAGAGGGCCAAAGCACAGAACAATGCGACATTTCACAGGACGTATAAATGTGAAGCGTCCATTCTGCCTTTCCACTCACTACCAAATATGGCAGTGAGAGGAAGCCCATTGGCCAGCAGTGGGAGAAAATGGAACAAATTCTCAATGAAACATTTAATCTCAATAGCTTTCTGTTCCCAAAACTAAAATATGTTCCGAACAGAGTGGACAAAGTTTTGTAGACTGTACCCTTTGCCAAACTTTATTTTTTATTTTTTTAATTGCGTTGTTTAGGAGTGCAAAGGCAATTTGAGTTATTGCCACTTCAAAGTAGGAGTTCCCTAACGGAAATATGCAAATGTTTACTAGAACGCGCCAATAGGATCACGCTAGCTTGTGCTTGGTTCTGCCCACTATGACTAATTTGTTCCCATTGGAAACGACAGGCTGTGGTCTAACTTAGTTATACAAAATCTTTGGCTAAAGTTTAAGCAGAAGTCACAGTTAGCTAAGTTAATAACCGTCACTACAAAATAACAATACTAAAGTAAATTCACTATCACTCATATACTGACCAAAGATAAACGCAACCATGTCAGAGACTTTGCTAATTTGGATTTCACATGACGGCACAGGTGCAGCCATGGGTGGGCATAGGCCCACCCACTAAGGAGCCAGGCCCAGTCAATTAGAATTTGTTCTTCCCTACAAAAGAGCTCTATTAAAGAAATAAATACTCCTGAGCCCGATCCCGCAGGTGAAGAAGCCGGATTGTGGAACATTAAATTTTCTGGCAACAACTCTGGTGGACATTCCTGAAGTCAGCATGACAATTGCACGCTCCCTCTACTTGAGATATCTGTGGTGTTGTGTGACTAGAGTGGCCTTTTGTCCCCAGCACAAGGTACACCTGTGTAATGATCATGCTGTTTTAATCAGCTTCTTGATATCAGGTGGATAGATTATCTTGGCACTAACAGGGACGTAAACAAAGTTTGAGAGAAACGTTTTGTCCGTATGGAACATTTATGTGATATTTTATTTCAGCTCATGAAACATGGGACCTGCACGTTACGGAACATGGAGGTAAAGGCTTGCTAGCTCTCTGGCTAACCTTAAACTAGCTCTCTGAGAACCCAAGTGGGGTATACCCAGTTTACAGCAGTCCTCCCTAACGTCTAATAAAGTTTACCGTCTATTTGAATGGGCTATCCCATCCATATGTAACCTAACACGTTAGCTATCTGCGGGAAAACAACTTGCCAGCTAGCTAGGTACGTACATTGTGCTCACCACACCAGTTAACTACATAGTAAAACGCAATCAAACACTTTGTTGTCCCAATTGACTGAAGCAGCTGCCAGATAGCTACGTTAGGTAGGTTTCTAGTTAGCTAACTATTAGTTAGCTAGCTTTCATGTCAAGCTAACATAGAGCTAGCTTACCTAACATCTGTACCCTAAGTGTCTTAGCTATCTATAGTGCATTCGCGATTATTGTGGCTGGAACAAGTTCGTGTTCATTTTTGCAAATTATAAGCGAAGACACACCCGGACTTTACCTGAAAACATGAGCACTTTTCCGTCGACGACCTAAGCCACATCCATTCTTCCCCCGGTTTACTGGCGTTCGTTTGTTTAGCTACGCCACGTCAACAGAATACTAACGTGATGACGTCCGTGGATAGGAACTCCAATTCTTGCATTGACCACTAGATGTTGTTGTCCCTAGTTACCAAATCCACAAAGTCATAAACCCCTCCACCATCTACAGTTTATCTTCTTAAAAAGTGATTTTAAACCTAACCCTAACCTTAACTGTAACCTAAACCACACTGATAACATTATGCCTAACCCAAACCTCAAATTAAAAAGCACATTTTTGTTTTCATACATTTTTACGATATATCTTTGTGGCTGTGTGGCTGTGGTAACTAGTTAAAACCACTAGATGGCGCAAGTGCTGTTCCTTATCAGATGCCACGGGCTAGGCCCTATGATTGGGTCCAATTAGTTTGGCCCCTATCATAGTAGAACCTATTGAGCGTAATTGAAAACATTAATTGATAGGGCTATTATTTTTGTTATAGTTATTCCTATCTATGGTATTTAAAGTGTTAGGTCTAGGCACCTACAAATTATACTTAACTATTTTTCTTCTGAAAATGAACAAGTGCAAGTGTCCACAATTGGAGAAATTTGATAATTTTGAGGTAAGGCTAATGAACGTGATCTGCAGCAATCACTGTGCCAACTAGGGTCTGTTAGGCTATAGGAACACATTTGAGAAGTTTCTTAGTGAACATTTCAGAATTAAATTAATAGGAAGAGACAAATTACGGTACATCTCAATCTACACATCATTCTAACAATAAACTTGAATCCCAAACGTAATTGTCACTTTTCTTTATGGTGAACCTCAGGTCATTTTGAGCATGCACTTCTAGGCCTATCAAAATAGCTGGGTGTAAGGACAACCGTTCGCTGGGTGGAGCTGTCCGCTACTCCTGTCGAGCTCCCCGAGGCAAATGCGATTAAGATTAGCACATTTCGCCTTCCCTCGACATGCGGGGAGTCCGCATAGTAGTTTTGTTTAGACAGTAGTGAGGCTGATCGACATGGCTGCGTATGTTCTTTCTCTCAGCGAACCCTTAAGCAGTCAGATGGATTGAACAAAAAACGATTGCACTACACCGTTTTGTACACAGAGGAAATACCGTTAGTTATTTGCCATATTCCGTCACGAGTGTGACGCTTTATGTGTGGTTGTTCGCTGGGGGTACCGAGAGCTGTCAAGAGCACCCCAAGAATTGGAGTAGGCTACGAGTATCAAGATGCATTCATTGACCAATAACGTCATCTGACAGAAACTTTGGGAGATTATTGATAGGCGTTATCGATGCTATCATCAACAGTAGTGGTATTTCTATAATTTATCTTGGACTGATAGCCAGCAAGGTGTCAGGTAAGTCTGGATACATTTCATAATTTTGTGAACAGGTGTTTGAATTAACTATACAGCAAGTTGACTAATAAATAAATTCCTGCAGGATTCTTGGCCTTATACGCGCACCTTTCATTGGGGCAATTTTATAGAATCTTGTAATGGCTCGAATTTCTCAATTTGTCACATAAGATTGTATTTGTTTTTCTTAATGCTACGTTAGGTTAGTACTTTATAGTAATCAGAAGTACCCTATGTCAGAGATAGTCCTATATGAATTTGTGCCCCTTACTGTCATCACTTGACAGCTCATGCAGAGGGATTGTCTAACACTGTAAGAAAACAATTAAAGTATTGAGCCACTACTAATTTAATGTTTAACAGTGCCAAAATCCCCTCGGAGTGGCTAATATATTTGAAAAGCCTAAATATCGATACAGTAAAATTACTAAATGAATGGCCGGGTAACCCATTGACGAGTGAGACAAACGGTTCCATGGTTACTCTCTGGATCTTCAGTGTGGACACTGTGCTTTGTGTGTTTCCTCTCTCTTCCATTGAAATAAAACAACAATCCGCGGGGAACCGCCACACATGGTGCGCATGAGCTAGGACCCGCTCATAAAGGCCCTGTTGACTAATCTTACACTGGGGTCATTAGTAATCTTGGCTCACATTGAGTTACGCATATGCTACTGTAGAAGCTCGCAATGTGCAAGTGTGGCCATCAGTAAAATAACTGCTTTGCGCCACTTTTGCAGGGCATGTACATTTTTTACACGATGTTTTAACATTTAGAAGTGCCTGTCCGGTTTTCTATATATTTAAACATATCCACGCCATCTTTAATTGATTTGACGTGATGTCATATTGGTGCGTTTAAGTCTCCTTTGTTGCTTCCTCTATGGTGCCACAGCTGAGTTAAATTCATTTTGTCAGTGGGCAGTGAACTACTTCTATATCCATTCAGCATACACCTGCTCCTTGTTTTTGGGATAATAATGCTGCTTCTCTATTAAGCCCTGTCTGTCAGTCTTTGAACAGTAATGCTTCTGTCCATAGTTAAGCAGACATTTGGAGGTTTAAGTGTAGAATCAGACAGATTTGCACTTGCAGCAAACCTAGAATGGTGTTTTCTCAACTCATTAATTTACAGCATTTGTATTAAGGGCCCAGTGCAGTCAAAATCCTGTTTTTCCTGTGTTTTATATCATATTGTAAAACAGCTGATGAAACTAACACTGTAAAAGTGAAATTTATTGTTATTTAATGATAGTTGAAAATACAATCGGCAAAGCAACTTCTAATCAGCAGGTTAACATGGGTGGGAGTTTCGGCTTTCCATGGTGACATCACCATGTGGTAAATTGATTAATAGACCAATAACAAAGACAGTTCCAAACCTCTCTGCCAATAATAGCTAGTTTTCAGCTTCCCCCTTCCCACTCAGACAACTCCCAGACAGTCCTAGAAAATGTCTTGTTTGAGACATTTTTTGTTGTTGCTAAAAGGCAGTTTTTGGCCATTTTAATGGAAATCTAATACATTAACCACATTTCCTTCCAACAATTTCATACTGATTAATTACCTGTCGCATGATAAAAAGTCTGGGCTGATGGAAACATGAAATGCAGAAACAATTTTATAAATGGCGACAGACAATTTGTTCGTTCGAGTGGGATGTCCCACGATGACTCGGGAAAGCATGCAGTTTATTCGTTTACAGATTAAACAAGGTATGATGAACTTCAGGGTGGTAAATGTGCAAGGTGATGAGTTTGATGCTCCTTCCAAAAATATTGAGGGTCTTATTCTGGTGACATTATGATCGATGCTTGGCTGCCATTGGACAAATGCAAATAATATTGCTCTTATCCATAATAATCTCATAATGTAGGTAGCCTATGTAGGTAGCACTGTATCTGCTAGCTATAATGTAGGTAGCACTGTATCTGCTAGCTATTGGCTGGAGTACATGTGCCAAGACCGGAGTGTGACCAAACCATCAGTAGAGTTGAAAATGTGATGGAAACTCATTTATTTAACTTGTATTTTTCATTTGGTACATGGTAATTTAGAGGTAAAAGTAATTTTTATGTGCACTACGTCATCACGCACAGCCTTTTATCAGCAAAAAGTCAGTTTTGATGGAGATATCTCTGGTGGGAAAATGCGCATATTATTTTTTGCAGATTTTAGAATATTCGCATCAAATTCTGTCGTAAATTCGATGGAAATCTAGCTAGTAAGGTACTTAATTGTTACCCAGAAATGATTTGATATTGGTATAAAAATGTCTGTATTGGGTATTTAAGAGTGGCAAATCCCAGTATGCTACAGTAGCCACTTTCCACTGTGTTTTGGGCAGACTTGGGTCTTATTACTTGCCCGAGTGTCTTTTGTTTGTTTGTTTCTTTTGTTTGTTTGCTTTTATGTCATTGCTTGGCACGACTTACGGCGCAGTCGCCTGTGTGTGAGTGTGAATGTGATTCACTGGGCGGAAACTGTTTTACTGCCTGCCCTGCTCAGCCTCCGTGGCTTCCCCTTACTGCAGCCGCACACAAAGGGGACAGTGCCATAAACAGGCCGTGCTAATTGATAAGGTGCTAGAGTGCCTCATGGCCATACTGAGATGGATGTCTGCTGGAGAGATGCCTCACAGGGCAAGGCGTGATGGAGCAACAGACAAAGAGACAGCCTCCCAATCAGCAGAATCACAGGGGGCCAAGGTGATGTCCTGAAAACCCAACTGAGCACCCCCAATAAGAGGCGGTCGATGTTCCTCTTCTGGGCGCAGTCTAGATTGATCATAGACATGGCTGTTTTTGTGTTGGGAATGGCAGTGGTGGGAGTGGGTGTCCTTTAATACCCCGCAGAAGTTACTAACACCCTCCCTCTTTCCCTCAATCCCTCCTCACCCCTAGCATGCTGCCCCCTCCTCCTGCTTCACCAAGCAGCGTGGGTAAAGTGTCTGCATGTAGCTAGGAACCAAAGCAGGGGCAGCTGCCTCACCCATATGTCAAGAGCATCGATTTTATTATGTTTGAAAACGAATCGTTCGAAGTGGAGCTCTGCGCTCCTCCATCCTTCTGATGGAGCAGAGAAGGGAGGGGAAAGTGCCTCATCCTGTGGGCCCTGACTCCCAGACTCCTAGATCCAGATGGGGCTCTCTCTGTGGGCTTCTTTACAGGGGATAAGGTAGGTCAGTGTTGTGGATCTCTCCATGTATCCCTCCTTTAAACATTTGGAAGTCTTCACACCCATCTTGGGTTATAATACGGTGTTCTCTGCTTATTCATTGTGCTCATTTCTTATTGTAACAATACTATGTAGATAGCTCAGTGCCACAGAGCAAGGCACGGCTCTGACTTATGCTAAGTGTGTGGGAAAATGGGATAGAGATTAGTTCCAGTCTGGTTTTGTTTTCCACACCTTGAGAGTGTAAATAGTGGGGTTCCAGCCTCAGAGCTCTTTCCCACCACTTTGGGGCCTCGGCTAAAACAAAGCACCCACGCATGCCATTGGGCTGCACACAGTCACTCAATTCAGCCAGCTCAGCCCAGCCCAGTTCACAAAGACACAGGAGCCACAGGAGCCACAGCACAGTAGCAGCGCAGTGGGGATATGACTGGGGTTACGCAGTTCAGCTGAGTGCTGCTATGGGAGAGAGGCTGGGAGGCCAAGAACATGCTCAGAGAGCATACATAAATGGCATGAATTCCCTCCTGGTTTTGAGCATATCATGGGCAGTTTAGATCATTAGAGATAAGTTCTACTCTTATAACATGACAATCAACTCTCAGGCTAATAAGCTAATGGTGATGGAATGTTGCAGGTTGGACTGTGTCTGTGCTGGTTGGTGGCGGGACGCTCCTCGATTTCGTGATTTTTGGTCAATGTTGAAAAGCACAGCTGTGGAAAGGCAGCATAATTAGGGCTCTGATTCCAAAAAGGAGACATGAAGAGATTGAATGTGTCGTGGGGTGAAGCACGCGCATACACACACACACAGACAGACAAAGACATCACACACAGACACAAAACGCACACTTAACATTTTCCCTTGTTTCGTTTGTTAACTACTTAAACGGAGTGGAATATTTGAACAAATGGCGGTAGCTAAGGAGGGACAGAAGAAAAGGATCACTACCTTACTAAAGGAATTGAAGCTCACTTGGTTTTTAGCGCTGCTGCGGTCAGCTAATAGGCGGGTATTGAGTGTCCTTTATGCTCAAACGTAAGAGAGATGACGAGAGAAGAAACCTGTGTTAGGTGATGTCATCACCACATGTTTTAAGTTGCAGTAAAAGTCTAAAGCTATTGCCATCACGTTGATGGAATAACAGTGAGTCGCTTCTCCTCGACTTTGTCAGATAAGTGACGGATTCTAATTTATCCACTGTTGAAGTGCTTATAGACTGTGTTCAGAGTACTTTTGTCAGTTCAAGCTAACCAGTAAGACGGTGTCATGTTTTAGTAGCAGTTTACTTTGGAGCAGAGGGACAGGAAAGTGGCGGGTCACATCGTGAGCCCTTGGAGAGGTCCAACAATCCTGAGGTCTCTTTATTTTACCTGACGGACCGCAATTGTTATGCAATGGTTTCTGATGTGAGAATCGTTTCGGTCACTACAGCCAACTCTTGGCCCAGACCTTCCTCTAAACTCAAATCCATTCCCTATACACACACACACACACACACACACACACACACACACACACACACACAGTTCTGTATTGTACTCTGTAGGGCCAAAGAAGAGCCCCCCCCTACAGTTGTCTTGCATCCCATTTTCCTGGGGCATTGAACTTGAACTTCGACCCTCTCTGATGTTCTTAAAGCCGCCTCAGAGACTTAGCACCCTGCTGGGCCATGCGATGCATCACCAGCTTGTCCACTCTCACTGAGGTCCATAGCTGCTACTTACCTCAGCTTCAACAAAGGACTGTCAATCATTTTTATTTTACCTTTATTTTACTAGGAAAGTCAGTTAAGAACAAATTCTTATTTTCAATGACGGCCTTGGAACAGTGGGTTAACTGCCTGTTCAGGGGCAGAACGACAGATTTTGTACGTTGTCAGCTCGGGGATTTGAACTTGCAACCTTTCGGGTACTAGTCCAATGCTCTAACCACTAGGCTACCCTGACTGAATTTACTATGCCACAAACCTATAAATCATTTTTAAACATGTTTTGCAGTTGCTACACTATCTCTATAATATGACCATTGAACGTAAGATATACAAAGCAGCAATTCTGTCAGCTAGATATTCCCTAGCCATTAAAAGCCTTCATTTGATTGCTCTCTGTCTGCTGTTTAGTGCTCCTGTTCTGTAGGATTTACTGACCCCCCCCCCCCCCCCCCCCCATGGTCACAGTGGTAAGTTTATCCATCCGGCCGTAAACTCCCACGGGTCATACCTCTTATCCTTGTTAGAGGGGGAGCCACGTTTCCTCTCCTAATTTACAGGGGTCGGTTGGAGAGTCACACACAGACTCCCATTGGAGGTCACAAACAGATCACGCTCCCCAGATCTCACCCTCATTAGACCCACCCCAACCCTGCTCTACACCCCAGACCCCACCCCATTCTCCAGCATTAGTTACCCCGATGAGTGCCTTGGTCAGGGGATATAGACAGGCTGGATGAAAGCACTGCTGACAGTATGTAGCCTGTGTATGCATGCATGTGTGTGTGTGTGTGCTCTTTTTATTTCACCTTTATTTTGACAGGGATTCATGCTGAGACCAAGGTCTCTTTTACAGATGAGCCCTGTATAAACATCAATACACATTAATATACACTATACACATCAATACACAAAACATCATCATAGAAAACAAACACATTCTTCAGTAAAAAAGGTCCTCAATCAGCCTTTTGAATTGCTCGAGATCAGGGTTGGGCAACTAGATTCAGCCACGGGGCGATTTTTGTCGGAGCGGATGGTTGGGGCGCCGGAACATTAAGGATAATAATTTATACACTGCAAATTGATCACAGTTAAACCCAAAACGAGATTGTAATTGACCTTAACAATCATGTCATGCCTTGATTACATTGAGAAACGTCTCTTTTTTTCATTTGTGGGAACGCTTTTCTACTAAAAAAGTTTTTAAAAAGTCAACGTGTGTGTGTGTGGCTTATACAGAGGAGCATTCTGTTAATTTTTGTATATATTTTTTTAAACTAAAAACTTTGGGGGCCAACAAAAAAAAGGCACTAATTCATCTCTCTGTGTGTGTGTGTGTGTGTGTGTAGCTTATAAACGGGAGCATTCTATATGTCGTTGCCAGTCAAGAAAAGAAGCAGGCCAATTTGCAACACCCTCTTTCTCTTTCATGTTCTTTCTCTTGACTAAGTGTCTCTGGCTCCTTTCTACCAACCAGGCACCTCCACATTGTGGTTTTGCCATGCTGCAGGAAGGACTTAAGTAGAGCGTTGGAATAGAGATCTGGTGTGTTTGTTGGTCGAGAACATTTAGAGTGGGAGGTGTGTTGATCCTTATTCTCGGTTCTTTCATTTGGAAATTAGGCTAGAGCACCATCTCCATCTTTTTTTTTTTTTACAGGTCCACAGGAGAAAACTGACTGGTTGTTGTGGCCCCCAGAGAGGAGCTGTGACATGAGATTATCAGTTCATGTGTGCATCCTAAAGGGCTCCCGGTTCCTTTATATAGTGCACTGTTGACCAGGGCTTGTGTTCCTTACTATGTGTTGCAATGCTGAGAAAATGGATAAGAAGTTATTAGTTGGGATTTATGCCTTTATACACCTTAGCCACTAAGATGTATAAAGGACTGAGAATAAAGATCAACACACCTCCCACTCTAAATGTTCTCAAACGACAAACACACCAGATCTCTTTTCCAACGCTCTACATAAGTACACGATATGCTGTCATTGATAACCTTTATCAGTTTGTGGACTAGGAAGTGTCACACAGATTCAGAGTAAAGTAGACTGTCTTCACCATATCTGCCGTATGCTTGAAGACAGACAGTTCCCATTCGATGAATTGACGATCGTATCAAAGTGGGGTCCTGAATGGTTTGCTTGCTTATGCTTACTGTCTTCAAGGATAATCTGATCAGCATGCAAAGTCCCCATACGAATCACGGAGCAGGTGTTCGCAGTTAACAGAACCCAGGTTGTGTAGTGACTCACCACATGATGGGGAGAGAGAGGGAGAGAGATAACCTGTGTGGCCTGTGAAGGGCCAGGGAAGGATCACTGAGACTTAAAGACCAGCTTGTTAGTGGAAGTGCGGTATATAGGCTGTGCATTGGCTGTACCGCTGCTTGGGACCGGCCACACTTGATCAGGGATTTACTGAAGCCACAATACTGCCATCTGTCCCCAGTCTGCCAAGAGCAGCCCAGTGGAGAGGCTTGGAGAGGAACGAGGTTCCCACATTGCCCATACTGAAGGGGGTGCGGGAGAGCAGAGAGAGAGGGAGAGAAAGACGCAGAGAGAAGAGGACTATCTGTCTGAATGGGGTTTGTACTCGGCTGGGTGGGAGGGGGAGTCCTGCATGCAAAAAAGGAGAGAGACAAAGAAAAGAGAGGGGGAAAAAAACAACGCGAAAAGAAAAGAACAGGCACAACAGAAGCCTGCTGAAGAACTGTGCGTTGGTCAGTGAATTGTGATGTCCCGCTCCCGCCCTGACAACAGCCACCCCTCTGGGTCCCGTCTCTGTTGTGGACGTCTATGAAAGGCAATTAGCATTTCATCCAGGCCTCACTGGTTACATGCGATGAAGTAATACTCTGTCTAATTTGGCCCTTTTGGTCCCGGTTCTCTAGCGAGCTCGTCCTTGTTTAATCCCCTGAAAGTGCATTTCTGTCTAGCTCAATCATTGTGTGTGTTGTACAGGCTAATCAGTCAGAAGAGAGAGCCAGCTCCAGGGCGCTCGGAGCACTCAATGGAACTGGCTTGTTTTGTCTGGGATTCTACCCACTTTTCTCAAAGAAAAAAAAAAATCTTTGTGTTTTTGGTTTGCGAGGATGTGAGATGCAGTTGGCGCAATTTGAGAGCAGCCAACCGCAGCCGTGGGGACGGGACAATACCTCTGTTAGACGTTCTATTTTTTTCCTGTCCACAGTAAAAAAAGCATCAGTGATTGGCATCATCTCCACAAGAGGAAAATCATTTGCTAGAAAAAGTATCTGTCAATGTGCTTGACGACCTGGAATTGTGTTATATTTTTAGTTGCATTGTTTGTATATCGTTGTCATTTTAATTTGTGTTACTTCCCTTGCCTACCAGTGCATCAGTGTTTTGCTACTTGTCGTGCTTTATGTTTTCTTGCGGACCCCAGGAAGAGTAGCTGCTGCTTCTGCAAAAACGAATGTGGATCCAAATCAACTTGACTGCTCCCTAAGATGGAATGATATCCTTTTTTCTCCCACTCATACCTCTCTGCATCCCTCAAAAACGTATTTCCAAAACACTATTTTGTCTGCTTGTAGGGCTAATGCTAGGTTCTCTGTGTTTTCCCCCCCAAAAATAAATAGAAGTGCATTTCCAGAATAGCTCTCTAAATTAGTGTCTAGCCAACAATATGCTGTGGTTTACTGAATTTGTCAGATTTAATGATGTACCTTTAAGCCAAAGTCACTTATTACATTTCTTAATTCCCCCAAAACTCTGGATGTTGAGAACTTTCACTGATCTAAAAATACTGAAGGAGAAACTATATGTGAAATTGCAATTATGGCTTTGTGAGCTGACCATATATGGCAGCCCTTCGTGGCCAGCGACGAGGAATGGCATGGAGGGTGGTTTCTGAGGTAGCCTAACACATGGGGGTGGCATAATTCATGTATGGTTTTCTCAAATAGAAAACTAACCAACAAACACAGAGGATACATTCTGGTTTGGGCAACGACGCCAAGCTACAGAAATTAAGAGAAAATTAAACAGCCTTTAAAAAAAATTGGTGGAATCAACAACAAGTGGGACACAATCATGAAGTGGAACGACATTTATTGGATATTTCAAACTTTTTTAACAAATCAAAAACTGAAAAATTGGGCGTGCAAAATTATTCAGCCCCCTTAAGTTAATACTTTGTAGCGCCACCTTTTGCTGCGATTACAGCTGTAAGTCGCTTGGGGTATGTCTCTATCAGTTTTGCACATCGAGAGACTGAAATGTTTTCCCATTCCTCCTTGCAAAACAGCTCGAGCTCAGTGAGGTTGGATGGAGAGCATTTGTGAACAGCAGTTTTCAGTTCTTTCCACAGATTCTCGATTGGATTCAGGTCTGGACTTTGACTTGGCCATTCTAACACCTGGATATGTTTATTTTTGAACCATTCCATTGTAGATTTTGCTTTATGTTTTGGATCATTGTCTTGTTGGAAGACAAATCTCCGTCCCAGTCTCAGGTCTTTTGCAGACTCCATCAGGTTTTCTTCCAGAATGGTCCTGTATTTGGCTCCATCCATCTTCCCATCAATTTTAACCATTTTAACCATCTTCCCTGTCCCTGCTGAAGAAAAGCAGGCCCAAACCATGATGCTGCCACCACCATGTTTGACAGTGGGGATGGTGTGTTCAGCTGTGTTGCTTTTACGCCAAACATAACGTTTTGCATTGTTGCCAAAAAGTTCAATTTTGGTTTCATCTGACCAGAGCACCTTCTTCCACATGTTTGGTGTGTCTCCCAGGTGGCTTGCGGCAAACTTTAAACGACACTTTTTATGGATATCTTTAAGAAATGGCTTTCTTCTTGCCACTCTTCCATAAAGGCCAGATTTGTGCAATATAAGACTGATTGTTGTCCTATGGACAGAGTCTCCCACCTCAGCTGTAGATCTCTGCAGTTCATCCAGAGTGATCATGGGCCTCTTGGCTGCATCTCTGATCAGTCTTCTCCTTGTATGAGCTGAAAGTTTAGAGGGACGGCTAGGTCTTGGTAGATTTGCAGTGGTCTGATACTCCTTCCATTTCAATATTATCGCTTGCACAGTGCTCCTTGGGATGTTTAAAGCTTGGGAAATCTTTTTGTATCCAAATCTGGCTTTAAACTTCTTCACAACAGTATCTCGGACCTGCCTGGTGTGTTCCTTGTTCTTCATGATGCTCTCTACGCTTTTGACGGACCTCTGAGACTATCACAGTGCAGGTGCATTGATACGGAGACTTGATTACACACAGGTGGATTGTATTTATCATCATTAGTCATTTAGGTCAACATTGGATCATTCAGAGATCCTCACTGAACTTCTGGAGAGAGTTTTCTGCACTGAAAGTAAAGGGGCTGAATAATTTTGCACGCCCAATTTTTCAGTTTTTGATTTGTTAAAAAAGTTTGAAATATCCAATAAATGTCGTTCCACTTCATGATTGTGTCCCACTTGTTGTTGATTCTTCACAAAAAAATACAGTTTTATATCTTTATGTTTGAAGCCTGAAATGTGGCAAAAGGTCGCAAAGTTCAAGGGGGCCGAATACTTTCGCAAGGCACTGTATTAGACTCACCTTTGGCAGTGATTACAACTGTGTGTCTTTCTGGGTTTGTCTCTTAGAGCTTTGCACACCTGGATTGGACAATATTTGCACATTTTAATTGCACATTCTAATTAATTCTTCAAGCTCTGTGAAGTTGGTCGTTGATCATTGTTAGACAGCTATTTCCAAGTCTTGCCATAGATTTTCAAGCCGATTTAAGTCAAAACTGTAACTAGGCCACTCAAGAACATTTAATGTTGTCTTGGTAAGCAATTCCAGTGTGTACTTGGCCTTGTGTTTAAGGTTATTGTCCGGCTGAAAGGAGAATTAATCTCCCAGTGTCTGGTGGAAAGCAGACTGGAACAGGTTTTCCTCTAGGATTTTGCATGTGCTTAAATCGCCTTTCTGTTTCTTTTTTTATCATGGAAAAACTCCATAGTCTTTAACGATGACAAGCACACCCATAAGATGATGCAGCCTCCACTATCCTTGAAAATATGGCGAGTGGCGTATTGTATTTGCCCCAACAAAATTGCTTTGAAATGGAATAATTAATCAGTTGCACCACTGAATGTATTCAACCGAAATGTCTCTTCTGCATTTAATCAGAGAGATGCCTTAATCGACATCATCAGTACCCGGGGGTTAGCTCCCTTGCTCAAGGAGAGAACGGCAGATCTTTCCTCCTTGCCGTCTCGAACTGGCAACCTTTCGGTTATTGGCCCAACGCTCTTAACTGCTAGGCTACCTGCCGCCCTGCCATACCGTTGCCACATTTTTTTTGCAGAACTACTTTAGTGCCTTGTTGCAAACAGGATGCATGTTTTGGAATATTTGTATTCTGTTCAGGCTTCCTTCTTTTCACTCTGTCATTTAGGTTAGTATTGTGGAGTAACTACAATGTTGTTGATCTGTCTTCAGTTTTCACGCTCATTAAACTCTGTAACTGTTTTAAAGTCACCATTGGTGAAATTCCTGAGCGGTTTCCTTCCTCTCCTGCAACTGAGTTAGTGAAGGACGCCTGTATCTTTATAGTGACTGGGTGTATTGGTACGCCATCCAAAGGGTAATTGATAACTTCACCATGCTCAAAGGGATATTCAATGTCTGCTTTTTTTTATTTGTACCCATCTACCAATATGTGCTCTTCGTTGCGAGGCATTGGAAAACCTCCCTGGTCTTTGTTGTTGAATCTGAGTTTGAAATTCAATGCTCGACTGAGGGACCTTACTGATGATTGTGTATGTGGGGTACAGAGATGAGATTGTCGTTTTAAAAAATCATGTTAAACACAATTAACTTATTATGTGACTTGTTAAGCGCATTTTTACTCCTGAACTTATTTAGAACTTATTTAGCCATAACAAAGGGGTCGAATACTTGTTGACTCAAGACATTTCAGCTTTAAATTCCACTTTGACATTATGGGGTACTGTGTGAAGGCCAGTGACACAAAATCTCAATGTAACCATTTTAAATTCATGCTGTAACACAACAGAATGTTGAAAGGGGTGTGAATACTTTCTGAAATCACTGTTTGTAGTGACACTTTGGGATGTATGAAGTGTACTGCCTACCACTCCCAGTGTGGCCTGTCTCACCCAGATCAATGGAAAGACAGGGGGGTGTCACAGAAACTGTGGTCTACTAGAGTTACTGACAGGCACTTCCAATGTGGCCCGGCTGACTCCAGATCAGGAAACAGAACTTGATGATGAATGAAATCCCACAGCCGCCCCATGTTTAAATCCTGCGGATCTGTGGGAACATAAACTTCTAGACACAACCACAGGCTCATACGTGGGAGGACTTTTTAGAACTAGGGAAACCTAAGGGCTGGGAAAGCCCATCATAAAGACTATGAAGTCTCAAGACTGGGTTTTAAAACATTGGCTTGGCATTTGCATTGGCATGCGATTGAAAAATCTTGGATAGAAGATAGCACGGTATGTATGTTAAAATTAATTTCTCATTGGTACTATTAGCATTTATAATCGCACTGATCCAGTGATTGGCGCACATTGACAGAGTCCTCTGTGTAAGTGTGTTTCTGCTGTAGGAGTCTTTTTTTTAGAAGGGAGTAGTCTGCATCAGACAGTATGTCTATTATTTGGCTACACTCAGCTCCGTGCTCACGTGATCAACCAGAGACACCCATACAGAAGCCTAATATATTGACATATGTTTCAAATACATACAGTACCAGTCAAAAGTTTGGACACAGCTACTCATTCAAGGGTTTTTCTTTATTTTTAGTATTTTCTACATTGTGGAATAATAGTGAAGACATCAAAACCAAGAAATAACACATATGGAATTATGTAGTAACCAAAAAGTGTTAAACAAATCTAAATATATTTGAGATTTGAGATTCTTTCCAACAGTCTTGAAGGAGTTCCCACATATGCTGAGCACTGTTGGCAACTTTTCCTTCACTCTACAGTCCAACTCATCCCAAACCATCTCAATTATGTTGTGGTCGGGTGATTGTGGAGGCCAGGTCATCTGATACAGCACTCCATCACTCTCCTTTCTCAAAAAACAAAAGTCTAAAATTTGGACTCATCAGACCAAAGGACAGATTTCCACCGGTCTAATGTCCATTGCTCGTGTTTCTTGGCCCAAGCAAGTCTCTTCTTATTATTGGTGTCCTTTAGTGGTGATTTCTTTGCAGCAATTGGATCTTGAAGGCCTGATTCACGCAGTGTCCTCTGAACAGTTGATGTTGAGATGTGTTATTGTTACTGTTAATTGAACTCTGTGAAGCATTTATTTGGGCAGCAATCTGAGGTGCAGTTAACTCTAATTAACTTATCCTCTGCAGCAGAGGTAACTCTGGGACTTCCTTTCCTTGTGCGGTCCTCATGAGAGCCAGTTTCATCCTAGTGCTTGATGGTTTTTGCAACTGCGCTTGAAAAAAATTTCAAAGTTCTTGAAATGTTCCACATTGAATGATCTTCATGTCTTAAAGTAATGATGGACTGTCGTTTCGCTTTGATTATTTGAGCTGTTCTTGCCATAATATGGATTTAGCCCTATTTGGTAAAAGGCAATCTTCTGTATACCAACCCTACCTTGTCACAACACAACTGATTGGCTCAAACGCATTAAGAAGGAAAGAAATTCAGAAAAGGAACTTTTAACAAGGCACACCTGTTAATTGAAATGTATTCCATGTGACTAACTCATGAAGCTGGTTGAGAGAATGCCAAGCGTTTGCTAAGCTGTCATCAAGGCAGTGTTTAACACTTTTTTGCTTACTACATGATTACATGATTACATGACTCCATATGTGTTATTTCATGTCTTCTCTATTATTCTACAATGTAGAAAATAGTAAAAAATAAAGAACAACCCTTGAATGAGTAGGTGTGTCCAAACTTTTGACTGGTACTGCATGTATTTGAAAAATTGGGGAGCCAGACCCAGCCAATCAGAATGAGGTTTTCCCCTGACTGCTGCTCTTCTCCTTCATCTGAAAAAAAAATTGCAACGTCTGCTCTGTCAGTTGGAAGTGGGCTGGGGGCCTGGCTCGGAAACATTTTCAATTGTGATTGACAGTTGACAGGGTAGCCTCAATAGCTGCATCATTTTTTTCCAAATTTTACACGCAAACCCCACTTTGTGAATCTAATGCCAAGGTCCTGTATCAGAGCTCAATAGACTCAGCATTACAATTCAGCATGATACATGTGGTGCAAAAATAGATGTAAATATCAGATATTTAAAAATATATTTACATACATATTCTATGTTATATATTTCATGAATATATATTATTTTACCCCTTCTTGTCCCATCGCTGCAACTTCCGTACGGAATCGGGAGAGGAGAAGATCGAGAGCCATGTGTCCTCCAAAACACGACCCCGCCAAGCCGCACTGCTTCTTGATACACTGCTCGCTTAACCCTGAAGCCAGCCGCACCAATTTGTCAGAGGAAACACCGTACAGCTGGCAACCGAAGTCAGCGTGCATGTGCCCGGCCAGCCTCAAGGAGTTGCTAGAGCGCGATGGGACAAGGACATCCCGGCCGGCCAAACCCTCCCTTAACCCGGACGACGCTGGGCCAATTGTGCGCCGCCTCATGGGTCTCCCGGTCACGGCTGGCTGCAACACAGCCTGAGATCAAACCCAGGTCTGTGGTGACGCCTCTAGCACTGCGATGCAGTGCCTTAGATCGCTACACCGCTCAGGAGGCCTCATAAATGTATTCTTGACATATGTGTCAATATATTTTGAATTCCCCCGCATACTGTATTATATACATGTATTATAATACATGAGTTTTCCGTATGGGACTACACTTGGCGTCCTCAGTGAAGCCAGTGACATGTTTTTTCTTGTGTGGCCACACATACAGTGCATTCAGAAAGTACTGTATTCAGACCTCTTGACTTTTTCCACATATTGTTACGTTACAGCCTTATTCTAAAATATATATATTTTTAAAATCCTCATCGATCTACACACAATACCCCATAATGACAAAGCAAAAACAGGATTTTATAATTTTTTACAAAAACAATCATTTTACATAAGCATTCAGACCCTTTGCTACGAGCCTCGACATTGAGCTCAGGTGAATCCTGTTTCCATTGACCATCCTTGAGATGTTTCTACAACTTGATTGGAGTCCACCTGTGGTAAATTCAATTCATTGGACATGATTTGGAAAGGCACACGCCTGTCTATATAAGATCCCACAGTTGACAGTGCATGTCAGAGCAAAAACCAAGGCTGAAGGAATTGTCCATTGAGCTACGAGACAGGATTGTGTCGAGGCACAGATCTGGGGAAGGGTATCAAAATATTTCTGCAGCATTGAAGGTTCCCAGGAAAACAGTGGCCTCCATCATTCTTAAATTGAAGAAGTTTGGAAACCTCAAGACTCTTCCTAGAGCTGGCCGCCTGGAAAAACTGAGCAATTGGGGGAGAAGGGCCTTGGTCAGGGAGGTGACCAAGACCCAATGGTCACTCTGACAGAGCTCTAGAGTTCCTCTTTGGAAATGGGAGAACCTTCCAGGAGGACAACCATCTCTGCAGCACTCCACCAATCAGGCCTTTATGTAGTGGCCAGACAGAAACTGGTCTGATGAAACCAATATTGAACTCTTTGGCCTGAATGCCAAGCGTCACGTCTGGAGGAAACCTACGGTGAAGCATGGTGGTGGCAGCATCATGCTGTGAGGATGTTTTTCAGTCAGGATCGAGGGAAAGATGAACGACGCAAAGTACCAACAGGAGAACGACCCTAAGCATACAGCCAAGACAACGCAGGATTGGCTTGGGGACAAGTCTCTGAATGCCCTTGATTGGCCCAAGCCAGAGCCCGGACTTGAACCTGATCAATCATCTCTGGAGAGACCTGCAAATAGTTATGCAGTGACACACCAAGAAGCCTCGAGGCTGCCAACGGTGCTTCAACAAAGTAGTGAGTAAAGGGTCTGAATACTCATGTAAATTTGATATTTCAGCTTTTATTTTGAAATTTTTTCAAAAATGCACTGTACACACACACACACACACACACAGACACGCACACATGCACAAACACACACACACACACATGCGCACGCATGCACATACAAACACACAAACACACTCTAAACTGATAACATTTGTAACGCCCTCTATCTTATGTTCAGAACCTTTGATTGTGCATTCATTGGTTTCACACATCTTTCACCCCTGAGTCATTCATGCAAAGTCAAAGTTTTCTGTGAAATATCACGTCACCAAGTCATCAGATAATGACAGGTTCCCCATTTAGTCATTTTAACTACCATTTAATCCAATAGCAAAAAATACAAGATCAACATTTATTTTTGAAGTGCTGAATAGAACGAATAGTAGATGGTAAATATGATTTTCCATACAGTATTTGACTATAACTTGACATGCACAATTAAATAAAATGCGTATCCAATGGCATGTTATGAGCATGTTGAGAAATACAGTATGTCCGTCTTACAGTCTCAGTCTCACAAATCATTATAAATAGGTGTATTGTAAAGCAGTTGTCTACTGTTGTATGCCATTTCTGTCCAATGCAGAATTGTAAATTCACATTTTCTACATGACTTACATATATATATTTTACATATATATGTACATTCTCCCTCAACAAAGTCATTATCAGCAAAGTCAGTGCTAGTAGGAAAAGAGGAGTGCATTTTTGGGGGAGTGGGGACATCACCAGGAAGTAAATGAGTTAATATACCAGAGAGAAAGGGAGTTCCAAACCTCTCTGCCAATAACAGCTAGTTAACAGTTTTCCCCTCCCCACTCAGACCACTCCCAGACAGTCCTAGCAAAATGATTGCTTTAGCCGTGGTATATTGGCCATATACTGTACCAGCAGTTAGTTGATAGTTCTATGTTGCTATGTCTGTATGCTATGTCTTGCTTGTCCTATGTTGCTCTGTCTGTATGCTATGTTTTGCTTGTCCTATGTTGCTATTGTCTATATTGTAATTGTTTTAAATAACCTGCCCAGGGACTGCGGTTGAAAATTAGCCGGCTGGCTAGAACCGGAACTTTTACTGAAACGTTGATTAATGTGCACTGTCCCTGTAAAAATAAAATAAACTCAATAAACTCAACTCAGCACCACCCCCCTCCCCCCCGAGGTGCATTATTGCTATTATAAACTGGTTGCCAACATAATTACAACAGTAAAAATACATGTTTTGTCATACCTGTGGTATACGGTCTGATATACCATGGCTTTCAGCCAATCAGCATTCTGGGTTCGAACCACCCAGTTTTATACCATGGAATTGTTGAGCACTCCTTTCTGATAGGCTTAAAGGGCATTCTAGAGCATGCATTATTTCCCTATAATGCACAGCATTTCAGCATTTTGGCTATAGTTCATTTTTACATGTTTTGTTCGAGCTGCTTTTGAAAGCACAAGTCGAATTGAAAACAGTATTGGTATTGTTGAATTCTATTTTCATAATAGCAAGCTAGGACTGATGGTTTGGTTAGCTAAACTAACAAGTCTGTATGGTTGGTTACCATGGCAACTACTGTAGCTATCTAGTAAACTTGCTAGCTACTTCAGGGGACGTTGAAGACATTTCTACCTGCAAATGAACACATTTCTAGTGGCAAATGGGTTCAATTATAGCCATGGTGTAAAAGGGATCATCAACTCGTGGCTCTATGCATTCTCTAGAAAATACTGCAACTCTGCTAGTACCTTGTGTAACACACCTTCCACACCGTTCATTATTTCCCATAGAACGCATAACCCCTTATTGATTATCCCTGACATAGGCCTAAACAACCCAGATATTTCAGCAGTGAGTTTTTCACTGCACTACCATATTTCCAAGAGGTAGCACACAGTGACTCTTTACACTTTTGGCCGATGGAGGATGTATGTTTTAAAGCCATATGATTTGATTTTACATTCCAACATAAATTAATGTCAAATTGATACATTTATGATGTACAAATATAGAAATATACAGTGTTCAGCAGTTATCAAATTATATTTAACAAGGCACTACATCAATTTTGGTTCAGTAGTTTTGAGCAGTTTGATTAAGTGATAGTTAATTGTCTTGCTAACAAATGACAAGAAAATCATATCAAAAGTCAAGTGAATTTGAATTATTGAATTTTAAAAAGCATAGATTGAATAGGTATCCATATTGTTGGTGCAATGAACAAGTGACTGTGAATCTGTTTGTTGTACTCACTCAGTCAATTGAAAACGTGCTTAGAGTTTTGAAACATGAGCCATTTTGATGATCTGTTTAGATGTTTGCGATAAGCATTGTGAAAATGTACCACGCACTTCTGAACTTTGCACGAAAGCGATTGGAAGAACTGTAAGATTACAGAGCAGGCCTGGCTCCCGGAAGGAGAAACCCTAGAGGCGAGCCCAGGCTGACCTCAGGAGTAGCCAGGTAACCCAACACCTCGTCACATCAGCTCCACAGGATCCAATGTAATCGCCCCCAAGTCTCAGTTACTATGGGCAGGTCGGCCCTGTCAACCTTGTTGCCAAGTTGCCGACAGGTGACGGGGTCAAAACACCACTGGCCACCTCTGTCATCGTCCTGGCAGCTGAGGGAGAGCAGTTGTCTAATGACTAGCTATCCATCACAAAGAAAGTGGTGCTAATGCTAAACGGCGCAGTGTCTCCGAGCTATAGTATGTTCTCTACTCCACTGGCTTTGATCTGTTAAGCTCCTGAAATGAGAGGCGTGCTTATTTGCCATCCTGAATAAAGCTACATGCCTAACACTACGAAACTTTACTGGCAAGCGTGTGTGGTGCTTTTGCAAAGGGGCAGTAATTCCAAACCGACTGCACAGAGAGAATGTTATAGAAGATGCTTCGTAAGTAACAGGTGTACACTAACAGTGAAATGCTTATTTACAGGTCCTTTTCCAACAATGCAGGGTTAAAGATAAAGATGTATAAAGAAATAATATAAATAGTGACATGAGGTATAAATACACAGTGAATGACAATAATTATGAATAACGAGTAAAATAACATGGCTATATTACAAGGAGT
Source organism: Oncorhynchus clarkii lewisi (assembly GCF_045791955.1). Classification (NCBI taxonomy): domain Eukaryota; kingdom Metazoa; phylum Chordata; class Actinopteri; order Salmoniformes; family Salmonidae; genus Oncorhynchus; species Oncorhynchus clarkii. The sequence goes on along the minus strand of NC_092176.1, from coordinate 2,440,003 downwards.
ACCAGAACTGAGACGATGTGCAGGGGTACAAGATAATTGAGGTACAGTATGTACATAGAATTAGGGGTAAAGTGACTAGGCAACAGGATAGATAATTTACAGTAGCAGCAGCATATGTAATGAGTATGAAAGTGTGTGTGTGGCATCAGTATGCATGTGTTATGTGTGTGTGTTGGGGTGTCAGTGTAAGTATGTGTGAGTGTGTGTGCATAGAGTCAGTGCAAGAGTTATTGCAATTCAGGTAGTCCGGGTAGCCATTTGAGGAGCTATTTAGCCGTCTTGTTTGGCTAGGGTAGGCCATCATTGTAAATAAGAATTTGTTCTTAACTGACTTGCCTAGTTAAATAAAGGTTAAATACAACAACAACAAAAAATATGAAAATAGATCCTGAATGGCAGAGATCCTGAATGGCAGAGAGTTAAGCCACAGTGGTGTACTGGGCCGTACTCACCACTAGGGCTGTTACGGTGACTGTATTACTGCCACAACGGGGTTCATGAGTCATGATGACAGTCAAACTCCACGTGACCTTTTAGTCACAGTAAATAGGCTTCTCCAAGCTCTGATGCTACTGATGGTCATTAGTAGCCTACCAAACTTGCCAACTGCCTGGTACTCAGCACTCTATTGTCCCTCTAATCACTGACATCAATACAAATGAAATTGCTTATCTAATCAAACACTTCATGAGAGCCCATGAGCTAATGTTGCTCAACATTTCTATAGGCTATGTAATTGCGCGAGAAAACAGTGATGGCCTCTATTAAAAAGAGGAGGATCCCATCAGCTTTCTAGAGGCTAGGCCTACTATATTTATTTTTCAACTTTCCTAATATTAAACACATTGCTTCTGTTTACAACAGGATGGCATGAAAATGAACCACATGAATAGCATCCTCCATTTGCTATTTAAGTGCATAGATTACATTTTTCTCCTGCCCCTGTTTCGAGACAGGTGCATGATAATGATCCATTCTGAATCAAAACAATTTCACACATATATTATTTAGTATATGTAAAGACAAGATAAAATCAAGAGCAGACTGATGGGTGAAAATATTATCCTATCACTTGTGAATGATATATTTTCCGCTGGGAAATTCTAGGCATTATCAAGTGCTTGTCAAATTGTAAATGAGAGACTGATGAAGTGTGTAAAGCCTGCGCAAAGATGCAGAGCTCATGCCTTTCATGCAACTTTTTTCAAATCATCATTAGAGTCGCATCATGCAGCCTTAGAATTGATTAAAAATCAAAACATATAGCCCAACGTTTGTATCACAACTAACATTGCCAAATAACTTCTTAAAATAAAGCACATTAATCCCCTTTACAACGGTTGCAGAGTCTTAACTGGCATACATATGCAGCGTGTGAGTTTCAAGTTGGGGGAAGATACATTATGTTGAAATGTATCTTCTGTTGAGTCAGCCTCATTACTTAATTATTTTTTTTATGCTAGTGGTTGTATTAATTTGGGATCTATTGCATCCCACAACTGTCCCAGACTATGTTTAGAATATTTATTTCTCGCACTGAATAGAATAGGTCACCTTTTGTACTACCCGGGATAGTAGATGGACATAGGCTAGTGTTTTTTCTGTTTGTTCGGACTACTCGTTTTGTTGGCTGATGAAAGTAAAAGTGGACAGCTCTTCCAATATCTTCAGTATGTGCCTCGGAATTGGATAAGGACTTGCACAGTTGCGTTCCCCAATGTGTCTGTCTTCACTTGCAGCCTGTGAGAAAGACCCAATCACGTGACAGAGAGCCATGTGAGGGAGAGGTGCTTTGGTGCGCCAAGCTATAAGGGAATTATAACTATTATATTCAGCCCAAGGTCAAAACGGCCAATGGCCGCAAAATGCATGGATTTTTTTTAGGGGGCATTAAGGACACACAAAGGAAATGCTGACGTGAAATTCGAGGCATTATCATGTGTTTGTCAAATTGTGAATGAGAGACTGGTGAAGTGTGTAAAGCCTGAGCAAAAAAAACAAAACAAAGCAGATGCCTTTTTCATGCCACTCAAATCATCATTAGAGTTGCATCGTGCGGCCTTAGAATGTATGAAAAATCCAAAACATATAGCCCAACGTTTGTAGAACAACTAAAGTTAGATAAATATCTTGAAACTATTATTTACCACTCAACACAATAACCGTGTGTGCGCACTCCCTCAAGTACTTTGGAGAAAATATAATATAATAATTATATTTTATTCAGATATGTTCAATTGTATTCTTCAGACTATTAAATAATGCAATTCTAAGCAAATTTTTCTGCTAAATGAACTAGTTTTGCCCACAGCCATATGGCATAGATAGATCAGGGCCTAGTTTTAGGATAACTCAGAGTTGTCTATTCTGTTCTTCTGAAACATACTACATTTTCTTCATATCATGTTTCTTTAGGCCTGTCTACAATAAGTAATGGATTTATGGTGATGGATTTATTTGACTTCTTAAAATGTAGATGTTCCAACGGTCTGCATCTGTGGCTGTGCGTGGAAGCCAGGAGATGCTAAATGTGTTTGTTAATTAACAGTCGATTACCGTGAGACTGGCAGTTATTTGCTTGATAATCACCGGCTGACATGACTGCCACAGCCCTACTCACCACCCTCTGTGGCGTCTTGTGGTCGGATGCCTTGCTGTTGCTGTACCAAGAGGTGATGCAGCCAGTCAAGATGCTCTCAATGTTGCAGCTGTAGGGCCTGAGGACCCTTGCCAAATCGTTTCAGCCTCCTGAGAGGGAAGAGGAGTTGTCGTGCTTCACAATTGTGTGGGTGTGTGTGGACCATGTTAATTCCTTAGTGATGTGGACACTGAGGAACTCGAAGCTCTCGACCCGCTCCACTACAGCCCCGTCGATGTGGACAAAGGTGTGCTCGGCCCTGCGTTTCCTGTAGTCCACGATCAGCTCCTTTGTCTTGCTGATGTTGAGGGAGAGGTTGTTTTCCTGGCACCACACTGCCAGGTCTCTGACCTCCGTATAGGCTGCTTCATCGTCGTCAGTGATCAGTCCTACCACCGTCATGTCGTCAGCAAACTGGGTGACGGTGTTGGAGCTGGAGACTGAGGGGCCCCCATGCTGATGGTCGTTGTTGCCAGGGTCCGGAGTAAGCGGAAGATACAGAGCCAACTCGTTCAAATAGTAATTTTCATCCAAATTGAGGTTAGAGGATGTTTCTTGATTCCAGCTTTAAGATTTAGCTGAATATGCAGTCTAATAACAGTAAAAGCAAATTGATTTGGTATGAATTTTGATCTTATCAAATAAATCAAATCCAATGTGTTTCCACTTTGCAGGCTACATTGTCTATCCAGACTGTGTGTCAACTCTTCAGGGGTCTGTTGTGAGGTTGGCATTGAGACAGCCAGGTCCCCAGTGTCCTGGCCTCTACCCTCCCCCCTCTCTCTCTATCTGGCTGAGGAGATCTATGATGGACAGATCTGGTACTATGTGTATGGTGCCACTTCAATCTGTGCTCCACTGGCCTGGCCTTTCACCCTGCTGTCTGCAGTCTCTGGCCTCTGAGGCCTTTGACGCTCCCAGGAGGATGTATGTCCCGTGGCGGTACTGGCAGAAGTGTTTGGAGTTGGACTCTTCAGAGCCTTATCAATGTCAGGAGGCTCAGCCAGGCTTTCCACACTGCCTTGTGCTCTGACAGACAGGCTCTGCATGGCCCAGGAGCCCCAGTGTCAGAGTTGGCAGTGGAGGCAGCGTCAGGACAAAGACTGGTGCTCTGCACATAACCAGGCTGAGGCAACACGCCCAGCATCTCCCCAGCATCACACCTTTGGTTTTTGGGTCAGTGGACGTGTGGTTTTGCGGAGCGACTAAAAACAATCTTTCTCACTCTCCGAATTTCATCAAGTTTGCATTTGTTTGCCATCCATTTAAAATAATACGAGGGGGGGGGTGCTGTTTATAAATGCCGAGAGATAAAGAGTGAATGTAAGGGGAAAGATTAAGAGTGAGAGAGAAACACTGTATGCCAGAGGATATGAGTGATAGGGAGGTAACAACGGTGTTGGTGTTAGTGGGCATCTGTGTAGCGATGACGTGATAAAGTGAGAGTGGGCCCACGGAGCGATAGAGAGAGTCTCTCTGAGTGTGATGTGATCTCTGTCAGTGGGGCAGGAAGTTCCCATCCCCAGGGGAGACAGCAGGCAGAATAACAGGCTTTACTCCCCCACTGTCCCCTCTTTGTCCCGGCTCCCTCTGCCTCCCCTGCCCTGCCCCGCTACTCATCAGCTCTTAATCCACTTTTGATAGCTTTCACAGCACCCTGTCCACCACAGGCATACTCCCAGGCACACAAATGCATGTAACCTCTCTCTCTCTCTCTCTCTCTCAACGTAAAGCGTAAAGACACAAATACGTAAAACGTAAAGACACAAATACGTAAAACGTAAAGACATATATATATATACTGTGTCAATATTTTGAATATCTGTTCATTTTATGGTTTGTTGATTTGTATTATTTTTTGATTATCATAGTGTGCAAAGTAGAATTTTAAAACTAAGTAATTGTTCCATTCAGTTCTCCAGCATGACACCTTTATTGGTTCATGTTTTCTCTATGAAACACACCATGATACTGAAAATAACCTAAGTGATCTAACAGGGACGGAACATAGGAAACTTTGACTTTGAAAGCATCCAATTTTTCCTAAGACATTTCTTCCCCCAAAAAATGAAAACATGACTTCATTCAGTGCTGGTGTATTTTCCAACCTTGTAATTTCGAGCAAATAATTTTAAAAAGACGTGATCATGTACATCAGGAACATGGGACACCCACAACTTTGCATTACGGTGACCACACCCACTTGTCGTGTTGTTTGTTTTGTTAGCCATGACAACTGTCTGTGGGCTGCGTCGCTCTCGGATTCTTAGCAGGAACGAGAGCGTGGGAGTACTGGTGTTTAGACCATGAAAAGCTGACTCATAAAATCCCACAGGCTATCTCAACTGTCTCTAGGAAGACCGTTGTCTATCACATTATTATTGATGGATGTGATGGCAAATTCCACTAGTCAAGCGGGGTGAAACGAGAATCTAGACAAGTCATCATGACAACCTAAAGACAGCACGGGTTAAGGCATGGAATATTTTAGTGCAAGTTTCACTTTATATTCCGGTTTGCAGCTGGACTATAGTTTTAGCAGGGTAGTAGAGGTCAAAGATGTCATGGTCCCTTCAGTCATCTCTATCTGATCCTCTCTTCTGTCTGTCTGTGTTCCTCTTGTCAGGAATGCACACTATCCTCACACTGGCTGGGTTGATTCTGGCTCTGTCCATCCCGAGTGCCAGGCCCGAGTCGGCTGAACTGAGGTTCCTGGGACAGACGGACTTCGTGGTCAACGAGAGCAGCCGCACCGTGGTGCGCCTGGTAGTGGAGAGGATCGGAGACCCGGTCAACGTGACCGCGCTGGTTCTGGTAGGAATGGCCTGGTCATAGGAGGACTGTTTTAGGTCACCTGTTGAGTGTCCGACCTACTGTAGTGTTATCTCAATATGTCTTTGTGTGCTTATGTAATCTCCTCTAAACTGGCTTTAGCCTCTCTGACCTAAGTCTTGTAGGGGACAGGTTAAGTGTTGTTAAAGCAACAGTGACAAGCCATGATTAGCAACACGCAGTAGGGCATCACAACGGAGCCTTAACCCAAACCCCTGGTTTCACTGATCTGCTCCTGAGTTCTCATGCGCAGTTCTCCTTAGGGGAATAGATCAGTGACCGTTTTACTGTGGGAGGTAGAGGGTGACATGAAAGGTCGACATCTGCAGTTATTGTCACCCACATCAGAATGTGTGTCAGCTCCCACATGGGAGCCAGTGCCTGCTCCCTCCCCATGGGTGTCTGGGAAACTGATGGCCTGCCTGGGACTTTCCCAGGCCTGAAGAAGGTCTTTTATTGTTTTTACAGTTCCTTAAATGTCAGTACTATATCCCTAGAGAATGAAACACAAAGTGTCATCTTCTGTTTCAACACTTTAGGTGACCCCAGCATTCTATTTGTCTGTACGAGTTTGTGTGTTTTGACTGGGTGTTCAAGTTGTAAACGATCATGCCAAATTAGGACAATAACGATGACCACATCAACTGTCCTTGTTGCTTCCAGTTGGAGGGAGACGACACAGGGGACTTTGAGGCCACCACGGCTGCAGCCTTCCTGCTGTCCTCAGAGGCCAGCAAGACCGTCTTCATCGCAGTCAGGGACGACGAGCTGCCCGAGGCCGATGAGACCTTTGTCTTCAACCTTAGGCTACAGGTAATGAAAAGAGTGTGTGTTGGGTTGGGAGGTCTGTGTGTGCATGTGTGTGTGTCAGCGGTCATTCAATGTCAGTGGTTGTTATGGTTGCCCTCATACTACGCTCATGTGTTAATATGTGTGTGTGTGTGTGTGTGTGTGTGCGTTTGTGTATGCGTTGTAATGCTCATGAGTGTGTCTGTGAGTGAACAATGAGGCCTCCTTCTTTTGGCCTCCGATGTAGAACCGTAGTCAGTTATCCCGCAAAGATCTCTAGTGTTCCCATCCTGCCCCTGAGTACCTTAAACCCTCATCCTGGTCCAACCACTGCCGAGTGGGGGCCCCGGAGCCCTGCCTTTACAAGCCCAGCAGAAAGACTTGAGAGGCCCTGGATTCCCTTTGATGTGTTCCTATATGGCTTCTCCAGGGCTAGGCTGCTGAAGAGAGCCCCACTTAAAGACACCTTTGTGAGCAGACAGCCAGTTTGACAGCCAAGGCTTCACCACACAGTAGATTAAAGCCCAGGCTGTGTGAAGTCACAGCAAGACGGCCGTTTCACACCATCAAACAGACCAGAGAAACCAATGTGTTTCCTGTAGCTGGTGAGACGTGGTAGGGAGGGAAAATGCTAGAGAACAGATCTGAGTATTCCCTCACAGTAGAAGGGTATAATCTAGAGCCTGACATGAGTTTAGGCGTCCATGGCACAGGCAAACAGCTCTCCAGAAAGAAACCCTTCCCACGATGCATAGAGAGTAATGTTACATTTTTTCTGTGTTGACGGCGGCTGTGCAGGATGCCTTGCACCTAGAGTCCGATTGCCATGGTGTCATTAGCGGGCTGCCGTCATGTGATGGATGATGAAGGGCCCGGCTCCCACTGTATGCCTGTCCACACACTCTGACTAATGGCTCTGTGAAAGAGAGGCAGGGCAAGCGAAGGTCTGGCTGGATGATGAGCTATGTGCCTTGGGCCCTCACATATCAAGCACAGGGTGGCTTGGTGAATCAGTCATTTCTGACAAGCAGAAAGCTGTTAGGCTCAATAAATTCCAAAATGATGGAAGGACAGTTGTTTTGGACAGGATACGATTGGTTGGAGATGAGTGTTTGGTGTTCCCTTTCTTCTTTTGAGTAATTTTGACATCACTGGCTGGGCTACACTTCCTATAATGCTGGATAAAGCTTTTCTTTTTATAATAGAGGAAATGTAGAATTAAGTTAATCCAAAACACAGGGAGAGCTGGAATTGAGTTTAGCACAAAATCCCAATGAGCTCAGCAAAAAGTCCAGGAACGGTCCCTCATACTGTAATGCTACCACCCTGCTTGGCAAGACCATGACAGGTTCTGTCCACTTATCCCGTGCATACTGCTAGGGTCTGGGCTTGGGGTGCAGGGCATGGCTGGGCTGGGCTGGGGGGCTGGGATTCCTGTGGAGGGTTGGTTGTTGGTGGGCTGTGTTTGTGTCCCAGAGGGAATGGGCCCCTGGCAGGGCCTGCAGGCTGGATTGTGAGAGCGTGTGGATTCTGTGTCTGTGTGTCGGTCACAACAAGAGCTCAGCCCCTGAAAGAAAGCTCTGTTACAGCTGGGAAAAGCCATGTCTGAATAGAGAGGTGAAAGCAGAGGGGCTAAGCTCTTTTTCTCACTCAGTCTCATACACACACACACACGCACACGTACCCGCACACACACAATGGTTCTGCATTGGGCACACTGTCAGGTAATCTGATTTCAGATGTGTCCATGTAAACAGCATTTTTTAGGGAAATTGTTCTCCTTGCAATGCATGTGAACTTTTTAAATTAGCTATTTTATTAATCTGACTTTCAACTACAGAACTTTAGTCGGAAAACATACAGTTTCTGGAAATGTGCAAGTATCGAGCCGTGTATTGCCCTACATACATCCTGTATACTGTATCTCCGAAAATGGATCACTTTAGTGCATGAACATGCAGGGACTTGTATATGTCCGGAAACGGTTCAGTAACACCCCTGGAATGACCACATAGTTCTACCCACGTAACCAGGACATATCTTGAAATTCTGGTGCACGTTTGACGTCAATTGCATTACATCTCCATCTACATCCGCCCACGTCACTCCTATAAATGTCAGTTATATGATCTTGCACTTGCTCAAGACTGCACATGCGTAGCAGTGAAGACGTGTTTTGTTCGTGTCTCGTGTACTTTTGTATTTTTTGTATATATATTTCAATTTTATTTTCAATCTCTTTTTGATTTTTTTATTTGATTATACCTTCCGGTAACCTGCCTCACCCAATGTGATACGGTATCGCTATTATTTTACATTTTTTTTATTTTAGAACACATTCAGGAACCTCCAGAAGCTAACCAGCTAATTAGCTACAAGCAATTTAGTCATTGTTAGCCACTGCTAGCGGCTTTAACCTTCTGCACAGATACCAGCCCTGTTCTTAGCCTGGATAATATTCGCCAGTCTGCCAGTATCGGACTGGCGCTCCACAACAACGCCGGATTCCTGCCGTAATCCCTGGACCACTACTTCTGATCTTCACAGCTAGCTTGCAGCTAGCTAGCTCACAGCTAGCTTGCACTCACCGTGGCATCCAGTACCGAAGCTATCCCTGAGGCTCACCTCCCGGCCTACTCAGCTGTTCACCCGAACCCCATACACGGCTAGAGCCCAATACTCCACCGGATCCTTGCTGTAAACTCTGGACCTTGGCATCGGATCACCGCTGCTCCCGAATCGCTATAGTGGCTAACGCCACTGCCACGAAGCTAGCACCAGTTTTCCGTGAACCAGGCGCATCTCCCGGATAGCAAACTAAATTCTACAATACCTCTTTCACCATCTGGCTTGGATTCTCTGTCGACACGGCCCCCCACCGCACCACCACGACTGGTCTGCCGACGAATACTCCATCCACTGTGCCTTCAACCGGCCTACGTCGGAGAGCTACTAACTTTAAACGCCGTGTCGCCAGCGTGCTAGCTTAGTGGCGGCTTCCCTGTTCCATCTACTTCTGTCCCCTGGACACTATGATAACTTGGCTACATAGCCGATGCCTGCTGGACTGTCCATTAATCACGGTACTCCATTCTGTTTATTTATTTGTTTATCTGTCGGCCCCAGCCGCGAACTCCGCAAACTCAGGCTCTGAACTCAGGCTCTGTGCCTAGTCATCGCCATTTTACCTGCTGTTGTTGTGTTAGCTGATTAGCTGTTGTTGTCTCACCTGTTGTTTTAGCTAACTCTCCCAATCAACACCTGCGATTACTTTATGCCTCGCTGTATGTCTCTCTCAAATGTCAATATGCCTTGTATACTGTTGTTCAGGTTACTTATCATTGTTTTAGTTTACAATGGAGCCCCTAGTTCCACTCTTCATACCTCTGATACCTCCTTTGTCCCACCTTCCACACATGCGGTGACCTCACCCATTACAACCAGCATGTCCAGAGATACAACCTCTCTTATCATCACCCAGTGCCTGGGCTTACCTCTGATGTACCCGCACCCCACCTTACCCCTGTCTGCATAATGCCCTGAATATATTCTACCATGCCCAGAAATCTGCTCCTTTTATTCTTTGTCCCCAACGCTATACGCAACCAGTTTTGATAGCCTTTAGCTGCACCCTCATACTACTCCTTCTTTGTTCCGCGGGTGATGTGGAGGTAAACCCAGGCCCTGCACGTCCCCAGGCACCCTCATTTGTTGACTTCTGTGATTGAAAAAGCCTTGGTTTCATGCATGTCAACATCAGAAGCCTCCTCCCTAAGTTTGTTTTACTCACTGCTTTTAGCACACTCTGCCAATCCTGATGTCTTTGCCGTGTCTGAATCCTGGCTTAGGAAGGCCACCAAAAATTTGGAGATTTCCATACCCAACTATAACATTTTCCGTCAAGATAGAACTGCCAAAGGGGGAGGAGTTGCAGTCTACTGCAGTGATAGCCTGCAAAGTAATGTCATACTTTCCAGGTCCATACCCAAACAGTTCGAACTACTAATTATAAAAATTACTCTCTCCAGAAATACAGTGCCTTGCGAAAGTATTCAGCCCCCTTGAACTTTGCGACCTTTTGCCACATTTCAGGCTTCAAACATAAAGATATAAAACTGTATTTTTTTGTGAAGAATCAACAACAAGTGGGACACAATCATGAAGTTGAACGACATTTATTGGATATTTCAAACTTTTTTAACAAATCAAAAACTGAAAAATTGGGCGTGCAAAATTATTCCACTTCATGGCGAAATAGGGTTTTCCCCGCCTGCAGCGGTTGAAAAATGTACACAGTCCGGACATTTCCAGAAACGTGCTATCCTAGACATTCCCGTATCATGCGTATCAGTGTTCGGGGATGTGCGGGAGTGTGCAGGAAGGATTGGGAAATTTCCCACCTACGACCGTGCACCTCAAATTTCACGGGAATATAGTTGATCCGATTTCACCCAGAAACTCCGCTTTTCATGCAGTGAGAGTGTTTGTGTGATATCTATTTCAGACAGAATTTACGGTATGTGACCAGTAACAAAATCTGCCAATGTTTATAGTATGTGACCTCTTTTGAAACATTTTTACCACTTTCTTGTGGGCATATGCCTTTTATACATTCCCCGTGCACAGCCGGCACCGGTGAGGGGTGGGAGAAGGGGTGTGCCGATATGAGTGGGCTATTTGAATAAATACTTTGAATATACACAAAGAAATCCCCTAGTTGACCAATGTACAGACATCGCACGCACTTGAGAATGTGATGCCACTATTAAACCACCTTCTTCACAAAAAAATGAATCAATGGCTGATCATCAAGTGATTTCCATTTTTCCAATTGTTGTTTATTTGTTTGGATGTTTTCCGTGTGCCAATTTATCATCACCAGCCAATGTGATGGCACCATTACACGCTCTCTCTGCTTTCAAACTCCCCACCAGTTATTTGGGCTGAAGACAGATTTGTAGTCGAAGTTAGTTAGAAACATATACATATTAACCTGTCATTGACAAGCTAATTATAAGGCTCATTTAAATATTTACCTGTCAAAGTACAATAAAAAAAATATGAAGTGGCAGATAAGCTTGTGTGCTCCCCCAGGCATAACGCCAAGGCATTTCTGTGACAATAGACAAGAACAGCTCAACGTTAGAACTACATACATTTACATGGGGAGCATAAATGCATTCAAAGCATTTATGTGAGGCCTTGTGAATGTACCGGCTTTGTTACTGGCTTCACCTTTCAGATATAAAGTGGTATAAAGAAGATGGCACATTTTTGCCTTCGTATAAAAGGGATATGATACTGTTTTTTGTGCCTGATAAGGGGATACTATGGATTTCTCATCCTTTCTCTTCTTTCAGAGCTCCTCCAATGGCGTGAGACTTGGGACGCCCAACAGAGCCACCATCACCATCCTGTCCAATGACAATGCCTTCGGAATCATCTCCTTCAACTCTGTAAGAAACGTCTATCTGTCTAGTGTTGATTCTTGCTTATTGCATAGGCCTACATTCCATTCAACCAGTTCCGTTTTAACCTTCATTGAATGTAAAGCGAATCCCAGGTTCGGCTACCTACTACAGTACGTACCATGTTCGATTGAGAGGGAAGGCTTTAGCCACAGTCAGGATAAGGAAATTAAGCTTTGGATAGGGGAGGGGTGGGGCAAGGGTGGGGGTCAAATGCCACATAGGGTATCCATGCAGATGGTTGTGCAGGAGGGGTCTGGGGTTGCCAGGGGCAGCACAACCACAAAGGCTGCAGTTTGCTCCTAGGATTAACTTGTCAGTGGGAGTTTTGAGGGTTACTATGGTAACCATAGTATTGGGTCCTGCCTGCATCCCCCTTAGGGTCTTATTCGTGATCATTATTTTGCTTCTTGGAAATCAATGAAGGACTCTCTGCCTCCGGAATTACGATTCTGAAACATGTTTTCTTTTTGTTTAGTTTTAGAGTCAATATGCTCATCATGTCGTCTGTGAAAGTTGTGGTCTTGTGAAGAGGAACTAATTCATTTCAAAATCACTAAAGACAATGTTAATTCTCTCTCTCTCTCTTTCTCTCTCTCTCTCTTTTTCTCTCCTCCAGACTGAACAGATCATTGTGGATGAGCCTAGAGGGAGGAACCAGTATGTGCCTCTCAGCCTGGTCAGAGAGAAGGGGACATATGGGACAGTGACAGTCAACTTTGAGGTGAGGTCACTGTAACAGTAACTGACCCCTGTTTGACCTCCCTGGTTAGGTCATGTCAGATCATTAGGCCAGTTGCATTTTAGTATGCATACACACACACACACACACACACACACACACACACACACACACACACACACACACACACACACACACACACACACACACACACACACACACTCTTACTTTTAGATAAACGTATTCCTGTCAATCTGATGACAATATGTGAGCAATATGTTGTGGTTTCTACACGGGCAGATCTCAGAAGGCCCTAACCCTGCCCTTGAGGACCTCAGTCCAGACCGGGGGAACATCACCATTCCACCTGGACAAGCTCTGGTGGTATTTAGCATCCTCATCCAGGATGACCAGGTACCCTGTCCTCTCCACCCAATCTATATGCTGTCATTTACACCTTTCACCAGACAGCTTCACATCAAACACATGGATCATCTGAAGCTTTCTTTTGCAGGCTAAGAGAACCCAGGGTTACTTATCAGTAAACTATTGAAACAACACTATATATTCCCATATTATGTAACTAATGTATCTAGTATATCTAATAATCATATGCGCTGCTGCTACTCTGTTTATCATATATCCTGATGCTTAGTCACCCCTATAAATCTTCAAATCACAAAACGATGTTTTAGAGAATAGGCATTGGTCTGAAACCGAAAAAGAAAGGAAATTCACACGAGCACCACAATGCCTATACCACCCATACTCTACCAAGGTTTTCCAACACACAGCTTTGACCTACTACAGTAGCTATGTTGGTATTATACTTCAAACTATGTGTAGACAGGTTGCTTAGGATGCAAACCTTCTCAAGCAGCTAAATTAATATTCTTAGAGGAGGTTCTTCCACAATAATGGGATTTGTACCGCATGCAAGGTACAGCATACAAGGAAAAGTATTGTATCTACTTTACCTTGTAGATGCAATGGTGCCAGAGAAAAGGGCAGATGTTTTACGTGTCCCCAACCAATTGTGTTTTTTGTTTGTTTATTTGCTTTGTTTGTAACTTATTTTTTAACTGTATTTTGTACATAATGTTGCCGCTACCGTCTCTTATGACCGAAACTTACTTCTGGACATCAGGACTGCGATTACTCACCACGGACTGGCAGAATCCTTTTTTTCATTTAACGAGTCTGACGAGCCTGACGCGAACGATATACTACTTTCTCGGGAACAGGCCCAAATTCCCACGATTTGCGTGAAGAGGAGGTGGAGAAAAAGGGTCCGGAGTTCGGGCTGCCTTCTGAGAATTCGTAGGAGATCGAATAAACCCCCACTTCCTTTCATTCTGCTAGCAAATGTGCAATCTTTGGACAATAAAATAGATGACCTACGCTGAAGATTAAACCACTAACGGGACATTCAAAACTGTAATATATTATGCTTCACGGAGTCATGGCTGAACGACGACACTATCAACATACAATTGGCTGGTTATACGCTGTACCGGCAGGATAGAACAGCAGCGTCTGGTAAGACAAAGGGCGGCGGACTATGTATTTTTGTAAATAACATCATCATCACAACATCTACGGATGTCTCTAGCTATTGCTCGCCTGAGGTAGAGTATCTCATGATAAGCTGTAGACGACACTTATCAAATTTCTATCAGCATGTTAAATGTGCAACCAGAGGGAAAAAAAACTCTGTACCACCTTTACTCCACACACAGAGATGCATACAAAGCTCTACCTCACCCTCCATTTGGCAAACCTGACCATAATTTTATCCTCCTGATTCCTGCTTACAAGCAACAATTAAAGCAGGAAACACCAGTGACTAGATCAATAGAAAAGTGGTCAGATGAACCTATAGGACTGAAGCTATAGGACTGTTTTGCTAGCACAGACTGGAATATGCTTCGGGATTCCTCCAATGGCATTGAGGAGTACACCACATCAGTCATTGGCTTCATCAATAAGTGCATTGATGACATCGTCCCCACAGTGACCGTACGTAGGCACATACCCCAACCAGAAACCATGGATTACAGGCAGCATCTGCACTGAGCTAGGCTAGAGCTGCCGCTTTCAAGGAACGGGACTCTAACCTGGAATCTTATAAGAAATCCCACTATGCCCTCCGACGAACCATCAAACAGGCAAGGCGACAATACAGGACTAAGATTGAATCGTATTACAATGGCTCTGACGCTCGTTGGATGTGGCAGGGCCTGCAAAACATTACAGACTACAAAGGGAAGCACAGCTGAGAGCTGCCCAGTGACACGAGCCTACCGAACGAGCTAAACTACTTATATGCTCGCTTCGAGGCAAATAACACTGAAACATGCATGAGAGCACCAGCTGTACTGGAAGACTGTGTGTTCATGCGCTCCGCAGCTAATGTGAGTAAGACCTTTTGACAGATCAACATTCACAAGGCCGCAGGGCCAGAGAAATTACCAGGACATGTACTGTGAGCATGCGCTGACCAACTAGAAAGTGTCTTTACTGACATTTTCAGCCTCTCCCTGTCCGAGTCTGTAATACCAACGTGTTTTAAGCAGACCACCATAGTGCCTGTGCCCAAGAACACTGTTTTAAGCAGACCACCATAGTGCCTGTGCCCAAGAACACTGAACACACACCTGCCTAAATGACTACCGACCCGTAGCACTCACGTCTGTAGCCAGGAAGTGCTTTGAAAGGCTGGCCATGGCACATATCAGCACCATTATCCCAGAAACCCTAGACCAAGTCCAATTTGCATACCGCCCCAACAGATCCACAGATAATGCAGTCTCTATTTCACTCCACACTGCCCTTTCCCACCTGGACAAAAGGAACACCTATGTGAGAATGCTATTCATTGAATACAGCTCAGCGTTCAAAACCATAGTGCCCTCAAAGCTCATCAATAAGCTAAGAAACCTGGGACTAAACACCTCCCTCTGCAACTGGATCCTGGACTTCCTGACGGGCCGCCCCCAGGTGGTAAGGGTAGGTAACAACACATCCGCCATGCTGATCCTCAACACAGGGGCCCCTCAGGGGTGCGTGCTCAGCCCCCT
This sequence comes from Oncorhynchus clarkii lewisi, assembly GCF_045791955.1. Lineage (NCBI taxonomy): Eukaryota > Metazoa > Chordata > Actinopteri > Salmoniformes > Salmonidae > Oncorhynchus > Oncorhynchus clarkii. Next base: position 2,424,514 of record NC_092176.1, on the reverse strand, counting down.
CCTGTACTCCCTGTTCACTCGTGACTGCACAGCTAGGCACGACTCCAACACCATCATTAAATTTACCGATGACACAACAGTGGTAGGCCTGATCACCAACAACGAGACAGCCTATAGAGAGGAGGTCAGAGACCTGGCCGTGTGGTGCCAGGACAACAACCTATCCTTCAACGTGATCAAGACAAAGAGATGATTGTTGACAACAGGAAAAAGAGGACAGAGCACGCCCCCATTCTCGTCGACGGGGCTGCATTGGAGCAGGTTGAGAGCTTCAAGTTCCTTGGTGTCCACATCACCAACACACTAACATGGTCCAAGCACATCAAGACAGTTGTGAGGCCGGCATGACAAAACCTATTCCCCCTCAGGAGACTGAAACGATTTGGCATGGGTCCTCAGATCCTCAAAAGGTTGTATAGCTGCACCATCGAGAGCATCTGGTTGTATCACTGCCTGGTATGGCAACTGTCGGCCTCCGACTGCAAGGCACTACAGAGGGTATTGCGAACGGCCCAGTACATCACAGGAGCCAAGCTTCCATCCAGGACCTCTATACCAGGCGGTGTCAGAGGAAGGCCCTAAAAATTGTCAAAGACTCCAGCCACCCAAGTCATAGACTGTTCTCTCTGCTACCACACGGCAAGCTGTACTGGAGCTCCAAGTCTAGGTCCAAGAGGCTTCTTAACAGCTTCTACCCCCAAGCCATAAGACTCCTGAACATCTAGTCAAATGGCTAACCAGACTATTCACATTGCCCCCCCCCCCCCTCCACACCAATTCCACTCTCTGTTGTCATCTATGCATTGTCACTTTAATTAACTCTAGGTTAACCGGTGCCCCCGCACATTGACACTGTACCTGCACCTATAGTGTTATTTTTTTTACTGCTCCTCTTTAATTACTTGTTCCTTTTATCTCTCATTCTTATCCCGTATTTTTGGGAAACTGCACTGTCGGTTAGGGGCTCGTAAGTACGCATTTCACTGTAAGGTGAATTTTTTATTTTTATTTTTTTTATTTTACCTTTATTTTACTAGGCAAGTCAGTTAAGAACAAATTCTTATTTTCAATGACGGCCTAGGAACAGTGGGTTAACTGCCTGTTCAGGGGCAGAACGACAGATTTGTACCTTGTCAGCTCGGGGGTTTGAACTTGCAACCTTCCGGTTACTAGTCCAACGCTCTAACCACTAGGCTACCCTGCCGCCCCCGCATGCCCCCACATGCCTTGATCTCCTTCTACGCAACATAGCTTCCCTTGTGTTTCCATTAAATCAAGTAAAACTGTATTAGTCATATGCGTCGAATACAACAGGTGTACAACAGCACCTGTTGTATTCGGCGCAAGTGACTAATACAATTTGACTTGATTTAATGGAAACACAAGGGAAGTTATGTTGTGTAGAATGAGATCAGGGCATATGGGATTGAATTCCTCTTTGAAATTGAAAGGAAAACATGGTACTGGAATGTGCAATGGCTGTCTGGTAGAGGAAATGGTTGAACATGTGCTATTATGTTTTGAAATGTATGACATAGTAAGGGAGAGGTTGTTTGACAGGGTTAGAGAGGTTGGACGGGTATTGGGTGTGGGTGGTATTTTGGGTGGGGGTGATGGGAGTTGTTAGGTTTGTAGGAATTATTTAAGGGTTAATTAAGATAATATAGTGGTACAGATAGGTTGTGACTGCACATTGTAAATATGGTACAGGAACGAACCCTGTATATTGTATTTATAATTTGTGGGGGGGTTTTCTACCTTTTTATTTTTTGTGTTTGTTGAGGTTAGAGCTCGCAAAAAAGGCAATTCACTGTACTTGTGCATGTGACATTAAAACGTGAAACTATTTCCATGGTAACACGTCACTTAACCATTGTTACTGTGATTTTCCTCAGATCCCTGAGGATGACGAGGTGTTCACAGTCAGGCTGACAGGTGTGGCAGGCGGGGCGGTCCTCAACCCCAATGGCAGCAGCGTGGAGCTGAAGATCCGCCGTAATGACAGCCCTCTGCGCTTCTCCCAGTCCCAGATGGCCGTGGCCGAGACCGCCGGGGTCATCTCCCTGACCATAACCCGCGGCCATCTGGCCGACCACGGCCGCTTGGTAGGCTCAGATGACACGGAGGTCTCTGTGGACTACGTGGTCGTCAGCGGCGACGGGGCTGGCAGTGCCACTCCGGCGGTGGATTTCGTGGACCTGCAGGCGGTGCGCACGGTGACATTTCCCCCATGGGTCTATGAGGCACGTCTGCTCTTCAATGTCAGCGATGACGAGGTTCCGGAGATTGCCGAGTCGTTCCACATAGTGCTGCTGGAGGAGACGGTGAGAGGAGACGCCGTGCTGATCCCGCCCAATGCGGTCCTGGTCACCATCGAGCCCAATGATAAACCCCACGGGGTCCTGTCAATCAGTGGCAGCCCCCTCAACCAGCTAATCAGTATCAACGAGGATATGACTGACAGGTTGGTCAAACTACAGTTAGGAGGAGAATGTCATTGGATCAGTGTGTCATCTTATAACATGATCGTTTCCAAACACATTGAACCTCAACTGTTTCTGTGTCTCTGCTATTCTCACAACCCCGCCCTGTCTTGTCCAAAAGATTTGAAGGTATCTCCATTGTAAGGAACGGCGGTAACTATGGTGACATCTCTGTCAACTGGACCATCATTCGGAACTCCAGCGACCGCTCGCCCGTGTCAGATGACCTGAGCCCCGAGGCGGGCACACTGTGGTTGACGGCGGGTCAGATGAGCGCGGTCTTGCCCTTGAACATCACAGCAGATGAGCTTCCAGAGGAAGCAGAGGCCTTTGTCCTCCGACTGCTGCCGGACACTGTGCAGGGAGGGGCCGAAGTGGATGAGCCTATGGAGGTCAGTCTGGTCTGGCTACTCACACTTTAACTAGGATTGATTGGTTAGGATTCTAATGCTGTTAATTGATTGATTGGACTGGTTGATTGGTCCATCTATATTTTAAGTTTCAGCTATAATACTAGAGGCTGATGATTTGTTTTGTATACAGAGATAAGGTTTTCTAGTATTTAAACTAGATATTTTGTTCAGTTCTGTCATGTTGTTGATGCTGTTGGTTTTGAGGAGCTCTGTTTTGGCTGTTGTTTATTTGCAATGACAAATTCAAGATGAGGAAGACAGAAGGACAGACAGTCAGAAAGCTGCTTGTCAACCCTGGGAGCTTAGTGCCATGTCTAACATGGGAGGGAGGGAGGGAGGGAGGGAGGGAGGGAGGGAGGGAGCAGGTCTACTACCCACGCCCTCCTGAGGAAGTTTGCGGGGGAGGGCTGCACTTGTGGGAGACACATCTGGAGAGCAGTCCCCTCTTCTCTAGAGGATGTGGTCGTGTGTGTGTGCGGAGGACGGTGTGGAGGACTGTGCGTGTGCGTGTGTGTGTGTGTGTGTGTGTGTGCGTGCGTGCGGAGGACGGTGTGGAGGACTGTGTGTGTGGAGGTGGGTGGCTGGAGACTTGGCATACACGCTGGTCCTGTACAGTAGACCCTATTAATACTGTCACTTCACACTGGGTGTTCCCTTAATGTGATTGAATGAATCTAAACAAAGACAACTGTGGGGGTTATGCCTGTGTCCTCACAAGGATAGTTAATCTAGGAACATTTTAACAAGTGGGTACTTTTCACCCGTCGTCACAAGGAAAAGGGCTATTTTGGGCTTAGGGGTTCGGGTTAGGGTTACTGTAAAGGTTAGGGTTAAGACTGAGAGTTGGGTTTAGCGTTAGGGTTACTATAAAGGTTAGGGTTAAAACTGAGGGTTAGGTTTAGGGTTAGGGTTACTATAAAGGTTAGGGTTAAGACTGAGTGTTAGGTTTAGGGTTAGGGTTACTATAAAGGTTAGGGTTAAGACTGAGGGTCAGGTTTAGGGTTAGGGTTACTATAAAGGTTAGGGTTAAGACTGAGGGTCAGGTTTAGGGTTAGGGTTACTATAAAGGTTAGGGTTAAGACTGAGGGTTAGGTTTAGGGTTACTATAAAGGTTAGGGTTAAGACTGAGGTTTAGGGTTAGGGTTACTATAAAGGTTAGGGTTAAGACTGAAGGTTAGGTTTAGGGTTAGGGTTACTATAAAGGTTAGGGTTAAGACTGAGGGTTAGGTTTAGGGTTAGGGTTACTATAAAGGTTAGGGTTAAGACTGAGGGTTAGGTTTAGGGTTAGGGTTACTATAAAGGTTAGGGTTAAGACTGAGGGTTAGGTTTAGGGTTAGGGTTACTATAAAGGTTAGGGTTAAGACTGAGTGTTAGGTTTAGGGTTAGGGTTACTATAAAGGTTAGGGTTAAGACTGAGGGTTAGGTTTAGGGTTAGGGTTACTATAAAGGTTAGGGTTAAGACTGAGGGTTAGGTTTAGGGTTAGGGTTACTATAAAGGTTAGGGTTAAGACTGAGGGTCAGGTTTAGGATTAGGGTTACTATAAAGGTTAGGGTTAAGACTGAGGGTCAGGTTTAGGGTTAGGGTTACTATAAAGGTTAGGGTTAAGACTGAGGGTTAGGTTTAGGGTTACTATAAAGGTTAGGGTTAAGACTGAGGTTTAGGGTTAGGGTTACTATAAAGGTTAGGGTTAAGACTGAAGGTTAGGTTTAGGGTTAGGGTTACTATAAAGGTTAGGGTTAAGACTGAGGGTTAGGTTTAGGGTTAGGGTTACTATAAAGGTTAGGGTTAAGACTGAGGGTCAGGTTTAGGGTTACTATAAAGGTTAGGGTTAAGACTGAGGGTTAGGTTTAGGGTTAGGGTTACTATAAAGGTTAGGGTTAAGACTGAGGGTCAGGTTTAGGGTTAGAGTTACTATAAAGGTTAGGGTTAAGACTAAGGGTTAGGTTTAGGGTTACTATAAAGGTTAGGGTTAAGACTGAGGGTTAGGTTTAGGGTTACTATAAAGGTTAGGGTTAAGACTGAGGGTTAGGGTTAGGGTTACTATAAAGGTTAGGGTTAAGACTGAGTGTTAGGGTTAGGGTTACTATAAAGGTTAGGGTTAAGACTGAGGGTTAGGGTTAGGGTTACTATAAAGGTTAGGGTTAAGACTGAGGGTTAGGTTTAGGGTTAGGGTTACTATAAAGGTTAGGGTTAAGACTGAGGGTTAGGTTTAGGGTTAGGGTTACTATAAAGGTTAGGGTTAAGACTGAGGGTTAGGTTTAGGTTTAGGGTTACTATAAAGGTTAGGGTTAAGACTGAGGGTTAGGGTTAGGGTTACTATAAAGGTTAGGGTTAAGACTGAGTGTTAGGGTTAGGGTTACTATAAAGGTTAGGGTTAAGACTGAGGTTTAGGGTTAGGGTTACTATAAAGGTTAGGGTTAAGACTGAGGGTTAGGTTTAGGGTTAGGGTTACTATAAAGGTTAGGGTTAAGACTGAGGGTTAGGTTTAGGGTTAGGGTTACTATAAAGGTTAGGGTTAAGACTGAGGTTTAGGGTTAGGGTTACTATAAAGGTTAGGGTTAAGACTGAGGGTTAGGTTTAGGGTTAGGGTTACTATAAAGGTTAGGGTTAAGACTGAGGGTCAGGTTTAGGGTTACTATAAAGGTTAGGGTTAAGACTGAGGGTTAGGTTTAGGGTTAGGGTTACTATAAAGGTTAGGGTTAAGACTGAGGGTTAGGTTTAGGGTTAGGGTTACTATAAAGGTTAGGGTTAAGACTGAGGGTTAGGGTTAGGGTTACTATAAAGGTTAGGGTTAAGACTGAGGGTTAGGTTTAGGGTTACTATAAAGGTTAGGGTTAAGACTGAGTGTTAGGGTTAGGGTTACTATAAAGGTTAGGGTTAAGACTGAGGGTTAGGGTTACTATAAAGGTTAGGGTTAAGACTGAGGTTTAGGGTTAGGGTTACTATAAAGGTTAGGGTTAAGACTGAGGGTTAGGTTTAGGGTTAGGGTTACTATAAAGGTTAGGGTTAAGACTGAGGGTTAGGTTTAGGGTTACTATAAAGGTTAGGGTTAAGACCGAAGGTTAGGTTTAGGGTTACTATAACGGTTAGGGTTAAGACTGAGGGTCAGGTTTAGGGTTAGGGTTAAGACTGAGGGTCAGGTTTAGGGTTACTATAAAGGTTAGGGTTAAGACTGAGTGTTAGGGTTAGGGTTACTATAAAGGTTAGGGTTAAGACTGAGGGTTAGGGTTAGGGTTACTATAAAGGTTAGGGTTAAGACTGAGGGTTAGGTTTAGGGTTAGGGTTACTATAAAGGTTAGGGTTAAGACTGAGGGTTAGGTTTAGGGTTAGGGTTACTATAAAGGTTAGGGTTAAGACTGAGGGTTAGGTTTAGGGTTAGGGTTACTATAAAGGTTAGGGTTAAGACTGAGGGTTAGGTTTAGGGTTAGGGTTACTATAAAGGTTAGGGTTAAGACTGAGGGTCAGGTTTAGGGTTAGGGTTACTATAAAGGTTAGGGTTAAGACTGAGGGTCAGGTTTAGGGTTAGGGTTACTATAAAGGTTAGGGTTAAGACTGAGGGTTAGGTTTAGGTTTAGGGTTACTATAAAGGTTAGGGTTAAGACTGAGGGTTAGGGTTAGGGTTACTATAAAGGTTAGGGTTAAGACTGAGGGTTAGGTTTAGGGTTAGGGTTACTATAAAGGTTAGGGTTAAGACTGAGGGTCAGGTTTAGGGTTAGGGTTACTATAAAGGTTAGGGTTAAGACTGAGGTTTAGGGTTAGGGTTACTATAAAGGTTAGGGTTAAGACTGAGGGTCAGGTTTAGGATTAGGGTTACTATAAAGGTTAGGGTTAAGACTGAGGGTCAGGTTTAGGATTAGGGTTTGCGGTTAGGGTTAGGGTTTAGGGGTTAGGGAAAATAGGATTTAATTTGGTCCCCACAATGATAGTAAAACAAACGTGTGTGTGAGTGGGTGTGGCAGTGTAAAGTCTTTATTATTGCCATCTTTGTTACAGCTTCCCATCTTGGCTATGTGTGAAAGGAGTGGGTAGATCCAACCGTTGTTTATGTTTAATGTATTAGAACACACACACACACACGCACACACACACAGTGGTTGGCCTCTCAGCGTGTGGTATCTGCTGCCATGTGTGTATACGCAGTTGACTAAGCACTGCTTATAAGCATTAGAAGACAACTCATATAGCTGAAGGAGTTAATCAATGCATATGTCAAGAGAATACAAATGATTTAACACACACTCCAAATGCTGCAAAGCCTGCAACACTTAAAACCTGTCAGACAGCCGTGATTCCTGGTCAAACATCTACAGTAAGCCCTAGTAAAAAAAGCTCATGAAAGCTATTCTTGCCCATTTAATTAAAGAGGATGCATCTCTAAAATTAGCCCAGGGTTCTTTCTTTACGACACAGAGTCTGATGCTTTCTCCTCCTTTTCCCCCTCTCCTTCCTCTCCCTCCTTCCTTCCACAGATGATGTTCTACCTCCAGGACAGTGATGACGTGTACGGCCTGTTCCGCTTCCATCCGGAGGAGAACCAGAACATCCAAAGTCAGCCCGATGGACGCTTCCTGTCCCTTAGCTTTCTGCGGGAGGGGGGCACCCTGGGGGAGGTAGCCCTAGCCCTTACTGCCCTCTACATCCCCGCAGGGCCCGTGGACCCCGGGCTGGCCCGGGACGGGGTGCTGAACGGCAGCCGCTCTACTACCGTGCTGTTCTCTCAGGGCCAGGATCTGACCAGACTCACCCTGCCCATCCGCAATGACGCCTTCCTGCAGAACGGAGCCCACTTCCTCATCCAGGTGGGGCCAGAGGTCTCGGACGGCAACACTTTTGGGTCAAATACTGACCCAGTCATCGAAGCACTGTCACAGGGAGTGGGACACACAATTCATACAGGGGAGGTTTCAAATACAGTAGATAAGAACATCCGTTTATTTAAATGAGTGTGACGACCTTAACGTAGCTCACCTGTGCTACTGTATGCAAATGTTTTTGGAAAGTGGCCAGCTTTGGAAAATGTTGGTTGGTTCTTAGTTTTGTCAAGCTTGTCCAGATACATGGTCCCTCATTTGCATGTGTGAGTGACTTGGACCTGAGAACTGTGCTCTGGCCTGTTGCCATGGGATCTGTCCAAGCATCCAAACAAACAGCTCTCATCAGGCAGCGCTTAAAAACAAACACAAAATGGAAGTGCCTCCTTCACATTCAATGGGTCCCAAACTGCTCCCTCACACACACACACACACACACACGCGCACACGCACACATGCAAAAACACACACACAAAGCCGAAAGAAGAAGCAGAATGAAAGTGCTGAGAGGTCTTTGGAGAAAGTCATTCATAGTGTAGTGAGAGTGTGAAGTTAAGAGAGCGGTTTATTTGGAATCATGGAGGGGTAAATACCTGAATGAAACCCACACCTGTACTTATACAGTATACTGCCCATGTGAGAGTCATGTATTTATTTACTTTGTCTTTTTTTAAAGACATTTTTCCATTTGGCTAACACAACAAAAATGTGGCCTACTGGTATGAAAGTTGAGTCATGTATTGGAAGATGGCTATAGGGGATTTGTGCTTAGTAATCACTGCTGTCTCTCTTTCAGCTGGATAGTGTGGCCCTGGTCAGTATCAGCCCTGCCATCCCGTCTGTGAGTCCTCGCTTCGGAGGGGCGCTCAACCTCACCCTCACAGTCACCCCCGACATCGCCAACGGGGAGATCGGCTTCACCAGTAACACCACGGTGGTGGTGTATGAGCCAGAGGACACCAACGCTAGCACGGTACAACGCTAATCCTCTGTCTGCGTCGGTGGCACACATGTTAGCATGGCACGCTATTACGCTAACCATCTCTTTTTATCAATGACACACATATTAGCATAGTACGCTAACCCTCTGTATGCTCAATGGCACACCTGTGTAGTTTACCGTGACTCTGGTATGATCTGGCTAGAGATACTATATGTGTGGGGATGTTACTTGGATGTTACAATGATGACTTTACCGCAATGAAATGTTTTACTATCAGTTGAATGATCAATACACTATGTTTGAACAGCAATTTGCAGGTCTTGTTTCATGTAACGTAGCTTCAGTGCTTATAATGGATGGGCTTCTAATCCTACGAGTCAGTTTGTTCCTAATGTCTAGTGTGATTGCAGATGGTTGAGGGATAGGATATTCTTCCTCCTCCCACAGGTGACCCTCAGCCTGCGGCGGGACGGGACAGACGGAAAGGCCGTGGTGTTCTGGAGCCTTCGACCAATCGGAGATAACCAGGTTGACATCACCCCTGACGACCTGGAAACCCTGAGCGGCTCAGTGGTGTTCTTGACGGGACAGAGTGACGCCGTCATCAACGTCACCGTCATGGCTGATGATATCCCGGAGGTCAACGAGACCCTTTTCCTCACTCTGGACAGGTACTGGACAGCAACTCTGGGGAGCTTTTGGTTGGCCAACAGATTCTCATTCTGTTAATCAGTAGCAATGTAAATAAGTGCCTGTGTCTGATTATCCTCTGTTGAGGTACCACACGCCATTGCCATATGTCCTGGGATTTGAATCAGTAGCGTACAGTCCACTTGTTCATTTACTTAACAACAATGCCTGGCTGTGCTTAAAATTATTAAAGCAATTAAATAGTTTATTTTTTAAGAATTGCTAAATGAGCAGTGAGACTAGGGTGTCACAAGGAAAGCCTATCCCTTACCCCGGTTCCTACCCCTACTCCAATTCCTGCATGTCATCTGTTACTGATGACCTGTGACGGGAACATTGGCTCTCCCTCCCTCCCTCCCTCCCTCCCTCCCTCCCTCCCACCCACCCCTCTCCTGCAGGGTGGAGACTCCGCGCTTTGTAGTGTACTTCGGGTAAGTGGCGAGTGGAGTGAGCCTGGACTTTTTGTGTGCTTTAAATCACGACTTTGTCGAGGGAAAAAGGGACCACTTTAGGATTTATTGGGCCTTTGGTTTGATGGGAAAGGGGGGTTGTTGGGGTGGTTTTGTGGGGGTGTGCATTGGGAAGAGAGGAGCGTGGGTGTGGGGAGTAAGGAGGGATCTTCTTTGTGTTGCACCTAATTTGAACCATTCTTTATGCCCTCCTGTAAAGACATCGGTGTTTGTATGCATGATGCGAGTTGGACTCAAGTGTTTGTTTGGTATGCTTTGCTCTGTCCAACCTCTGCTTTTCATTTGCCCTTTATGTGGCCACACACACACACACACACACACACACACACACACACACACACACACACACACACACACACACCCTGCTCATCAGGGGCCAGGCTGACAGAATACACAGGCCCCCACCCTGCTGTGAGAGAGAGAGGCTCAGGGGGCCACTGAGTGACACGGTTAATCAGAGCAGCTCAAACAACAGGCCTCTGGTCAATACTGGACATGAGACAATACAAGGAATTTACTCATTCACTGTTTTTAAATGAAGGGTAAGTTGACGAAAATACTTGATTTCTGCGGAAAGCTTTGAAGTGCATCTCCTTGTTGTTTTACAAGCAATACACGCTGGCTGTTTTTAAAATTCCCCCACAACCACACATTCCCACTGAGATGAAGGACTGTGAGTTCCTTTTTGGTCTAGCCGCTGAGTTCCCCGTCTGTGTTGCAGGGTTAACGTTGAGAACCAGATCCTGAAGCCTGGCTTCACCAGTCGCGAGATTGTCATCGTGGAGAACGACGACCCAGGTGGAGTCTTTGAGTTCTCCCCCTTCTCCAGAGGACCCTGGTACATCAACGTACGTCTGGCACGCAGACAGGCCTCATGACTGTTGATGCTCATCTGTTTCCCCTACTGTGATGCGTGTCGAATAGCGTCTTGACCGACCAGGTCCTTTTCGCAAACTACCAAGTGTTCTCAATGGATCACCTACGTCAACAACAGCAACACTTCTGACCCCTAGTATGTCCTGGTTTGCCCTGTGATCCTTTCTTTATAGGAAGGTGAGGCGGTGGAACTGCGTGTCATTAGGGCCCAGGGGCAGCTGCTCAAACAGCTGGTGCGGTATGTCCTCATGCCATCGGGCAACGCCGAGTTCTACGGCGCCACGGGCATCCTGGAGTTTAAGCCCGGGGAGAGGGAGGTACTGGTGGCACTGGTGGCAAGGCCTGATGGGGTCCCTGAGGTACTGCTACACTACTGTCTGTCCCCCCTTCATGGCATCATGTATGTATGGCTTGGACACTCCTTCCTGACTGTGAAGGTGTTGCTGGTCCTACTGTTTCCAGTTTGAAATGCCTTTGAAGTTCAAAATCAGTTTGCTGGTTTCGATAGTTTACATGTGTTCGACCTGTAGAACACAGTGCACAGATTACAGTGGGACAGTTCCGTTAAAGTGCCCGTGTGTATGTGTCTGTGTGTAGCTGGATGAGACGTTCTCGATGGTACTCAGCAGCTACAGCACTCCACCCAGTCGCCTTGGCAACCACCGAGAGGTCAACATCACGGTGCGGAAGAATGACGACCCCTTCGGGGTCATAGAGTTCGGCCGGTCTGGAGTGGCAGAGGCCATCAACGAGAGCAAAGGCTCAGAGTCTCACTCAGGTACAATGGAGCAGTGGAGGAACAGTGTCTTAAAACTCGACAGTACTTTAAGACAATATAGTATAAAGAAAGTAAAATAACGGGAGAACATTTGTGATCATATTTTAAGTCATTTTAATTCTTTAGAAGATGGGATTATACAGAAACTAATAGGATTGAGTGTATTATATTGTAAATATTGTGTTCTGTTGTGGGTCTCCTTGGCAGTGGCCTATCCTGTGGTGAGGAACAGGGGTCGCTTTGGGGAGGTGTCTGTGTCCTGGGTCCTAGAGCCCCACATGTCTGCTGACGTCAGCCCCGACCAGGGATACGTTGTGTTTGCTGAGGGGGAGTATGTGAAAAACCTCACCCTCTTCTCTGTACCTGATGAGGTAAAGCCATCTCTCAAACGCTACAGTATTTGCACAGGGCTCCTTTACATAATGTGTATAATATCTATGTCAATAAAATGTCATGGTTTGTATGGTAAGAATAAAAGAGAGCCGCACACTCTAGGAGCTCAGATGCAAAAATGTAATTGCCAACGTTTCGACAGCCAAGCTGTCTTCATCAGGGTATAATCACAAAAACTGCGGGATGACTCATTTATGTAGTGTCAAAAGACACAGGTGTCTTTAATCATGGCCAAGAGTGGCCTAATATCATTGGTTAATTATCAAATATTAAAATGTTTGTATGGTACCTGCTATCTTTTCTACACAATACTTCATCTTTGCCTGACAATATTTTGTTTCCAACATAAGCTCCCAGAGGACATGGAGAACTTCACCATCACACTCCTAAATGTGACAGGGGGAGCAAGACTTGGGAACATACTCAACGCAAGCTTGCAGATAAACAAAAACGATGACCCGATTTACTTTGCAGGTGAGGATATCTTTGATTTGCTCCCTAGCGCTTTATGTAAAGCATTGGGAGTTTTTTCAAGCACTGCTGTGTGTTAGCATACATAGAGTGGATATATCAGGTGACCTAGTGTTTATGTCACGTGGCATGGTGGTTATGTCAGTCGACGTAGGATGACGTAATTCTCTGTCTCTCTGTCCTCCAGAGCCTGTGGTTGTCCGGATTCAGGAGGGGGGTGTGGCCAACTTCACTGTTTTGAGGGCTGGTCCTGCTGACTTTGTTGCCACGGTGATGTATCGCGTGGACTATGGCGGGACGTCACTGGGTGACTTGGCCCCGCTGAGTAACGACACCGTGCTCGTGTTTGGTGTGGGAGAATGGTCAAAGAACATCTCTGTTGCTGTGGAGGAGGACGACACACCTGAGACTGACGAACTCTTCTACATCCTCCTCTACAACACTACAGGTGTGTAAGGCTGCCACCTTTTCTACGCATTCAAAACGAACGAGATACTTCTCGTGACCTGAACAGGAAAAACTCTTGAGCTCTAGTTTTTAATAACGGCTAGGTTCCAGAATGGTTCCTGGTCAGGTCACGTGGTCAGGAAAAACTCCTGGCCTTACTCACATTGTGTAGTATGGAAGGTTGTCCAATCGAATTCCTGCTCTCAGTACAATAGCACAAAGCACAAATGACAAAGTCATTTTAGAGACAACTGTAGTACGAAACAACCAGCCTCGTTACGTTGACTGTTTTTCCTCGTTTACTCGCTGTATCTCCAGTCTCTTTGACAGCTGTTTCTGTACATTGGTGAGTATCTGGGTTGATTAGCATTGAGACTGGTGACCCTGAAAAGCCCCCCTAATCCCGGTATTGTGTGACACAGACAGGGATGAAAGCGGGTGGGCCTGTGGGGGAACTTAATTACCGAACTCAGACTCACTCTGCAGGCTCCAGCACAAAGCCCGCCAGCCCAGTCCACGACTCCACTCCGCTGCCTGGCCTGGCTGTAATGTGCACGGACTACTTGGAGTGAAAATAAGGGTTCACCCACTCTGCTCCTCTCCAAGCCTTAGTTAACGAGAGAGGGCTCTTATATTATTTTCGTGGCATATAGAACCCTGACCCTCTCCGCTGGGTTGCCGTGGTTACTGTGTGCTATGGTAATGAGAACGGTCTCCTTTTTTTGTTATGATATTTAGCATGACAATACTATGTGGGTATTATAAAGCAACCTCGTCTCTCTCTCTCTCTCTCTCTCTGTTTCTTCTGTAAAAGCACAAGCACCTGCTATGTTTCATTTAAACCAAGCAAGATGTTAAGTTCAAACAAGAAAATGTTACTGACTTGAAGGACATTACATGTTTGTTTGTTTTGTCTACACATTTCACGTTTCTCTCTTGTTCAAATAATTTGTTATTTAGTAACAACAGAGGGACATAGCGTTTTAACCGGCATCGTACATATGTTCAGTGACTTCATGCTTAGGAAGCATGTAAAACTGCTGGACTTGAAACCCAGCGTGTGTGTGTGTGTGTGTGTGTGTGTGTGTGTGTGTGTGTGTGTGTGTGTGTGTGTGTGTGTGTGTGTGTGTGTGTGTGTGTGTGTGTGTGTGTGTGTGTGTGTGTGTGTGTGTGTGTGTGTGTGTGTGTGTGTGTGTGTGTGTGTGTGGGGACAGGTGACGCTGTTGTGTATGGTGCGGACACAGCGACAGTGGTGATTGAGGCCAATGATGAGGCCAACGGAATATTCTCCCTGGAATCCACAGAGAGGTCTGTAGAAGAGGGCAAGACCAACAACTTCTAGTAAGGACCAACTCTAGCCTTAATACACCATACACCTTTCCTGCATGCTTAAACAACCTCTGGAATAGATTAGCAGCTCTTAACAAATGTATTAGATTAATTATTATATCATCTCTAGTTCTAATTTAATCCAGTGTGGGACAGTTCAGGACCTCGGGGGCCGTAATGTCTGCTGGCACTCTTCTCCCTGGCACTTCGTTGGTCCACTAATGTCATTGGTTGCTAAGGAAGAGCTCACATTTGATTTTCAGGTCTTAAATCACTTCCTGTTATGAAGGAAAACACAGGAACCAGCATACATTCAAGCCTCTAAGGACCTGAGCTGTATCCTTGCGAGTTCTTCCTCAGTCCCACATACAGTCCTTTTGTCTCCTAGTGTTATCAGGGCCAGGGGCCACTTTGGCAACGTGACGGTGTTCTGGCGCCTTTACGCCAATGACACAGCCCTGGAGCCTGGTCAGGAGTTCACCAACACCTCGGGCTCCATTACCTTCGCCACGGGAGAGGAGACCAAGCCCATCGTCCTGGAGGCCATCTCAGACAAACTCCCTGAGTTCAACGAGTTCTACACCCTCAGTCTCATCAGCATCTCAGGTAAGGGGAAGGTGTGAGTGTGAGGCAGATATGTGCCAGGGGAGGGACGTGGGACTGACCTACTGAACTCGTAGTTCTCCTGTAGTAAGTAACAGACTCACTCGCACACACAAGCTCACACACACATACACACCCTGACGCCGTACTCACACATACACTCACACGCACGCGTATGCCCATACTCACAAACACATGTTAGGAAAGCGTCCTTAATGTTTCATATACTCCGTGTACACCGCCTGAGTGTTAGAATAAGGCTATGAAGTAACAAAATGTGGAAAAAGTCAAGGGATCTGAATACTTTCCGAAGGCACTCTATCTTGCTGGTGTGTATACGCATAGATTGCATTTGGATTACTGATACAATATTATTTGAGTTGTTAACTGGATTCGTTTTTGAATATGATTTGTGTACTTGTTTGACATTTTTAGCTAGTAACATAAGCATTTCACTGCACCCGCTATAACATCTGCTAAACTTGGATCTAATTTGATTTGATTTAGTATGTTCCTTATGAGCCTTAAAGCTAACTATGTTCTCTCAGTTGAAGTGGGGTGTTATGGGTTATTCCTAAAGTACTCTGTGTCACGTTACAAATGTTGCTAATACCAAGCATTAACCATTTTCTGTCCGGTGATATTCCATAGGTGGTTATCCCGGAGAGGGCGGCCGATTGGCGAATACATCCCTCAACGCCTCTGTTCTGATCCCCTTTAACGATGACCCCTTTGGAGTGTTCGCCATCGCCGTCGACAACCTGGACCAGGAAGTGGCGGAGGACGTCCTGTCAGAAGAGGACATGTCGGATGTCACCTCCTTCACCATCCTGCGGCAGCAGGGCACCTTCGGAGAAGTGCGGGTTGCCTGGGAGATTGTATCTGTCCGTTTCCCTCTCGGCCTCCCTCCCATGCAGGACCTCCTCCTCAGCGCCTCCTTCCCAAAGGAGGTGGAGCTCAGGCCCCACTCCAGGAGGCACCACTCGGGCACCGACGCCTGGTTCTTCTCGGGCCTTCAGGGGGCCTACGGCACTATCAGCCCAGAGGAAGGGCCTGGCAGTCTTGCTAACTTCACCTTCTCAGCCTGGCTGGTTTCCAGGCCGGACACCAACGGCTTCATCGTGTCCAAGGGCAACAGGAACGGGACGCTGTACTATGGGGTGAAGGTCCAGACCAACGAGTCCCATGTGAGTGTGATGCTGTACTACACAGCCTTGGGAGCCAACAACACCCTGGTGGCCCGGGCCACGGCAGAGAGGTTCGTGGAGGACAACGTGTGGCTCCATGTGCTGATCACGGTGGATGATGGGATTATTGAGTTCTTCCTGAATGGCAACCTTATGCCCAGAGGGATTAAGAGTCTCAAAGGAGAGGCCATCACTGACGGTGAGTCCCAATAATGTCATTATCTCTTGAAGCTGGAATCCCTAGTTGCTACTGCACATCTATTTTGGGACTTAGAAATGAATGATAACTACCCATTCATTCTGGAAGAGTATATCTTACAAATGCCTCGTGAGTATATTTCAACTGTCTTACTCCATCAGAACCCAAAATACAAGCTTGTTTTACTGCCAGTGTTTGTAAACAATGTAAATGGAAACAAACACTATAGCCTCAGAACATGGTTAAAACTATCATTTTGATATCATGGAAGGCCAATCCTTGCATCCATAGCTCTGTCTTTGAATTTAAGAGTGATTATATTTCTCCAGACCTATACCTCAGCTTTTTACCAAAACACAGGCGGGGTGACTGCTTTGTTTTTGTTTCAATTAAAGTCCTCCTCCAGTCTCCTTATAACCTCATTTACTTAACAAAATGCACATCTCAATAGGTGGTGCAGGTACAGTATGTCATGATATAGCACAAGTGGGTGGGGGGGCTTTCCACTTTTGTTCTCTGTTGCTCATCTGTTATTGTAAAAGCAAGGGGGGAGGATGATGACATCACATTTTACCATCAGACCAACTCCTTGAGTGCCATACTCCTTGAAGTTTGCAGTTGTGTAAAAACATACATATATATATATATATATATATATATATATACATATATATATATATATATATATATATATACAGTGCCTTGCGAAAGTATTCGGCCCCCTTGAACTTTGCGACCTTTTGCCACATTTCAGGCTTCAAACATAAAGATATAAAACTGTATTTTTTTGTGAAGAATCAACAACAAGTGGGACACAATCATGAAGTGTAACGACATTTATTGGATATTTCAAACTTTTTTAACAAATCAAAAACTGAAAAATTGGGCGTGCAAAATTATTCAGCCCCCTTAAGTTAATACTTTGTAGCGCCACCTTTTGCTGCGATTACAGCTGTAAGTCGCTTGGGGTATGTCTCTATCAGTTTTGAACATCGAGAGACTGAAATGTTTTCCCATTCCTCCTTGCAAAACAGCTCGAGCTCAGTGAGGTTGGATGGAGAGCATTTGTGAACAGCAGTTTTCAGTTCTTTCCACAGATTCTCGATTGGATTCAGGTCTGGACTTTGACTTGGCCATTCTAACACCTGGATATGTTTATTTTTGAACCATTCCGTTGTAGATTTTGCTTTATGTTTTGGATCATTGTCTTGTTGGAAGACAAAACTCCGTCCCAGTCTCAGGTCTTTTGCAGACTCCATCAGGTTTTCTTCCAGAATGGTCCTGTATTTGGCTCCATCCATCTTCCCATCAATTTTAACCATCTTCCCTGTCCCTGCTGAAGAAAAGCAGGCCCAAACCATGATGCTGCCACCACCATGTTTGACAGTGGGGATGGTGTGTTCAGGGTGATGAGCTGTGTTGCTTTTACGCCAAACATAACGTCTTGCATTGTTGCCAAAAAGTTCCATTTTGGTTTCATCTGACCAGAGCACCTTCTTCCACATGTTTGGTGTGTCTCCCAGGTGGCTTGTGGCAAACTTTAAACAACACTTTTTATGGATATCTTTAAGAAATGGCTTTCTTCTTGCCACTCTTCCATAAAGGCCAGATTTGTGCAATATACGACTGATTGTTGTCCTATGGACAGAGTCTCCCACCTCAGCTGTAGATCTCTGCAGTTCATCCAGAGTGATCATGGGCCTCTTGGCTGCATCTCTGATCAGTCTTCTCCTTGTATGAGCTGAAAGTTTAGAGGGACGGCCAGGTCTTGGTAGATTTGCAGTGGTCTGATACTCCTTCCATTTCAATATTATCGCTTGCACAGTGCTCCTTGGGATGTTTAAAGCTTGGGAAATTGTTTTGTATCCAAATCCGGCTTTAAACTTCTTCACAACAGTATCTCGGACCTGCCTGGTGTGTTCCTTGTTCTTCATGATGCTCTCTGCGCTTTTAACGGACCTCTGAGACTATCACAGTGCAGGTGCATTTATACGGAGACTTGATTACACACAGGTGGATTGTATTTATCATCATTAGTCATTTAGGTCAACGTTGGATCATTCAGAGATCCTCACTGTACTTCTGGAGAGAGTTTGCTGCACTGAAAGTAAAGGGGCTGAATAATTTTGCACGCCCTATTTTTCAGTTTTTGATTTGTTAAAAAAGTTTGAAATATCCAATAAATGTCGTTCCACTTCATGATTGTGTCCCACTTGTTGTTGATTCTTCACAAAAAAATACAGTTTTATATCTTTATGTTTGAAGCCTGAAATGTGGCAAAAGTTCGCAAAGTTCAAGGGGGCCGAATACTTTCGCAAGGCACTGTATACATACACTACCGTTAAAAAGTGTGGTGACACTTACAAATGTAAATTTTTTGTCCACTAAAATAGCATCAAATTGATCAGAAATACAGTGTAGATTTTGTTAATGTTGTAAATTGCTATTGTAGCTGGAAACGGCAGATTTTTTTATGGAATATCTACAAAGGCGACCATTAGAAAACCCTTTTGCAGTTATGTTAGCACAGCTGGAAACTGTTGTACTGATTAAAAAAGCAATACAACTGGCCTTCTTTAGACTAGTTGAGTATCTGGAGCATCGGCATTTGTGGGTTCAATTACAGCCTCGAAATGGCCAGAAGCAAAGAACTTTCTTCTGAAACTCATCATTCAGTTTCTTGTTCTGAGAAATGAAGGCTATTCCATGTGAGAAATTGCCAAGAAGAAATTAAGGAGTGAAGGAAAAGCAGCCAACAAGTGCTCAGCGTATGTGGGAACTCCTTCAAGACTTTTGGAAAGTAATTCCTCACGAAGCTGGATGAGAGAATGCCAAGAGTGTGTGCAAAGCTGTCATCAAGGCAAAGTGTGGCTACTTTGAAGAATCTCAAATATAAAATACATTTTGATTTATTTAACACTTTTTTTGGTTACTACATGATTCCATATGTGCTATTTCATAGTTTTGATGTGTTCACTATTATTCTACAATGTAGAAAATAGTACAAAATCAAGAAAAACCCTTGAATTAGTAGGTGTGTCCTAACTTCTGACTGGTACTGTGTATATATATATTGCTCAAAACATACCCTTTACTGTGTGTGTACTGTATTTATACTTGGGATATCGTTTTCAACAGGAAACATTCAAAATCGCTTTGAGGACGTCTTTACGGATTCTAGCTTTAAAGGCAAAAGTCATAATACTTACAATTGCGTTATTGTATAATTTACACTTTCCGACTACAGTGACTTCAATGAAGTCTAGCCTCTCTGAGCCTGTTCCCGTGAGGTGTCTCACTCTCAGCAGACAGAGGCTTCCACATCAATCTGACATCACCGGTGGAATGTGAGTGACCACTGTGGGACCCTGCTCCTCTCCTCACTCTTGTGGCCCACATCTGGTCAGGGAGGATCTATTTAAAACCATGCATTCCACCCAGCCCCTCTCCCTTTGTTCAGACTTAGAGATTCTGCAATGCTTGAGCGAGCGCTTAGCCGCTTCACTGCTGGACATTGTTACAGGCAGAAGAAAGCCGACGGCAGTCCCCCCCCCCCCCCCCAATAACTGAAGACATAACGGGGCTATCTGTGTTGATAGATCATCTTTGGATAACTTCAGTCAAAGGGATATAAATGCTAACGTCAGACACGTCCGACCTTGTCAACTCAACCAGTGTTTTATTGCTTTTTGTGATGGCTTTGTCAGGGGTCACCATCGCAAGTTTTCTCAATTTGTCCAGTGTTCTGCTGTTCTGCTGGGTACTGGTCAAGCCCTCGGTAAGGTGGGTCATCATAGGGAGTGACCTCTGAACTAGTTAATGGTTTAATAATTTGCACTGCAGAGATAGGCCTATTGATGATGCGCTGTACCCACTTTTTCCCACAGGGTAAAAAGCATGAAACCATTCTGGAATGGATACGCTGTTCAGTACATGCTTGTCAGCTTCTCTGTATACAAAAAGGTTAGCTTTTCTGACAGCAGCATGACCACCCACTGCTTGATGTTTTTCTGAGTGTATTCTGCCTCCTGTGTTTGTGTTGCAGGTTCAGCTCCGGTGCGGATCGGCTCGGACCCCTACGGAGAACAGCGCTACACGGGCCTCCTGCAGGACCTGCGTCTCTACCACAGCAGACTGAACCGCTCGGAGATCCACGAGCTCCACGCGCAGCCCGCCAAGATGGACCTGAGGAACATCTCTGGCTACCTGCAGTACTGGCAGGGCGAGAGGCAGAAGGCCTTTGTGGTGGAGGTGCGGGACGACAAGGAGGAGGAAGGGGAGGAGCTGTTCTACCTGCAGCTGGTGGCGGCCCATGGGGGAGCACGTCTCCACCTCCCCCGCCCCACCGCCACCCTGCGGGTGATGAAGAGCGACAACGCCAACGGCTTCTTTGGCTTTACCGGCGCCTGCATACCAGACGTAAGACTCACACACACACACTCACGAGCACGCACATGCACGCACTCGCACGAAAGCACTCGCACACACACGGTATATGACTTGCAGTATAAATGAGACGCTATTGACACTATTGAGATGAAATGTACAGACCATATTTACCAACTCTGGCGGTCCCTGAGTTTGACAGACACAGCAGCAACAGTGATGTAAGACACAGAGTAGAATGGAGACCACACAGCATATTATTCACACATTCTGTAACTGGCTTTGATCCAGCATGTCTCCTGAGAATATGGATATTTTGTTACCTAGAAAGACATGTAATCGAAGGCAGTCGTTAGTGAGTGCATATCCTTCTGCATATTTAAACAGTGTTTACGCCTGGGTGAAAGTGTGCGCTCTGCCCTTTAGGGAGATTGCACACAGGTGTCTAATGGCTCCTCTCAGGTAGAGCGACAGATGGCTGAGCAGCTAAGGGCATTCCTATGGAACTAGAGTCCCAGTAGCACAATAGGTGGTAGACCAGGGGATGGCATTCCATCAGAACTAGGGTCCCTCTAACGCTGCCAGGGGACAAAGGGACTCAGAGGCATGCGGGGCTATCGGGTGGACTCTCTGCAAATCACATCTTGACTGTGCAGGAATTAGAGGAGGGCGGCCCATAAAAGTATCTCTCAAACCCAAATGTTCATTTTTGGAATGAGTGGTTGTCAGTCTTGAATTGGTAATGAACTACAAGTATCTTGCTGTGGAAAACATGAAAATGTCCAAAATGATTTTCTTTCCGTTTTTAATTCCAAGTTTGTGAAGTTTTGTCATCAAAATAAAAGTTTTGTGTACAATTTTGACGAGTGTAATGTGACATTCTGTTTTTAAAATGTCTCTCAGTTCAGGGAGCATCATTAATAACCATCATCCCTTTTCTCTATGGCCAGACGACAGAGGAAGGCTCCACCATCTCCTGTGTTATTGAACGGACGCGTGGGGCTCTGGACCACGTCTATGTGAACTACACGGTCACTCAGCTGGACTCAGACAGACAGGCTCAGGCCAACCAGGACTTTGTTAACGCCAGCGGCTCTGTGCTCTTCCTGCCCGGTCAGCGCTCTGAGGTGAGGGGGAACACCTAGAGGGCACACACACACACACACACACACACACACACACACACACACACACACACACACACACACAGAGAGAGACACACGCACATACATACAGCCTGGGAAAACTACCCTGCACACAATCATTCATGAGATAGGGAAACCCCACTGGTACATCTGTAGAGCAATCCTATACATATATCCTATACACAATCCTATACATATATGAGAACACACACACACACACACACACACACACACACACACACACACATACGCACACACACATACGCACACACATTGCATATAAATGCAACTGCAATAAGTTCAGACTATAGGCAGCTACAAACCAGTCAATATAAATATTTTACCATGCATCTACATTTCTGGCCTTGTTGAATCCCAGAAAACTACTTTCATCCATTCAGTGGTGATGTTGTTGACTTGTAGCCCCACCTAGTGGCTAAAAGGAAAATGTTGTCATAGTAACAGGTGCCTGCTAATGATTAGGCTCAGTCTAAAATCTCACTACAGAGATCAAAGCCTGAAAATACATTATGCTACACTAGGACTGATTTTAGATTAAAATCTTCACTCTCATGTGTTATGACATCCTCTCCCTGCGACTCCCAGGTCCTGAACCTGCTGGTGCTGGATGATGACACCCCTGAGTTCGCAGAGTCCTTCCAGGTCACCCTGGTGTCAGCCGAGTCAGGTGACGGGAAGCCAGGCTCTACCCCCACCAGTGGGGCCAGCATTGACCCTGACAACTCAGCCACCACTGTCACCATCACAGCCAGCGACCATCCCTATGGTACAGAGAGGCACACACACATCACTGTGCCACCCTACTAGAACCTTAAACGGATACCCATCTTCCCAGTTTCCACCCTTAGTTGCACCAATCAAGAGCTGCAGCAATCTGTACAGCCACATAGTTAAAGGGATAGTTTAGTGCAAGCTGTACGCTCGTGAAACTACCTCTAACTTCCTTCATACTGGACGCAGAGGCATAAAAACGGTATCCACGAGTTCATGTGACACCTTTTAAGAGAAACATAAATGAACTTCAGTCAGCCCTGCTTACAACCTACTTGAAAGGTTCAGCTTGTGGCATGACTTGAAAACAGTGTAACAAACTGCTATTGGTGTGAGTTAATAACTGACTGTTACACTGTACACGTGTCATCACAGACACAACGGAGCCAAAACAAAGGGCCACTCAAAGTTAAGGAGGTTCCCATGTTGTGAATGTATGGTGAACATTTTGTTGCATTTGAGCCTCTCTCTCTCTCTCTCTCTCATAATCTCCGACAAGCGTATTGTTCTATGAGGCTGGATGAGCAGCTGTTGTGATTACTGGTACCCCTCTCTCTCTCTCTCTCTCTCTCTCTCTCATAATCTCCGACAAGCGTATTGTTCTATGAGGCTGGATGAGCAGCTGTTGTGATTACTGGTACCCCTCTCTCGCTCTCTCTCATAATCTCTGACAAGCGTATTGTTCTATGAGGCTGGATGACCAGCTGTTGTGATTACTGGTACCCCTCTCTCTCTCTCTCTCTCTCTCTCTCTCTCTCTCATAATCTCCGACAAGCGTATTGTTCTATGAGGCTGGATGAGCAGCTGTTGTGATTACTGGTACCCCTCTCTCTCTCTCTCGCTCTCTCTCATAATCTCCGACAAGCATATTGTTCTATGAGGCTGGATGAGCAGCTGTTGTGATTACTGGTACCCCTCTCTCTCTCTCCCAGGTCTGATCCAGTTCCAGTCCAGCCTGCCAGCTGAGGGGATGATCCGCCCGGCAGCAGAGCCTGCCCATGTCACGGTCAATGAGGAGGACGGAGAGGTCCGCCTGCTGGTGGCCAGGGCCCAAGGCCTGTTGGGAAAAGTCATGGTTGGCTACAGGACCTCACCGTTCACCGCAGTCAGCCCCGAGGACTATGAGGTCATTCCCAGCCTTCCTTATCCCGTAGACCAGGGTCTCAGGCAGACACAGGGATGGATGGTTACTGGAGATCTGTGTATTCTCACACAAATCACCCTTAGAAACCAATGCTTTATAAAGCGTGATTTACATATGTATTTTTAATAAGGAATAGACCCATAATCATTTCCTATTCAATCCTCATACTTGGCTATCTGTGGCACTTTTATTTTGAAATGATGAAGACAATAATAAGACATACCTGTACATAAAAGCCCAAATGATAATGGATGACAATTCCAGTGTGTTTGAGTCACTAGACTCACTCCTTGGATAGCTGGTTGGCTGCGTCTACACAGGCAGCCCAATTCTGACCTTTTGCCCAATTATTGGCAAAAAAGCTCATGTGAAAAAAAACCTATGAGTGGAAAAATATCAGATTTGGGCTGTCTGTGTAAACGCAGCTAATGACAGTGAGCTTATGCTAACTACCCAAGCTAACCTCTTGTTCCCTACCTGATCTGCCTGTACCTGTTCCATGGCCCAAACAGGACTCAGATGGCGTGCTAGACTTCCTGCCAGGAGAACGCTTCAAGTACATTAGTGTGACGGTCATAGACAACCCCGTGCCAGAGCTGGACAAAGTGTTCAGAGTGGAACTCTACAACCCTGACGGAGGAGGTAAGACACACAAATATAATATAAATATGATATGATTCGTTGATTGATCGGCCAATTGGTGATGATCTTTTTTTTACCTCCTCTTCTCTTACTTCAGATAATTGTTAGAGTTCACCTTCCTATCCTGTAGTCACATCCTTCAGGATTTCCTGTCCCTGAGATCCTGTTCTAACTCATCCTTTGCCTGTGTTCTGTCACATTGTGTCCTTGTGTGTGTTTGTGTGCTCCTCCTGTGTGCTCCTGTGTGATCTTGTGTGCTGTGCTCCCCAATGATTCCCACTCCTCTGGCGGGATCCTGTGCGATCTCAAAGTGGATCAGTTCCTTCGGAGTGAAGGCAGTGGCAGTGGAGAAAGTGACACTGAGTTTTTCCTCCTGTCCTCTCACCACCGCGGTAAGATCACCCTCCCCTCCACCGCCCCTCCCAATCTTTTTAGACTCCACCTCACACTCCCTAAGTGTGTGTGTGTGTGTGTGTGTGTGTGTGTGTGTATTTGCATGCCTGTATATTTGTGTGCATGGTATTTACATTGCAATGGGGCCAGTGAGCAGTGACCAGGGAGATTGGTGTGGGAAAAGCAAATAGGCATTATATTGAGTGCAGGGCAACAGTGGTAAGTGGTGAACAGAAATGTCACAGACCCCCAGGCTCATTGTTTCTCTGTCGGGGTCCACCCTCCACCTTATTAAAAAACCCACAATGCACTGCAGTGTTCAGTGCTATTATTTCAAGTGGATCAATGGAATTCAAGTGGAATTTTGTTTTAAATTGCACACCAGGAAAAACTTTTGATGACTCATTTTAACAAATTGTAACTATGAAAGAAAGGGCAGCCTTTACAGTTGTGTGACGTTTTTTCTATCTAGCCAGCCTGGGAGTCGCCTCTCACATCACCGTGACCATCGCTGCCTCTGACGACGCACACGGGGTGTTCCAGTTGAGCCAGGACTCACTGTCTGTCAACGGCACCGAGCCTGAGGAGGGACACAGCACTGTGCTCCTGCAGGTCATTGTGTGTGTGTGTGTCTGTGTGCCTGTGTATATGTGTATATGGGCTGTGTGTGTGTGTGTGTCTGTCTGTGCATGTGTGTGTCTGTTTCTATGCCTGTGTGTGTGTGTGTGTGTGCGTGCGTGCGTGCGTCTGTCTGTCTGTCTGTCTGTCTGTCTGTCTGTCTGTCTGTCTGTCTGTCTGTCTGTCTGTCTGTCTGTCTGTCTGTCTGTCTGTCTGTCTGTCTGTCTGTCTGTCTGTCTGTCTGTCTGTCTCTGTCTCTGTCTCTGTCTCTGTCTCTGTCTCTGTCTCTGTCTCTGTCTCTGTCTCTGTCTCCCTCCCTGACAGTAGGTTGTAAACGCTCTCTTTATTCGTATCAGGTGGTGCGGTCATCTGGTGCCCTATCCAACGTGACTGTTTTCTGGGAGGCTGAGGACAGCTCTGAGGAAGACCTCATCAGCAGGGCCGGGAACATCACCTTCCACGTGGGCCAGACCAGGGGGGAGATTGAGCTCCAGGTGGCCCAGGACGAGGTGCCGGAGCTGGACAAGAGCTTCGGCGTGTCCCTGGTCAACGTCTCCCATGGGCGTCTGGCTGTGAGGACTGAGGCGATTGTGACAGTGCTGGCGAGTGACGACCCCTACGGAGTGTTTGTGTTCTCAGACAGCAACAGGCCAGTGCGCCTGCCCGAAGGCCACACCCTGGTCATCCTCACCATCCACAGGCAGAGGGGGCTGATGGGAAAGGTACGCGTGACATACGGAACCCTGAGTGAGGCTGACACCGCCCCCTTTATGACCCCGGGTGTGGGCAGGGCCAGTGAGGGGAACGACTTCGTCCCCCTCCTGGAGTCGGTGGTGTTCACGGCCAATCAGAGTGAGGCTAACATAACCCTTCGAGTGCTGGATGACGATGACCCCGAGAGGGACGAGTCTGTGTTCGTGGAGTTGATCAGTGTCAACCTCATAGAAGGAGAGCAGGAGAGACGAAGTAAGTCACTGCCACATTTCCACGTCCCAACTATGAATCTCGGGGCCTATAGTCGTCACATGGTCAACATTTGTAGCTGGAATATGAGATTTTTGTCAACCCATCCGTTTTTCCATGTTTCTATCTTTCCTAGTTGCCCGGTCTCCTCGTCTCGGTCCGAAGGCTGAGATCGTGGCCCAGGTGATAGTGGAGGCGAGTGATGACGCCTTTGGGTTCCTGCAGCTGTCTGCCCCGGCGGTCAGTGTAGCTGAGTACTATGTCGGACCCATCATCAATGTGACACGCACCGGGGGAATTTTTGCTGACGTGTCCGTGAAGTTCAGGGCCGTACCCATGACTGCCAGAGTTGGTAAATCTGGTCTACATTTTATCTCAATAGTGTTTTGTTATGTTGCTAAGCATGTACAGTGTGTATGTGTGCGTATGTCTGTAATAATGTGTGCGTATGTGTGTAACTGTGTGTGTGTGTAATAATGTGTGTTTCTAACAATGTGTGTGTCAATACAGGTGACGACTACAGCGTAGCATCCACTGACGTGGTTCTCCTGGAGGGGGAGACCAGTAAGCCTGTTCCCATCTACATCATCAACGATGTGATTCCTGAGCTGGAGGAGACCTTCCGCATCGAGTTGCTCAACGTGACCACAGGGGGCGCTCGACTGGGGGCGCTCACTCGCACCATCATAACCATCCTGCCCTCTGATGACCCCTTTGGGGCCTTCGGTTAGCTCACGTCTCTCTCACACACAGAAATGCACTCACATTAGCCGGTCATTTTTTCCGGACAAATTTTCTGGAGAAAAACTTTGATGAAGATTTGAGGCTGATGCGCATCGCCAGCTGCTTTTAGGATTTGGACAGTTTTGACTTCCTAACAGCAGCGGCTCACTTTGAGCAGGCCGAGGTCCGCCACACACGCAAGTCAATTAGATGCAAACTATCGTGTTCGTAGACAGACACGTTTTGTTATTTATTCATTAAAATGTTCATAAAAATACCCTATAGGACAGGTTGATCGGAAATGATATTATACAAATATTATTGTGTCATATTACTGTGGGCGACTTTTTCTTCTAGCCTAAATGTTTTTTCCGTTTTTTTTATTATATTCATTTAGGATTTATAGCAGGGACGAAGACGCAATGGGCAATGTTTTGCTTTTCAATAAAATCTGTCAGGTTTAAAGGCACATTTTTTATTCTGTTAAGGAATTTTTTATATATCGTATTTTTTAATTGAACCTTTATTTTACTAGTCAAGTCAGTTAATTACCTTTGATGATCTTTGGATGTTTGCACTCTTGAGACTCCCAGTTACACAATAAATTTTCCTTTTGTTCCATAAAGATTATTTTTATATCCAAAACCTCCATTTGGTTGGCACGTTATGTTCAGAAATCCACAGGCTCAAGCGGTCACGACATCGCAGACGAAAATTTCAAATAGTATCCGTAATGTTCATAGAAACATTTAAACCTTTTTTATAATAAATCCTCAGGTTGTTTTTACAATATATTATCGATAATATATCAACCGGGAATGTAGCTTCTTCAATAAGAGAGAGAGAGAAAATGGCTGCTCCAAGCTGTTGCGCATACAAAAAAGCCATACAATGACTCGATGTGATCTTTCTCCCTCATTTTTCAAAATAAAAGCCTGAAACTATGTCTAAAGACTGTTCACACCATGGGGAAGCCATATGAAAAGGAATCTGGTTGATATCCCTTTAAATGGAGCAAAGGCAGGCTATGGATCATGTAGCTTTCAAAATAGAGTCAATTTCCTGGTTTGATTTTCCTCAGGTTTTCGCCTGCAATATCAGTTATGAATACTCACAGACAATATTTTGACAGTTTTGGAAAAGTTTTGTTTTCTATCCTAATCTGACAATTATATGCATATTCTAGATTCTGGGCCTGAGAAATAGGCAGTTTCATTTGGGTACGTTTTTCATCCAAATATCAAAATACTGCCCCCTACACTCAAGAGGTTAGAACAAATTCTTATTTACAACAACGGCCTACCGGGGAAAACGGAAACCTTGACACACACACACACACACACACACACTAGTCTTAAATATAGTGCTAAAATATACAATTGCTCATTCAAATCAGATTACAGTATATGCACGATACTGACGACATCAGCAAACTGAAGATTCCAGCATGATTCCTTTATCAACGAATGACATTAGACCTCATAAAAGTACTGTTTGTGTTCCCTAGTATTTCAGTCTGCTCCTGTCACCATAGAGGAGCCAGGGGCGAACTCCTTTGAGGTGACACTGCCCATAGTGCGTAATGCTGGGACCATAGGGACCGTGGCTATCCAGTGGCGGGCCACGGTCAACGGCAGAGCAGCAGTAGGGGACCTCCGGCCTGTGTCAGGAGAGGTCATCTTTGCTCCCGGGGAAACCATTAAGACGTTGAAAGTCGAGGTCCTAGCAGACGATGTGCCGGAAATTGAGGAAGTAAGAAACGCAGTCTTTTTTTCTTCTTCATCATTTCATAACATTGTTCTTATTTTTTTGACAAAGAAAGGATTTGTATAATTATATTTACTATATAATATAGAGGCCAATATAGTATACAGTCTGTCATTTTTCCTCTAAACGTTCTGTGCTTTTCAGATAATCAAGGTGGAATTGACTAGTGCCAATAATGGAGGCAACCTTGGAAGAGACAAAACAATCAATATTACTGTCCCAGCCAATGACAACCCGTATGGGACGGTCTACTTTGACCAGTCTGTGTATCGTGTGCAGGAACCTCTCGAGGGAATTTTTATGGCCAACATTACTGTCCGTCGAAGGTTTGTCCTTTAGTTTGAGTTCTGTCCTCTTGCAGTATCATTGCATCTTCTTACCTTGGAATTTGCACTGAATCGACATATTGCTGCTATTCAAACAGAATTCTTAACTAACTCTCTCTCTCTCTCCCTCTCCTTCATCACATCAGTGGTGGTCATTTTAGCCAAGTGGAGGTCCTCTACAGCACCTCAGAGATAGACATAGTTAGCATGGCCCAGACTGAGGGCCAGGACTTGCTGTTGTACTACAACCCCCCGGTGTCAGGAGTACCCTTTGGCACCCCCCGCAGGCCTGTCAATGTCAGCTCTCAGGAAGACCCCCTGGCTGCCTGTGCTGCAGTCTGCCTGAGGGAGCAGGCCTGCCAGGCCTTCTCCCTGTCTCCCTCTGGGGGCTCGTCCCCCATGGCTTCCTGCACCTGGGTGACCAGCGGGGCTGCCCAGCTCACTGCGTCCACCCAGACCCTCACCTATGCCAAAAACACCACCGCCGCCGCCATTCTCTTCAGCTCGCAGGCCATGGCGGGTAGCGACTACACCACCATGACAGCGCAGACGGCCATCTTGGAAGACGGCTCGGGTGTAGCCAACCTGACCGTTCCCATTCTGACGGACAAACTCCCAGAGATGGACGAGAGCTTCTCCATCCGCATCCTGAAGGTGGCGCTGGTCAACTTAACCGTGGCTGAGAAGAACCTCCCCTCCATAGGGCAACCAGACAAGGCAGTGGTCACCATAGGCATGAACGGGGATGCGTTTGGGGTGTTTCTCATCTACAGCCTCAGCCCTAACGCCACAGAGGATGGGATCTATCTGGAGGTGAGAGAGGAGCCACGCGTCTCAGTATCCCTGGTCATAGAGAGGAGGGGGGGAAGCCTAGGACAGGTGACAGTGGAGTGGAGGTTTGTGGGCGGAATGGCTACACCCAACACTGACTTCACCGGGACGGGGGAAACACTTGTCTTTGCCGACGGTAGGTTTAAAAGCTAGTACTGCATAATGCTTTTTGGATATGAATATTATTTTGATATACAGTATATTTGGTTCTCTCCATCCAAAGGCGATTTGAAGAAGACCATTGAGATAGTGATTACGGATGACTCGGAGCCAGAGGACAGCGAGACCCTGATGGTTGGCTTGGTGAAGACGGCGGGAGGCAGCCGGATCCTGCCCAGCTCCGACACGGTCACCATCGTCATCCTGGCCAACGACAACGTGGCGGGGGTGGTGGGCTTCCACGCAGTCTCACGCTCTGTTAAGGCCAGAGAGGGTGGGTGTAGTACAGGGGACCAGCATCAACTGAATCACTGTGTGAATTATTTAGCTCTGCACCGAGCCAGTTTACCAAGCAGCCACTGATGACATAATGACCCCTGCCTCCCCTGATAGTAACCCCTGTCATAATGCATCAGCATGTAACTGTAGTAAGCTGACAATTCTCTTCTTTTGAATATCATGGCTTTGTGATCATAAATTCATACGCGCGCACTGTTTTGTAGAGGGCAACACAGCTACCATTCCTCAACCTCATCACTTGGCTCTCCGCACGTTCGGAAACATCCAATGAATTAATGAAGGAAAGCAAGGGATAGTGGGAGGAGCATGTTGCAACAGGTGGCACACGTAGTAAGTTCCAGGCACGGCTCATTGGGTATGCACGACAGAGCCCTTCCACTCTTATCTGTGGCGAATACTTACACCACTTCCTAATGGATTGATTCTTTCCGAGCCACCTACAGTAGCTAAGGGAAGACCTTCGTAAGGCTATAATCAAAGCCTGTATCCTGGTCTACTAATCTAAAACAGCAAACTATGGGCGACATTTTGCACAAGGAATTGGCAATGAGAAATAACCTAAACTTTTCCCGTAGACACGAAGGCATACTGTATAATCCAGTGCCAGTTACAAATACAGCTTGACATGTACTACATTAAAAGGTGACTAAGGTGTGTGTGTGCATGTTGTAGGGGAGATGCTGTCCCTGCTGGTGACCAGGACATCTCCTGGTCTGGGGAACGCCACCGTGGACTGGGTCATCCAAGGCCCCCGCGTTGCCAGGACCTTTACACATACCTCAGGACTACTATTCTTCACCGAGGTAAACAAACTGACCGGGGTAACGCCTCGGTATGGTGTACATGCCGTGTCTAGTATTCGGTTCATTCTGTTGTATATGGTGCTTGATGTTCGAGCGTCTCCTGTCACTCACACAGGGAACACTGAACGCTACCATAGTCCTCCAGCTACTTGAAGACGCAACCCCTGAGGAGAATGAAGAATATAGGGTGGTCCTGTCCAACATCCACACTTACGGTAAATCACATTCCCTGGCCTCGGCTGACCAGCGTAACAACATGCACATTCCAATCTCTCCTATGTACTTGGATCTCTATTTATTTCACTTTTAGCTTGACCATGCTAGTCATTTAAGAATCACGTTTTTTGTTGACAATGACTATGCAGCATGGATCAGGCATAGAGGTTGCCATAGCAAAGAGTTTTTAGTCTGTTCGACCCCGTAACCTGTAAGGCTAGGAAATGAGTGTGACTTGTGTTTGTATGGATATTATCCGTCAGCGTTCTGTTCCCCAGGTGTTCTGGTAACGGGTCACGCAGCGCTGGACGTCCAGGGGCGCGAGGCTGTGGTTACCGTGGATACCAGTGACGAGCCGTTCGGGATGCTGAGCATCGCCCCATCCTCCCTCAGCCTGAGCACAGAGGAGCGCGACGGCGTCCTCAACGTCTTCATCAACAGAGAGCTTGTGGCCTCAGGTCAGTCTGGAATAGGGATTTGGGACGAGCTAGCGGCGACAGAGTGTTTCCCGATCGCGTGATCAGACCAGGGAAAACTCCAGGCCTTAAGGATGAGAAAAGTTGGGACTGTACTGTACATTTTGATCTATTGTCTCAAAACAAGATTAGCCGCAAATGCCGCTATGTTAATTCATCAGATGTCACCCAGTGACTGCTATTAGTTAACTGGATCTAACGTTAAAGAAAATGTGTTTGTTAACAGCCAAGTATGTGTTGTTCTGTGTTCAGGGGCGGTGAATATCAGCTATGAGACGGTCCGAGGGTCCCTCCAGAACCTGTCCCAGGTGGAAGGGGGCGGCGGCCTGGCTGAACCAGGACAGGACTTCCTCCCTGCGTCGAGCTCAGTGATCCTGCAGGATGGACAGACTTCGGTGGCCATCCCCATCATGATACTAGACGTAAGGCCACCACCAGGGCTGGGCTCAATGCCTTTTGAATTCAGTCAATTCATCAAATAAGCTGACATTCCAATTGCTCAATGGTCCGTTTTCCTCGATGCTTCTCTATGCATTTTTAGGGGGAATTGGAATGCCAGTTTACTTGCTATATTGACTGAATTTGAATTGTCTCCAACTCTGGCCACCACAGCAAACACGGTCATATTTCTCTCATATGGCATAATGGCTGTGATACTCTGGTAGGCTAAGTGTAGGATGCCTATTGAGTTTTCCTAGAATTCAAACAGTGTAAATGTCGCAGACTATATGTTATACAAATGATATACATTTTCTTTCCCAGGATGACGTCCCAGAGTTGCAGGAATTCTTCCTAGTCAACATTACATCTGCAGTACTCATCACCACCCTCTCACCTGCCCCTAAACTTGGTATGCTGTGTTTAGCATTGTCCCGAAATGGATCACAAACAAAGCATTCTAAATGTGCATGGTTTTCCCACGGCGATCCTATAGGTCACTTTTAGTTCTACATGTCATTTGGATGGAGATTACAACCACTCCCCTTTTTTCTTCTGCCCTTGACTTCCTGTTATGTACTGTAAATTCCCCTTTCATGTTCAATTCTGTGTAATCTGTGTTGGATCTCTTATTTTCTCCTCTCTCTCCTTTCATTTCTCTTCTATTCCATTCTGTGTGATGAGTAGAAGTTGTATATTTTACACTGAAAGGTAACATATATTTAGTGTTTATTACAGTATAATGCTTTGCGTTGTGTAGTATGGCATAATGGCTAATATGCGATTCATTCACTGTACATTTCATTACGTTCAACGGGCACAGTTTTGTCATTGATCTGCAAATATATCCAAAATGTAATTGGCACTACTGCGTCTTGTGTAATCCTAACCATAGCCCATTTTATGAATGGGTAACTTAAGGAAACAACGAGTAGACAGAATACAACACAGACTGGAGAGGCATAGGGCCCATCTGCCAGCCAGCACTCAGTGGCTACGATTCTTCTGATTGATTGATGCCTCTATGATTGAGGGGCTGTTGTGGATTTGGGTTGAGCTGAAAAACACTGTGGTGAGCAGTGGGAATGCCAAACCAAAAGCTTTAAATGGCCCTCGTGCTGTCTGTGCCCAGAGCGAGATATAGACAGACAGACAGACAGACAGTAAGAACATTAGAAATCAGTCAACACATACTCCAACTATCAGCTGGCTTCATGTGAAAAGTGAATGGCCCACGTCTTCTCATCTTGTGCTCCTATTGTAGTGTCAAACAAGTGCTTCATATCCTCTGTAGATGCTCTGAACCCCGTTTTACGATCATAGTGATCATGCTGAAGCTAATGCTAGTTTTTTTATGATATTATTACTGGAACAAGACTTTAGGACATGCGCTACCATTCCCCATTGCAATGTTGCCTTTTCTCTTCAGACACCCAGGGTTTGGTGGCAGAAATCAGCATTGGCGCCAATGATGGAATTCGAGGTGTCATTGAATGGACAAACACGAAGTGAGTGGCTCTGTGTTCAACCTCTCGTTCACAGTGATTTTCCTCCCCCTTTCCCCCCCCCCTTTCTCTCCATTTACGAGATGCCCTCTGTTTCTAAGAGCACCTGTGGTTGTGCAGATATACCCAGAAGCACTCCCTCTACTCTACCGCATTTTTACTCACACGGACTGCTTGGCTGAGAAAAGCCTACACTGCTCTCACCTCTTTAGTAGGATCTGTTACTCTTTCCCCTTTCATGGCTTAGTCATTTAGCAGACCCTTATATCCAGAGTGACTTACAGTTGCACCCGTCTTCAGGTAGATGGGTGAGACAAGGCACATATTATAGCCATAGCAAGTAAATCCTTACTCTCTCCTCTCTAGTGGCAGACAAATCTGATGTTTGTCTGTGTGTTTTCCCTTGTAGCTTCGAGGTGAATGAGACCGTGGGCGTGCTGAGCCTAGTGGCCTACAGGAGCGCAGGGACCTACGGAAACGTCTCGCTCGTCTTCTACGCTCAGAACCTGGAAGCTCAGCTGGGCCTGGACTACAACGCCACTCCATCGGTGAGGCCCGTGCCCCTAACCCACTAAACCGCCGATCAGAGTTCTTAATGAGTAGGGCCAGGAATTTTCCCTGACCATTTGTTCTGACCGGGGGAAAAACTCTGGGCCCCACCAATGAGACTAAAGGCGCCTTGTCATTGTGAGTTCACACGTTTTGTTTGTTCTTCAGACGCTCCACTTCGCTGATGGGGAGAGGCATCAGTTTGTTGAGGTTCAGATCGTGGATGACGTCATCCCAGAGGGAGCTGAAAGGTTCCAGCTGATTTTGGCTAATCCATCGTCCGGGCTGGAGCTGGGAGACAATACCACAGGTAGGATGTTCTGGAAGCCTGTAGCATCATGCATGTTCGCTACACATGTTTTATATTGTATTTTATTGAAGGCCATTTTTTGTGTAGTCTACGTGTGTAGTCTACGTGTGTAGTCTACGTACCTATGGTTTCACAGACATTGTTGATTGGTTTCACAAGAATCGACAAGTGCCCTGGTGAAAACTGCTTTCCCTGTCTCCCCTGTCCCGTGTCTCCGTAGCCATGGTGAGCATCTTGGCCAGCGACGACGGCCATGGTGTCATTTCCTTCAATAGCAGCCAGCACTTCCTGTTGAGGGAACCCACGTCGGTGTCCGGGCTGGGGGAGAGTGTGGCCACCCTGTATGTGGTGCGTGACCCACCCCAGGGCACCTTCGGTACCGTCAGCGTCCAGTTCACCATCACAGATGCCAACAAAACGCTGGCCCAGGACGACCTCATGCCCTGGCAGGGCATTGTGGAGCTGGAGGACGGAGTCAGGTTCAAGGTGAAGGGGACCATGGACTTCAGTCAGTCTAGAAGATATACAGGAGAACTGATTGAATAGATTGAAGATATTTTGGAGGATTGAGAATAGATTGAATTGATATATAGGCAAGAGCAAGAATCTTTTCTAGATATGTTTCAGCCTATAAAGCCCTTCATATTCTAATTTTGACGTTCTCTGATGTGTTGACTTTCTCTGATGTTCCTGCGTGATGTGATGTTCTAGACTTTGGAGATCTGGGCGGTTCTGGACGCTGAGCCCGAGGTGAACGAGACGTTCACGGTAACTCTGTCCAATCCAACGGGAGGAGCGCGGCTTGGAGAGACACTCCACACACTCATCACCGTGCTACAGAACTCCGCCCCGCTGGGCCTCTTCCGCATCGCACCCTCCCTCAATAGGTGAGCATGTGATCACACACACATGCAAGCACACAAAAGCACACATGCAAGCACAAACACATGCATGCACACACATGCACATGTAAGCACACACAAACTCACACATGTACCTCTATCTCTGCAGGACTGACAGCTCTGTGGTGGGGGAAGAGGGTGGTAGGACTGTGTTCTTGACCGTGTCCCGCAGTAACGGTCTAGAGGCAGCGGTCAGTGTGGAGTGGGAGACCCAGTCGGACACAGCCATTGCCATGGGTAAGACGGGCTAGAAACTCTGCTTCTGCACACACAGTTAATGTCATTATATCCACACTACACAATCCAGTGGCAATTTCTGTTTCGAGTCTGTGTCCACTTGTTTACCATGATATACAGTGATTGTACTAGTCTATTTTCAGAGGGGACTCTTCCAGTGATGGCAGTGTATCAGATCTTCGCAGAGACCCCCACCTCAGGCTGGTGTTCCCTGGCTGATGGTGCCTCTCCTCTGGCCATGAGGTTGGACATGCCCTCCCCTGGTGGCTCCACCCAGACCAATGCCACTCTGTACAGGTGGCAGGGGGTGTTGGTACCTATACAGGTAATCTAGTTCAAGTTCAGGATTTTTTTGCGGTCATAGACAGTGAAATACATGGATATGGACTAGCATTAGAAAATTAACAATTTCACATCATTTAGATGAGAAGGATCTTATTATTTAGGTGGCAGAAGTAGGGTATGGGGGGATTTGTTATATCTTTCAGTCCTAGCGTGTGGAACAGAGAGTAGGTTGGTGCTGTCTATCACTTCTCCTCTACAGGCAGTTAACCAATCACAGAAAGGGGACTTGTAGAGGAGATGTAATTCATCTAAACATTAGCCTAAGTGTAGAGTCAAGAGATCAAAGGTCAAACTACATCGGTGCAGTAGCTGAACTACATAGGAGGCAAAGAAGGAAGAAAGTGTAGGAGTGAACATGGGAAGGAAGACATAAACCACCAACCCATAATAGCTTTTAGGTAACGGCCTTACTTTGTGTTGCATCCACACATGCATAACTCAATGTCATGATGACTCATGATTGCAAATGTATGATGTCTCTCTCTCTCTCTCTCTGAATCTCTTGTGTTTTCAGTCGGTGAGGATCCAGGACCCTAGTGTGTGTGTGGGCTTCTCTGTGAACGGCTCGTACAATGTAGCGATCACACACGGAGGCCACACTGACTCCCCCGCAGTCAACCTCAGCCTGTTCAGAGTGCAGCCGGACCACAACCTTACACTGGTGAAGCCCCTCACTTCTTTGGCTTGACGGTTGTCGATTCATTTGGGGTCCTAATGATTTAGTTTTCTACCTGTTATTAAGATGACGTAAGATCCACACTGTCACCGGCCTTATGTTCCTATGATACGTTCTTTATAACAGCCACTCAATGGCAGTGGCATTATGTTGAGTATTGTATTATTTTCACTCAAATCCAACCCTTTTCCCCCTAGGAACAAACGTTGGCTGTTGAAGCTCTTGATGTCAAACACTTCTCTGTTGAAGGAAGAGACTACTTGATTGCCTCCAGCCAGGTGAGTTTGGGGGTTAAAAGGAACATGACTTGCCATAACCTACCTGTGAGGCATACCGGTACAGTGCTACACAGGTGTCATAGATCATGATACCCATATGCACACCACCACACTATTTTTCATTCAAATAAAAAATGCCCAATGGATAGAGTCCACAACCACCTGGAGTTGATTTTCGACTAGCTAGTAGCTAACTCCTCCTGTTTCCACCAGGTGTTCGTTCGGACTGGGAGTACCTTTGTTGTCCACCAGAGCCTGGAGCTTCAGGGTGTCCCCAGTGTGTCTCTGCTCTCCCACGGGACCCGTCTCTACCTGGCTGCCTGTGTGGGGAAGGAGACTGAGGACGGCTGTGTGCTGTTCCAGTGGAGTCAAGGACACTTCCAGAACCCCAGGCCTCTGCCTGTCAGCAGCAGAGCTCAACAAGTGGAGTCTCTCACCAGGGGAGCAGACACTCTCCTATTGGTCGCCACTGAAGGTGACCTCGCGTGACCTCCTCTACGAACCATGCCCTTTTTGCGATCAACAATCTTCTATGTTGACGTCTTGCTACGGTGCCATTTTGTTCTCACTCTGAGAGGGAGCGTGTGGTGCACTGCAGTTGTGATGCGTAAGGCACAGTCAATGTGTCCCCGGTCTACTAAAGACAAAACATGATCTGTGTGCACAGATGGGAGGGAGTAAGGCGCCAAAAGTCCTAATGTATATTGGAGCATGTATTTATGTATGTTTGGATGAAACACCACGGACCACAATCCACATAAGTGAAGTAGGTAGGCTCTATGCTGTGAGTTTCCTGGAAGGCTCACTGTAGTAGGCCATAGGGAAACCACAGAAAGGCTCAGGGGGTGTAATTTATAGGAGTTGGGTGTGTCAGCACGGCCCATGCTTAACATAACCGCCTCGTGAAAGAATAGAGTGCTAACATAAAGCTCTGTCTGTGTGTGCGTGTGTGCGCGCGCGTGTGTGTGTCTGTGTGCATGCGTGGGTGGGCGCGTTCATCCGTGTGTGTGTGTGTTCCTATCCTCAGGTTCCTCTCCCTCCTGTGAGGTGTTTGTATGGGGACCCACGCAGGAGTTCCCTCAGCACAGCCAGTCTATCCCCCACCCTGGCCTGGGCTCTGCCCACCCCTTCACCCTGCCCTCAGGGATCAGTGAGTACACACACACACACAATGATGGTCAAATTTCTTCACACGGGTCAACTCGGAGACCCTTAGGTGTTATCATTCAATCAATACTATCAGAGTCACAACTGATTGTGACGATCATGGTGATGGCGATTTATAATGATGACAACCTCGCTATTTCAAAGACACCTACAAATCTTTAACATTAGTAGTCTTATCAAATCAAATTGTGTTGGTCACCTACACGTGTTCAGCAGATATTATTGCGGGTCTAACGAACTGCTTGTGCTTCTAGTTTCCGACAGTGCAGCAATATCTAACAATTTCACAACTTATCCCTGTTTCCCCACTAAAGATGTGTCTCTGTTTCTCCCTCTGTGTCTCTCTCAGCCTATGTCCTGCTGGCAGGGAGGAATGGCTCAGCGCTGTACTCCTGGAGGTCTGACACCAGTCTGTTTGCCATGGTGCTCAGGTCTCCTTCAGCCTCTCACTTCCTCTCTCTACCTCTACCCTACTTCAACACCACCAAGAGCCTCATAGCAGCCACCGAGCCCTCCGGCTCAACCCTGTATGAGCTCACCACGGTCTCCAACCACTCTGACTTCATACCCAGGTACCTATGACGCCCCACTGTTCCCGTGGCAACCCATTACATTCTGACCAGAGGTATTGATCAATTCGTTGTGGTCGTCTTCTCTGACCATTGTCCTTTTGCTCTCTGCCGCCACACTCTCAGCTATGGCGAGTTGCGTTTCACACCCGGTGACCGGGAGTTGGAGATTGCGGTGAACATCATCGACGACGATGCCCCGGAGGAGGAGGAACAGTTCCGTGTGGTCCTAAGAAATCCCAAGGGAGGGGCTGAGATTGGCTTTGGTGGTCAGATGACTGTGCTTATTCCAACCAATGACAACGCCCATGGAGTCATAGGCTTTGCACAGGTACCCTCCTCTGTTGCTTAACTGTGATTCACAGTGCATTTCAAATTAGGTTTTTGTCACTTGCATTTATATATATATATAGTGGGGAGAACAAGTATTTGATACACTGCTGATTTTACAGGTTTTCTGTTTTTTTTTTTATAAAGCATGTAGAGGTCTGTCATTTTTATCATATGTACACTTCAACTGTGAGAGACGGAATCTAATACAAAAATCCAGAAAATCACATTGTATGATTTTTAAGTAATTCATTTGCATTTTATTGCATGACATACGTTTTTTATACATCAGAAAAGCAGAACTTAATATTTGGTACAGAAACCTTTGTTTGTAATTACAGAGATCATACGTTTCCTGTAGTTCTTGACCAGGTTTGCACACACTGCAGCAGGGATTTTGGCCCACTCCTCCATACAGACCTTCTCCAGATCCTTCAGGTTTCGGGGCTGTCGCTGGGCAATACGGACTTTCAGCTCCCTCCAAAGATTTTCTATTGGGTTCAGGTCTGGAGACTGGCTAGGCCACTCCAGGACCTTGAGATGCTTCTTACGGAGCCACTCCTTAGTTGCCCTGGCAGTGTGTTACGGGTCGTTGTCATGCTGGAAGACCCAGCCACGACCCATCTTCAATGCTCTTACTGAGGGAAGGAGGTTGTTGA
The DNA here is from genome assembly GCF_045791955.1 of Oncorhynchus clarkii lewisi. Classification (NCBI taxonomy): domain Eukaryota; kingdom Metazoa; phylum Chordata; class Actinopteri; order Salmoniformes; family Salmonidae; genus Oncorhynchus; species Oncorhynchus clarkii. Next base: position 2,384,771 of record NC_092176.1, on the reverse strand, counting down.
CCAAGATCTCGCGATACATGGCCCCATCCATCTTCCCCTCAATACGGTGCAGTCGTCCTTTCCCCTTTGCAGAAAAGCATCCCAAAAGAATGATGTTTCCACCTCAATGCTTCACGGTTGGGATGGTGTTCTTGGGGTTGTACTCATCCTTCTTCTTCCTCCAAACACGGCGAGTGGAGTTTAGACCAAAAAGCTATATTTTTGTCTCATCAGACTACATTACCTTATCCCAGTCCTCCTCTGGATCATCCAGATGGTCATTGGCAAACTTCAGACGGGCCTGGACATGCGCTGGCTTGATCAGCGGGACCTTGCGTGCACTGCAGGATTTTACTCCATGACGGCGTAGTGTGTTACTAATGGTTTTCTTTGAGACTGTGGTCCCAGCTCTCTTCAGGTCATTGACCAGGTCCTGCTGTGTAGTTCTGGGCTGATCCCTCACCTTCCTCATGATCATTGATGCCCCACGAGGTGAGATCTTGCATGGAGCCCCAGACCGAGGGTGATTGAGCGTTATCTTGAACTTCTTCCATTTTCGAATAATTGCGCCAATAGTTGTTGCCTTCTCACCTAGCTGCTTGCCTATTGTCCTGTAGCCCATCCCAGCCTTGTGCAGGTCTACAATTTAACCCTGGTGTCTTTACACAGCTCTCTGGTCTTGGCCATTGTGGAGAGGTTGGAGTTTGTTTGATTGAGTGTGTGGACAGGTGTCTTTTATACAGGTAACGAGTTCAAACGGGTGCAGGTAATACAGGTAATGAGTGGAGAACAGGAGGGCTTCTTAAAGAAAAACTAACAGGTCTATGAGTGCCGGAATTCTTACTGGTTGGTAGTATGTGATCAAATACTTATGTCATGCAATGAAATGCAAATTCATTACTTAAAAATCATACAATGTGATTTTCTGGATTTTTGTTTTAGATTCCGTATCTCACAGTTGAAGTGTACCTATGATAAAATTACAGACCTCTGCATGCTTTGTAAGTAGGAAAACCTGCAAAATCGGCAGTGTATCAAATACTTGTTCTCCCCACTGTATATGTGTTCGTGTTTGTATTTATCGGTGTTCCAATACATTTGAATGGTCAAATCTACTTTATATTGCACACTGATGTTGCCTCTCTCCAGGGCTCTCTATCTGTGGAAGTAGAGGAGTTGGAGCGGAGCAACCCTATCTCTCTGAGTGTCGAGAGGAGGAGAGGGACCTTCGGCAGACTGACCGTCCACTGGGCAGCCAACGGCAGTCTGGAAGACATCTTTCCCACGTCTGGAGTGGTGAGGCTCTCTCTTTCTCTCTCTCTCTCTCTCTCTCTCTCTCTCTCTCTCTCTCTCTCTCTCTCTCTCTCTCTCTCTCGGGATTATCTCTTTCACTGTTCACTTTGAGGAAAATGTAGACGTAGAGAAATAGAAGCAATACAGAACAACTATCTGATGTGAAATTTCCAATTTAGTTGATTAGTTCATTGGTTGTGAATTGACTTCCTGGATTGGCTGAGCTACAGAGGGACTGACATCATCCACCGTCAACTGTTTTCGATCTCAGGTGACGTTTTCTGAGGGCCAGGTGGTGGCTACCATCTCTATGACCGTGGTAGCAGACAGCGTTCCTGAGTTGAGAGAGAGGGTCACCCTTACCCTTTTGGATGTCACCACAGTGGGCCTAGACCAGCTCTCCAGGGGGGCGCTGATTGACCCACAGAGGGCACAGGCCCTTCTCACCATCCTGCCCAACGGTTCTCCCTATGGGGTGATAGGCTGGCACCTGGATTCCCAGTACCTCCACACACAGGAGCCCCAGAGTAAGAGGCCAGCTGTTTAGATTGACTTTCAAATATATATATTCATGTATTTATACAAGAAAAAAATATGTGAGATTGTGTATAGTTAAGAACAATACACATGCAATTATCTTACACATCAAGGACAACAGAAAGCCATATTTGAACCATGTCCATTTTTAAAGCTTCTAAAGTGTATGGTAGGTTGTCATAACTTGATTTGACAGGAGCTATGACATTGGTAGGACTCATTTCTACTCATTATCCAAATTGTTTCTGTCCTTGCACAGGCTGTAAGGTTTCTGTTTATTTTTTTACATTTATTTTACCTGGCAAGTCAGTTAAGAACAAATTCTTATTTCCTAGGCCGTCAATGACGGCCTAGGAACAGTGGGTTAACTGCCTTGTTCAGGGGCAGAACGACAGATTTTCACCTTGTCAGCTCGGGGATTCGATCTTGCAACCTTTCGGTTACTAGTCCGACGCTCTAACCACTAGGCTACCTAATGTGTGTTGTCTGACGCTCCTTGTGCATGTTTGCCTCTGCTTTCACCTCAGAGAGTCCCACTAATGTCACCCTCACCATTGTGAGAGAGCAGGGAGTGTCCGGGGAGGTGGCGGTCCACTACCAGACCAGACCAGCCCTGTCCCAGCCCCCCTCCAACCAGGCCAGCACCCCACAGGACTACACATCCCGGGAGGACACCGTCATCATGAAGGAGCATACCACCATGGCCCTCGTCACCATCACCATCCTGCCAGTACGAAAAATAATAGAATATGACTTTATCGACAAACAATCACCAGGTGTCCTCCTGGGACCCCTGAGGACAGTACAGTAGAATCCTCTCTACTTTCCCCTCCTTTCCTCTCCTCTTCTCTCCTCTCTTTACCTCGCCTCCCCTCTCCCACCCAAGCAGTGTGGATTTAGATTGGTTCAGCAAACAGCCGGGCTTTCTGCCTGTTCTGGATGCTTTCTGCCTACAGCGAAGACCCATACCAGGCCTAAAACCACCAGTGCTGGGCCTTCCACCAAGGAAACCCGCTATTTATCTCCCGTCACACCAGAATAGATCCGTTCCCAGTAAATTGCAGTGCTGAGTCGCTATTTTAACCTCCACTAATGGTAACTATTATTGTGTTTTGTTTAGACTGAGAGGAGCTTGAAAACAAGGCCTTGATTTCAATGTGCTCTCAAACTGCCAGCATCTATTAAGGTGATTTATGAGAGTAAAGTTGCTTCAGAAGTGGAACAAGGACAAGCTTACTAGTTCATTTCTGTGGGTTGGGTGTTAAAAATGGTTTCCCTTCTTCCTGATTTAGCATTTACCATGATCCCACATGGGATCAGTTCAGGTCCTCAAGGCTGTGTGTGTGTGTGTGTGTGTGTGTGTGCGTGTGCGTGTGTGTGAATGCACACGTGCATATCCCCAGGACGAGGCTCCGGAGCTGGCTGAGAGTTTCCTGGTGAACATCACAGGCGTGGAGCTGGTGGGGGGGTTGACAGGGTCTGGCCAGCCCAGTGTGAAGAGGCCTGGCATGGAGGTGGCTGTGGTCACTATCCAGGAGAACGACGACCCACGGGGGGTCCTGCAGTTCAGCGTCTCACAGGTCAACCAGGAAAAACATATAAACTACTCCCTTTGCTCATACGTTAGCAATGCTGCTGAAGTATAACACTCCCTTCCTTTCTGTAGTATCTCACAACACATTACAACAGTAACTACTGTACATGATGCTACGGTTTGGAGATGATCTGAAAACTCTATCCAAAGAAAGAATAAATACAAATAGGTATTTTAATCCTATTCAGGTGTTAATGCTTCAACTCTGTTTCGGTATCGGCTTCTTAGGAAGAGTCCGGAGGGGTACTGGCCTATGAGGTGCCCCAGCCCGGGAACCTCCTCCGCCTACCTGTGTTGCGATTGGCTGGCAGGACTGGGAGAGTGGTGGTGTACTGGGAGGCGCGGACAATCACTGCCAGCCTCGATGACTTCATTCCTGCTTCTGGGAATATCACCTTTCAAGATGGCCAGGTAAAGTGATTAGTTAAGTAGTTAGTTAAGTTAGGTCACCTCACTATGATCCACTTGGTCTAGTTGAGCTTCTATGAAGGATAGGAAGCTTGTATTCCTCAGGTAAAAAAAACTCTGGTTCTATTTGCAGGGTGAAGCTTTTATTGACATCAGTATCGTGGATGACACGGAGGTGGAGTCTGCAGAGCGCTTCGGTGTGACTCTAATGCATGTGATTGGTGGAGCCAGACTGGGGGAGGGGACCTCTGTGACCGTCACCATCCCCCCCAACGATTCACCGCTGGGCCGTTTTGGCTTCCAAGAGCAGTCTGTGAGATACCCAACATATTGCCCTACAGAGGATGAATACAGTTATCTTACTCAATCAAATACAACTTTATTATAAACCATTATTATGCTAAACGAACTAATCTCCTTTCAGGTCACTATCAGCGAGCCAGCGTTCACTAGTGACCCAGCTGCCATGGCAATGCTGACAGTGTTGCGCAGTGCGGTAGGGGTGGGGGCGGTGACACTGGTGTGGCGGCTAGAGGACGCGGCCCAGGATGACCTTTCACCTCTCAACGGAACACTAGTCTTCAGTGTGGTCAGTAGGGGGTGGGGCTAGGGTGGCCAAAGGGGAAGATGGTAGTAAGTCAGTTGATGGTGTTTTGCTCTGCTTGGTAATAATTGATGCTAAATGTACAGTAGTTTGTTGAAAAGACGACCTTTCACCTCTCAATGGAACACTGGTCTTCAGTGTGGTCAGTAGGGGGTGGGGCTAGAGTGGCCAAAGGGGAAGATGGTAGTAAGTCAGTTGATGGTGTTTTGCTCTGCTTGGTAATAATTGATGCTAAATGTACAGTAGTTTGTTGAAAAGACTGACGTGAGACTTTGTGAACCTCAGACAGAGTTGAGGAAAACGTTGGTGATCCGGGCTCTGGCTGACGCTGTGTTGGAGGGAGACGAGAACTTCACTGTCCAGCTCCTGGCTGCAGAGAGTGGTGCTGTCATCGACCCCATTAACGGTCAGTATCTTTGGGCTGCATCACATACAGTCTCTGGTCTATGGAGAGGAGAGGAATGCATTTTCCTCTAGAAGCTGATCTGAGGTCTGTTTGTCATTTTCAACCCTAATGGTTACAGTTAGGATTGGGGGAGAGTAAGCTGGTCCTAGATGTGCCCCTAGAGGCAACTTCTACCTGGAGTGTGTTTAAGGAGCTCCAGTGGAGGGCATTAGACTGAACTGTGTCCCCTGGGTTGGTGTGTGTCTTTAGGGGTGGCCACCATCACCATCCAGGGAGACCGTGCAGCACTGGGAATGGTGGGCATCGCTGAGGCCTCCAGGAATGTCCTGATAGGAGAACCTCAGGGAAACTATAATGGGACTGCTTTAATCAGGTACAGTTAGAGAAATTTCCTTTCGTAAGATAGCCGGGGGCAAAGTCATTCATATTCATGAGTTACGTTGGGTGATTCGTTGATCCTTCTGGGGCGTGTGATGTTACACAGATGCACTTTTACCTTTCCAGAAACTGTCTGTTGCTTGATATGACCCAACTGTATTAAAGAATAAGAAATCCATGATTAGTTGGCTAGTAGTGGCTACTTCCTGGCCAGTGAGCCAGCTAACTACATTTCAGTAATTTAGCTCGCCTCCTAAATTTAGTAGTCGGTGGAGAAACTAACTATGAGTTTAACATATTTGTCTGAAAACGAACTAGTTGCCAGTTATTGTTGCCGATGGTGTTATCGTGTCTAACCAGTTGGCTAATGTAGCCCATGAGCTCCCGAGTCTAGCTAGTGGCGTCGTTTGGCGTCCACAATGTTCTAACTATTAGCTAACTACAGTAGTTGGCTACTGCCTGGCATGTGTGAGCCAACATGTTAGCGACACTATACAGTGCATTCGGAAAGTATTCAGACCCCTTGACTTTTTCCACATTTTGCTACGTTACAGCCTTATTCTAAAATAATAAATACAAATTTAAAAATCCTCATCAATCTACACACAATACCCCATAATGACAAAGCAAAAACAGTCTGTTAAGATTTTTTTTTTCAAATTAAACAAATAAATAAAACTGAAATTTCACATTTACATAAGTATTCAGACCCTTTACTCAGTACTTTGGTGAAGCACCTTAGGCAGGGATTACAGCCTCAAGTCTTCTTAGGTATGACGCGACAAGCTTGGCTCCCCTGTATTTAGGGAGTTTCTCTCATTCTTCTCTGCAAATCCTCTCAAGCTCTGTCAGGTTGGAAGGGGAGCGTTGCTGCACAGCTATTTTCAGGTCTCTCCAGAGATGTTTGATCGGGTTCAAGTCCAGGCTCTGGATGGGCCACTCAAGGACATTCAGAGACTTGTCCCGACGCAACTCCTGTGTTGTATTGGCTGTGTGCTTAGTGTCGTTGTCCTGTTGGAAGACGAACCTTCGGCCCAGTCTGAGGTCCTGAGTGCCCTGGAGTAGGTTTTCATCAAGGATCTCTGTACTTTGCTCCGTTCAACTTTCCCTCCTGACTTGTCTCCCACTCCCTGCCGCTGAAAAACATCCCCACAGCATGATTCTGCCACCACCATGCTTCCCCATAGGGATGGTGCCACATTTCCTCCAGATGTGATGCTTGGCTTTCAGGCTAAAGAGCTCAATCTTGGTATCATCAGACCAAAAAATATTTCTAATGGTCTGATAGTCCTTTAGGTGCCTTTTGACAAACTCCAAGCGGGCTGTCATGTGCCTTTTACTGAGGAGTGGCTTTCGTCTGGCCACCTTAACAATAAGGTCTGATTGGTGAAGTGCTGCAGAGATGGTTGTCCTTCTGGAAGATTCTCCCATCTCCACAGAGGAACTCTGGAGCTCTGTCAGAGTGACCACCTGGTTCTTGGTCACCTCCCTGACCAAGGTCTTTCTCCCCCGATTAGCTCTGACATGCACTGTCAACTGTGGGACCTTATATAGACAGGTGTGTGTCTTTCCAAATCATGTCCAATACATTTTATTTACCACAGGTAGACTCCAATCAAGTTGTAGAAACGTCTGAAGGATGGTCAATGGAAACAGGATGCACCTGAGCTCAATTTCGAGTCTCGTAGCAAAGGGTCTGAATACTTATGTAAATAAGGTATTGCTGTTTTTTATTTGTAATAAATGTGCAAACATTTCTAAAAACCTGTTTTATCTTTGTCATTATGGGGTATTGTGTGTAGATTGATGAGGAAAATGTTTAATTTAATAAATTTTAGAATAAAGCTGTAACGTAACAAAATGTGGAAAAGGTCAAGGGGAGTATGTGGACACCATTTCAAAGTAGTGGATTCGGCTATTTCAGCCACACCTATTGCTGACAGGTGTAATAAAATCGAGCACAGAGCCATGCAATCTCAATAGACAAACATTGGCAGTAGAATGGCCTTACTGAAGAGCTCAGTGACTTTCAACGTGGCACCGTAATAGGATGCCACCTTTCCAACAAGTCAGTTCGGCAATTGCTTTCCCTGCTAGAGCTCCCCCGGTAAACAGTAAGTGCTGTTATTGTGAAGTGGAAACGTCTAGGAGCAACAACAGCACAGCCGTGAAGTGGTAGGCCACACAAGCTCACAGGATGGGACCGCCAAGTGCTGAAGCGAGTAGCGTGTATAAATCGTCTCTCCTCGGTTGCAACACTCACTACTGAGTTCCAAACTGCCTCTGGAAGCAACGTCAGCACAATAACTGTTCGTTGGGAGCTTCATGAAGTAGGTTTCCATGGCCGAGCAGCCTCACACAAGCCTAAGTTCACCATGCGCAGTGCCAAGCGTTGGCGGAGTGGTGTAAAGCTCTCTGCCATTGGACTCTAGAGCAGTGGAAACACCTTCTTTGGAGTTGTGAATCACGCTTCACCATCTGGCAGTCCGACGGACAAATCTGGGTTTGGCGGATGCCAGGAGAACGCTACCTGCCCCAATGCATAGCGCCAGCTGTAAAGTTTGATGGAGGAGGAATGGGGCTCTTTTTCATTGTTTGGGCTACACGCCTTAGTTCCAGTGAAAGGAAATCTTAACGCTACAGCATACAATAACATTCTAGACGATTCTCTGCTTCCAACTTTGTGGTAATGCCCCCTGTGCACAAAGTGAAATCCATACAGAAATGGTTTGTCGAGATTGGTGTGGAAGAACTTGACTGGCCTGCACAGAGCCCTGACCTCAAACCAATCGAACACCTTTGGGATGAATTGGAACGCTGATTACGAGCCTGGCCTTATCGCCCAACATCAGTGCTTGACCTCACTAATGCTCTTGTGGCTGAATGGAAGCAAGTCTCTCCAGCCATGTTCCAACATCTAGTGGAAAGCCTTCCCAGAAGAGTGGAGGCTGTTATAGCATCAAATGTAGGACCAACTCCATATTAATGCCCATGATTTTGTAATGAGATGTTCGACGAGCAGGGGCGGCAGGGTAGCCTAGTGGTTAGAGTGTTGGGCTAGTAACCGAAAGGTTGCAAGTTAAAATCCCCGAGCTGACAAGGTACAAATCTGTCGTTCTGCCCCTGAACAGGCAGTTCCCACTGTTCCTAGGCCGTCATTGAAAATAAGATTTTGTTCTTAACTGACTTGCCTAGTTAAATAAAGGTAAAATAAATTTTTTTAATAAAATGTAGTGTAGCTACATTACAGTCACTAGCTATCCTTCTAAATGCGTTGGTCACTGTGTTGCTAGCTGGGGTGTTTATAAGAAAACGGCTGAGGTGACTCAAACCCTGTAGCTAGCTAACAAGCCCTCCTCTGCGACAAAGTTAGGGTGTGGGAATATTAGTTCCGTCTTTTGATTTTAAGATAAATGTCATTGAAGTTTGCGGTTGCTACTGGTTTTAGCCTTGTCACTAATCACCACAGCTACAAGGTGAAGTTTTCGATCCAAGGGTTGTGTTTTGGTAAGGGCTCGGAGTGATGTCATGTCCCAATAAGGCTCAACCAATCACCCGTCGGATAATAATGACTTTGCCTCAGTTACACACACATATTATTGCTAAGGGGGAAGTCTCTTTGTAAAGCACATTTCTTTCCCATGGTACAGAATATTGCTGTTGTGCTTTTGAGAAAAGCGTACTCTTATTTTGCCTGATAAGAAAGAGGTCAATGAAATGTATGTTGCAATGATGAAATTCTGTGTATGTGTGTGTGTGCGTGTGTATGTGCATGTGTGTGTTGTAGCCTGGTACGAGGCCCAGGCATCTTCGGGGAGATCCAGGTCTACTGGAACATCACTCCTGCTGTGGCCTCTGAGTTTGAGGAGCTGTCTGGCGTGGTGACCATGCGAGACAGACAGTCTGCAGCCACCATCCGCCTTAAGGTATTGACAACCGCATTTAACACAGATGCTGTCTGTCTTTGACTATGGAATGATATTCATCACGATGATCTTGTCTTAACATGCAGTATCTTATCATACCTCATCCTATTATGAAGTGAAAATGAATGCAAAATGAATAATTCCCATGCAACTGTGGAACGGAATACTAGTGGGAAGTGATGTAGCCTATCGGCCATTCATTTCAAATGGTATCCTGATGTGGATGTTGGGGACAGAGGCTGAAGGTAGTGGTGTTTGTTGATGTTGTTGTTTCAGGCACTGGATGATGACATGGCGGAGGAGCGGCGTGTGTACCAGCTGACCTTGACCTCAGTCACGCCAGGGGCGGAGATCAGCCCCTCGGCCCAGCGGGCCACAGTCACCATGGCAGCTAGTGACCTCCCCTATGGCCTGTTCTCCTTCCACCAGGGCCTCGTCGGGGCCTCTGAGGAGGAGGGCAAGGTGAGAGAGCCAGGGCAGTCCCGGGCCATGATCAAAAACATCCACAGTGTTGAAATGCATTAGAGGACGTCTACATTATTATTGCTGCCCTATCAGAGCCTGAGAAAAGTCTGACCTGCCCTATCCGAGGGAGGGAGGGATTAGGGAGGGTGGATAAGGGAGTGGCATGAAAGTCATTCGGCTTATGATGCAGCCATGACAAATTGCCATTCAGTTGATGATATGGCCGCCTGCTTTTTCCCCTACCCCCCACCCTCCTCTCCCTTCTCTTCTCCGTCAGGTCAATGTGACAGTGGTGCGTTCCATGGGCACGTTTGGGAGTGTGTGGGTGACCTACCAGACAGCAAGCAGTGTAGCAGTCAGTGGAGTGGACTTCACTGAAGCCTCGGGGCGCCTGCTTTTCAGCCCAGGCCAGACCACGTGTGGTGTCACATTGAGTATCCATGACGACGACCTCCCAGAGGGGCCTGAGGAGTTCTACCTCAACATCGTCACAGTAGAGCTCCTCAATGACAGGTAGGTGGATCCTAGACACTAATCTAGAGTCAGTTCTTTGTTTTCTCCCCCCCAGTTAAGATTAGAAGTGTTGGGGAGGGAAAGCTGATCCTAGATCTGTTCCTAAGAGCAACTTCTACCGTGAGCTGTTGGTGTGCGGTTTTGGGGTGTGAGTGGGAGGAGAATCTCAACCTTGGTCAATGATTTAAGGACCTCTGTCACCCTCCTGTGATCAGTGCTGTGAACTTCACTGTAAGAGTGGAAGGTGTTGGTCTCTGGGGTGGCAGGGGTGTGAGCAGTGGTGTAATGGAGGGCAAAGGCACGTAAACACTGTCTACCTACCTTTTGCAGAAAAATTCATGGAAAGTTTAGAGAGTGTTACTTTATTCACTGCGAACTGCATTCAGCGTTAACCCACTTGTTTTTTTTTTTGGACTGGGTGTGAGGTGGGGTGGTGTTGTCTCTGACCTCTGTCGCTATTCCTGTGGTCAGTACTGTGGAATTCAGCGTGATGGAGCACGGCCTGCAGCGAGACCAGCCTCCAGCCATCGGCAACATCTCGTCCATCATGATCGTCATCCAGAAGAGTGACAACGCTGAGGGTATTCTGGAGTTCCTCCCTGACTCTGTCAACATCACAGGTCAGTCTCTAAGCCTCTAACACGTTGACACTCTTCAACATAGCTATTACGAACATAAGGCATCACTTTAAGAAATGTCATCCTGTTAATATCCCATGGATATGCATAATAGAGGGATTCTGAGAGTGGTGATTGGATGAATGCAATATGTAAGGAGTACTACAGTACATGCAGTATTACATTTGACTTAAATGACTGAATTCAGGAAGGTGAGCTTATGTCAAATGTTCAAGATTGTATTTTAATAAAAAAATAAAAAATAAAATAAAAGCCAAACTCAGAGCTTCAAAATGGTATATAATACACTGCAGGTGGGGGAAACATGGGAAAGTTATGCTTCTTTGAGACACTTGTTATTCCACTTTGGAGACAAGTAGGAGAAAAAATGACGTTCACACCCTCTTAAGCCTTAGCCACACCCATCTCTTTAATAATTAAAATGTAGAAACATGAGTCAACATGGATTGTCCTTCAGAAAGTAGTCTCCCTATTATTCTACTCCATTATATCAGCCAATCATGGATCCTGCCTTTCTCCCTAAAGCTCAAAGCTTTCTCCTTGACTATAGGCTCATAATTATTTTGTTTTATTCATATTTACCAGTGGAGGTTCTACAGAGGAGGAAGGGTTGGACCATCCTTCTCAGTGAATTTCATAAAAATAAAAATATTGAAACATTTCAAAAGTGATCCTTTTTTAGATCAAACTATACTAAATATATTCCATGTCACCAAATAACTGATTGCAACATACTGTTTTGCAATGAAGGTCTACAGTAGCCTCAACAGCACTTTGTAGGGTAGCACCATGGTGTAGCCGGAGGACAGCTAGCTTCTGTCCTCCTCTGGGTACATTGACTTCAATACAGACCTAGGAGGCTCTTTGTTCTCACCCCCTTCCATAGACTTACACAGTAATTATGACAACTTCCTGTGGACGTGAACTGCATGAACTGACATGTTGTCCGCCCAATCAAAGGATCAGAGAATGAATCTAGTACTGAAAGCATAAGCTACAGCTAGCTAGCACTGCAGTGCATAAAATGTGGTGAGGATTTGACTCAAAGAGAGAGAAAGACAATAGTTGAACAGTTTTGAACAAAATATTTTCTTCCAAAATTAAAGAGACGCAAGAGAGAGAGAGAGAGAGAGAGAGAGAGCTATATTTGGTTGTATTTAAAAAAAACTTTCACTGAATGCAGCTAGTTAGTTTAGCCTACTCAAACACCTGGCTCCAACAGAAAGGGGTTCTGTTAGCTAGCTGGCTATGACTATCCAACATGGGAACTCTTCCAAGTCAAGGTAAGCTTTTGGTTTTATTAATTTATTGCCAGTGGAGCCCGCCGGTGTAACTGCTAAACTGCTTTCTGACTGTACTCTGAAATGCATGATTGTGGCGGGTTTACTAACACGTTAGTTCTAGCTACAGTATGTTGACTATGAGTTGACAACGATGTAGGCTGTGCTTAGCGGTTAGCAGTCATGATATGAAGGTTTGGCTTGGAATGGTTTTTTCGCCTGGTTACAGACAGCTGATGTGTCGTTCACTGAAGTCCACAAGTGAAGGGAAAAGGTGAGAGGAGGAGAGCGCGTAGATAGTTAGAGAAGGAATTATATACAAGGAGCAAAGTGATCGTGCTGTTTTATATGGTTGCTTAGGAAAGTGAACTGTGTTTGTGTGTGATCAGGGGTGTATTCATTACGCCGATTCTGTTGAAAAACGTTTCTTAAACTGAAGCAAACGGAACAAAACGGGGATAAACATACCTGAATTTGTCTAATAGAAACTCTCATTTGCAACTCTTGGACTAATGATTACACCCTACATCAGATCGTTGCAAGCAAGAGTGTGCAAGGCAGTATTGAATATTTCACTGTCTGTCACCTAGATTGGAAACGCTACATTGGAAACGTTCATTCATAGGCTAGGTTGTAGCGACCTCATGACGGGTACAGGCAAAATGAGAAAACCATGTAATAGCCGAAAGCTATCGATGAATGACAGCAATTTTTTACAGCATTTCTACACAGTTTAAAAACTCTAAAATGCGCTTAATCTAAATTGACTCCTGCCATTATCACCATGGGGGCTGTAGCTTCGTTAGTCTCAGACAATAGGGGTCTTAACATTCTATAAACATGTCATAAAGCAATTAGATTATTTTAGTACCTTATTTTAAATTGTTGGTGATGAGCTAGGGTATGACGCCTGCCATACCCTTGAAATAGAAAAGGAGAGCCGCACACTCTAGGGGCTCAGATGCAATAATTTAATAACGAACGTTTTGACAGCCAAGCTGTCTTCATCAGTCTCTTTTTATTTTTCAAGTGTTCTACTCTGCTAACCAGTCATTTGCCTAAATATATGTGCATTTCTTCCACCTCTAGCACTAACACACTTTATTCAAATACTCAACTCATCATTAAGCCTTTGATTTGAATCAGGTGTGTTACCAGGATTGAGAAACACTGTCATATATAGTGCACTACTTTTTACCAGAGCCCCATTAGTGCCATTTCTCTTCTCTCCTTTCTGTTATTTCCAGTGGAGGAGGATGTGGGCAGTGTGTCTATCCCGGTGGTGAGGAGGGTGGGTTCCTACGGCCTGGTCACAGCAGAGTACATATCCAGGGGCCTGACGGCCAGCCCAGGCCTGGACTTCGGCCTGGCCAATGGCTCGCTCACCTTCCTCCACGGCCACAACACCAGTCACATCAACGTGACCATCATAGATGACCAGGACAGGTGAGTCAGTCTGTCTGTCTGTGTCTGATCACGCAGGCCTGCTACACTGCAAATCACCTACAGTACCAGTCAAAAGTTTGGACATAACTACTCATTCAATCAAATGTTATTTGTCACATGTGCCGAATACAAACAGGTGTAGACCTTACAGTGAAATGCTTACTTAGAAGCCCATAACCAACAATGCAGTTTTAAGAAAAATAAGTCTACGTTTAATAAAATAATAATAACAAATAATTAAAGAGCAGCAGTAAAATAACAGTAGCGAGGCTATATACAGTTGAAGTTGGAAGTTTACATACACTTAGGTTGGAGTCATTAAAACTCATTTTTCAACCACTCCACAAATTTCTTGTTAGCAAACTATAGTTTTGGCAAGTCGGTTAGGACATCTACTTTGTGCATGACACAAGTAATTTGTCCAACAATTGTTTACAGACAGATTATTTCACTTATTATTCACTGTATCACAATTCCAGTGGGTCAGACGTTTACATACGCTAAGTTGACTGTGCCTTTAAACAGCTTGGAAAATTCCAGAAAACGATGTCATGGCTTTAGAAGCTTCTGATAGGCTAATTGACATCATTTGACTCAATTGGACAATGACCACAAGCATACTTCCAAAGTCAAAATGGCTTAAAGACAACAAAGTCAAGGTATTGGAGTGGCCATCACAAAACCCTGACCTCAATCCTATAGAAAATGTATGGGAAGAACTGAAAAGCGTGTGCGAGCAAGGAGGCCGACAATCCTGACTCAGTTACACCAGCTCTGTCAGGAGGAATTGGCCAAAATTCACCCAACCTATTGTGGGAAGCTTGTGGAAGGCTACCTGAAAGTTTGACCCAAGTTAAACCATTTAAATGCAATGCTACCACATACTAATTGGGTGTATGTAAACTTCTGACCCACTGGGAATGTGATGAAAGAAATAAAAGCTTAAATAAATCATTCTCTATTATTATGACATTTCACATTCTTAAAATAAAGTGGTGATCCTAACTGACCTAAGACAGGGAATTTTACTAGGATTAAATGTCAGGAATTGTGAAAAACTGAGTTTAAATCTATTTGGCTAAGGTGTATGTAAACTTCCGACTTCACCTGTCCATAAGGTACCGGTACAGAGTCAATGTGCGTGGGCACAGGTTAGTCGAGGTAATTGAGATGTGTTGTTACCTACCCCTACCACCTGGGGGGGGCGTTCCGTAAGGACGTCCAGGATCCAGTTGCATTGGGAGGTGTTTAGTCTCAGAGTCCTTAGCTTAGTGATGAGCTTTGAACGCTGAGCTGTCGTCAATGAATAGCATTCTCACGTAGGTGTTCCTTTTGTCCAGGTGGGAAAGGGCAGTGTGGACTGCAATAGAGATTGCATAATCTGTGGATCTGTTGGGGTGGTATGCAAATTGGAGTGTTTTTCTTTATTTCTACTGTTTTCTACATTGTAGAATAATCATTAAGATTGCAAAACTATGAAATAACACATATGTAATCATGTAGTAACCAAAAAAGTGTTAAACAAATCAAAATATATTTTATATTTGAGATTTTTCAAAGTAGCCACCCTTTGCCTTTACACAATCTTGGCATTCTCCCAACCAGTTTCATGAGACTTGTTGGATCCAAGACCTTAGTACAAAAAGTGGCAACTCTGTTTCCAAGTTTAATCACGTCAATAGCTATGTTTCTATCGAATTGTTTCCATCGAATTGGAGACAGATTTTCGTGCAAATATTCTAAAATCTGCTTTATGATAATATGTGCATTTTGCCAACAGTGAAGTGTTTCTAACAAACAGATTTGTTGAGGATAAAAATCAGTGCGTGATGACGTAGTGCTCACAAAATGTCCTTTTTCATTTTTATTATGGATAAGAGCGAGAGAATGTTATTTGTCAAATGGTAGTCAAGCATCGATCATCATGTCACCAGAAAAAGACCATCGATATTTATTGGAAAGGAGCATCAAGATCAACGTGCACTTTCACCACCCTGTGAAGTTCATCGTAACTTATTTCATCTGTAGCCTAATAAACTGCATGCTTTCCCTAGTTGAAGTGGGACGAGAACGCAACATGACTCCAAGTGTACTTCGATATGATGATTATTATATAAATACTTGCGCATAAAGACGTTTCCACCGCCATTTCTCGCAGAATTCATTTTACCGAGACAAAAAGATCCCACCATGTCAAGCGAACAAATCATTTGTTGGCATTCATACAATTGTACAGAAACTTCCTGTTTCCATCACAGCTGTCGTGATTATTTTTTTTATACGGTAGGACTTTACTAGCATAAATAGTGTGGATGGAAACTTGCTTGTTGAGGCATTTTTACAGTGTCACCTTTTTGATCTGAATGCCCTGTCTTTAGTCAGCTGTTCGACAACACAAAATTCCCAAACTCTCTAGTTTTGACTCATCTCGTCACTCCTTTTGTGTCTGATGTTGTATCTGAACCGGCCTTAAGACTTTCTATAAAGAAATGTATGTGAACATAGAGAGACCAGTAATGAGCATGTTGGAACTCTTCTTCCAGGGAGTATGCCGAGACGTTTGAGATCCAGCTGTCCAGCGCCTCGGGCGGAGCCATACTGGGGACTCATTTGGTCGCCAGAGTTACCATCGCCAAGAGCGACTCACCCAACGGCGTGGTCCGTTTCCTGAACGAGAGCGTGATCACCCTGGTGAACCCCGACAGCACCCTGAGACTCAGCCTGATCCTGGAGAGGGTGGGCGGGCTAGTGGGCAACACTACGGTAAGCCTACTGGGACCATCCACTTCTTCTGTCTGGTTTCTCTCTCCTCTTGTTTCCACAGGAGGCTGGCGAGGGGAGGATGGCTCATAATAATGGCTAGAATGGCGTGAATGGAATGGTATTGAATATAAGGAAGCCATGTGTTCAATGTGTCAATTTCATTACTTTACAGCCAGTATTCCAGCCATTACTATGAGCCTGTCTGCCCCAATTAAGGTGCTAACAGCCGCCTGTACTTGCTAGGCCTATAGACATCTTAGCAACTTTCGGACACAGACTAAAAAATATGCTCCCAGTTTCCCGGACACAGACTAAAAATGATGCTCAATGGAGAATCTCCAGTGAAAGTACCTCATTCTATGTTGCTTAACATAACGACACTGTAATGTTATTAGCCTACAGTGCCTTCGGAAAGTTTTCACACCACTTGATTTATTCTCCATTTTGCTGTGTTACCGCGTGAATTTAAAATGTATTAATTGAGATGATTGTGTCACTCGCAATACCCCGTGAGGTGGAATTATGTTGTTTTTTAAAAATACATTTTTTACAAATTAATAAAAAATGAAACGCTGAAATATCTTGAGTCGTTAAGTATTCAACCCCTTTGTTATGGCAAATGTAAATAAGTTAAGGAGAAAAAAATGTGCTTAACAAGTCACATAATAAGTTGCACCCTGTGTGCAATAATAGTGTTTAACAGGATGTTTTTATGACTACCTCATCTCTGTACCCCACACATACAATTATTAGTGTGAGTGAAAAGAAAGCCTGTACAGAATGCAAATATATTTTTTAAATGCAACCTGTTTGCAACCAGGCACTAAAGTAATACTGCAATAAATGTGGCAAAGCAATTCACTTTTTGTCCTATGCGTCATTTCATAGTTTTGTTATCTTCACTATTATTCTACGATGTACAAAATCGAAACATTAATAAACACGCTGGAATGAGTAGGTGTGTCCAAACGTTTAACTGGTACTGTATGTTAATTAGTTATTTCTATATTTCATGTTCAATAAATTAGAAATCATTTCTAAAAACATGTTTTCACTTTGTCATTTTGGGGTATTGTTTGTAAATGGATGAGAAAAAAATCTATTTCATCCATTTTGAATTCAGACTGTAACACAAAATGTGGAATAAGTCAATATTATGGATAATGTGTTTTTGACAAGGAATCGATTTGTTGATAAAATATTTGGTAAGTAATGTTAATGTATTCGTCTTCATCTAAATGTCTTCATAAGCATGAATGTGATGCATACCAGCCCATCTGAATAATTCATGTCATTTCCTCAGATAACATGGAGCATGCTGGGTCCCAACACCAAAGAGGTCTTACCACCCGTAAACACAGACATTGGTGAACCTGTGAACGGATCGTTTCATTTCAGAGATGGGGAGGGGGGATTACGCATCATCGATCTGAGTATTCTCCCCCATGGGGAGGTGGAGGTGGCGGAGACCTTTGTAGTCATGCTTGAGCTCCTCTCAGGAGACCTGGACATTGACCCCCAAGCGGGCTCTGTCACGCTCAAGGTATGTCACCCTCCCAACGAGTGACATCTCAATTTTAATATGCACTCCAGTTGTATTTAAACCATTGTTGCATCCTATTGATATTTAAGAGTCTCTTAGTCATGGTGTGTGTGTGTGTGTGTGTGTGTGTGTGTGTGTGTGTGTGTGTGTGTGTGTGTGTGTGTGTGTGTGTGTGTGTGTGTGTGTGTGTGTGTGTGTGTGTGTGTGTGTGTGTGTGTGTGTGTGTGTGTGTGTGTGTGTGTGTGTGTGTGTGTGTGTGTGTGTGTGTGTGTGTGTGTGTGTGTGTGTGTGTGTCAGATTGAGAAGTTTGGTGACCCTAATGGCATAGTGCAGTTCACGGAGGAGGACCTTAGAGAGCGTGTGTACAGTGAGCCCACAGACAGAGAGGGGCCACTCAACATCTCCCTCCTCATCACACGCAGAGAGGGCGTCATGGGCAACATCACGGTAAGACCACCTCGGGGGATGACATTGTACAGTTACAGACAGCAATAGGCTTTATAGGCAATGCTCAGGCTTTAAGTGTGTCCCTTTGTTTCAGATGTACTCAGAGAATTTATTGATAATGCATTAAGTTTATAATAGACTCACACTGTCATTAAGCTGTAGGTCCTATAACGTACAGCCAATTCACATATACGTTATAGATGTGTGTGTGTGTGTCTTTCAGGTGCACTGGCAGATCCTGAGTGACTCTGACACATCGGGGGATTTCTCGGGCCTCAGCGGCTCTGTAGTCATCCTGGAGGGTCAGAGGGGGGCAGAGGTGGTCCTCGCCCTGCTACCTGACGCCGTGCCCGAGCTGGAGGAGCTCTACACGCTCAGGTTGAGCACCGTAGAGGGCGGCGCCACCCTGGACATCAACCGCAGTAGCACCCGACTCAGAGTTCGGGCCAACGACGAGCCGCACGGTTTGTTTGGGCTGGAGGTGGAGCAGCAGGCAGTGGTGGTGGCAGGGATGGGGGCTGGGCTGGGGAGACTCCTGACCCTGAAGGTGACACGGCAGGCTGGAGCCTTCGGCAACGCCAGTGTGGGCTACCGGATCAGTACTGGGCCTGGGCTGGATGGACAGGAGCTGCTGGGAGAGGCAGCTGTGGGGAGAGCCCTGGTCAAGGATGGGGAGGACTCAGCCTCTGTTCACGTGCCAATTAATAGTCAGGTAAGGGACCATTGGGGCCAGAGATAGTATACTCAAGACCAGGGTTCCCAATGTATTTCTATGATTTATAACCATCAATGGGGATCATGCATTCGTCCCGCAACTGAATTTGTATAGTTCCTGGCAATGCATGTAGATAACTTTGAATCTATATAGTTTTCCTGTTTTTGCATAATTTGTAATGATGAACATCACAAATGACCTAACAAGATCAAACCTATCTCCAGTAGATCAAAGTACCCTTTTGGCTACAATGCCCTGTCGCTGACCCTGCCTCTGTAGTCATGCTTACCAGACTGAATCTCTGTCTCTCTCTCTCTCGCTCTCTGTCTTGTAGGTGTTTCTCTCAGTGGGTGTGAACTTCACTGTGGAGCTAACAGACGTGAGCCTTCTGGGACCTCTCCTCAGCTCCCCACCCCGCCTCCTGCTGGAGGCCAAGGTCGCCATAGTGACCGTCCCAGAGGAAGCAGCCAGCGCTGAGGTATGAGTCAATAACTTTATTGAGTAGGGTGAAGTTGCACCTAGACGCTGATCTTGGGACAGTTTTGCATTTGACCCACTAATGTTTAAGGATAGGATTTGGGGATCTCAGCTCAGGGGAAAGTTCTCCCCGGAGCTATAACTTTATTTATTTATTTATAAGCAAAGATGTACTGTATGTGTTGGGCCTTAGTTCGACCCATGTTTATACCTCCTGTCTCACATTACGTTGACCCAAGATGAGGAGGATGCTCTGTATCTAACTGAATTACTGGTCTGGGGTTGGTAGCCCCTCCCTCTGAACACCCAACCTCTTTCTGTCAGGACCTATGGCAGACTCGTGTAACATACATTTCTTCTCAGTCTGTTGACCAGCTTGGTGGTGACCACGACGTAGGCGATTGACCTAGCTAGCTACCACTACCATCTCTTCTACTACCCGACAGTACTATCCGAGCATTACAGCGGTACACAGGGCTGTGGACAATCCCAACGCCAACCTTGTTTCAAGGTTTCAGCACGTCATTGTAGAGAGTTACAGGGGAAACGGTCTCAACCATTCGTCTAGTTTTTTTTCTCAGTCTGAATGCCCCATCTTTAGACAGCTGTTCTATAGCACATACTTCTAAAAACGGTCGAGTTTTGCTTTGTCTCATCTCAACATGTTGTCTATTAGATCTGTCCTGGGCTTTAATGTAACACTTATGAAATCATCCCCTATTCCTTCTCCTCTGTGTGTGTGTGTGTGTGTGTGTGTGTGTGTGTAGGTGGGCTTTGCCTCGTTGGCACTGCAAGTCTCCAGTGTGGAGACGGGTGCGTGTGAGGCGCTGGTGTCCCGAACGGGGCTGTTTGGGGGGGTGAGGGTGGAGTGGCGCGCAGGGTACCCCCCTGGACAGGCTCCAGTTGGGTTCAAGCCTGGAGTTATCACCCCCAGTTCAGGTAAAGGCCCTCAGACGGGAAACTCACCGCTGTGAGCTTGAGAAGAGGTTTGGTGACATGTCTATCTGAGATGTGGAAGTCTCTCCCTGTCTGTTCATTTCCTCTCTCTCTCTAAACACAGGAGGGACATTTGAATAGGCTGATAAGTGTAAACGCACCAGACACATTCCACCTCTTCCAGTTTCATTTACATCTCTTTTTTCCCCCAAACACCACCACCAATAAACGCCCTACAAAATGACCAAACTCATAGTGTGTATGTAGGGTGTTATCTGAGGGCGTTGTCTGAGTGTGTTTGTCGTATTCCTCAGGCTCGGTGACCCTGGCCCATGGAGAGAGGAGCAAGGCTGTGTCCCTCCAGGCGCTCCCTGATGTGTCTGAGCCAGCGGCCTACGCCCTCCACCTCACTGCAGCCGGCTCCAGCTCACCTGCTCCTGGAGTAGCCAGACTCAGGTACAGTAGCTAGACTCACCTGCCAGGCTTATAACACTCCTATATACTGTAGACACAACAGTTGGAACGGGACAGCCTTCTGGCTGAAGATTGCATGCTGTATGTAATAGTGCTGTTAGAATGATATAACAGCTATGGTGTGATGTTAATCTCTGTTTTCCTCTCCAGGTCAGGGTTCACGGTGGCAGAGGTCGAGCCACTAGGGCTGTACCAGTTCGCCCCGGACTCCCGCCAGCTGGTCATCGAGGAGGACGTGCAGACCATCACTCTCTATGTCCAGCGGCTCTACGGTTTCCGTAGCAACCGTACCCGCCTATCCTATGAGACGGCGTCGGGCAGCGCCCTGGCGGGACAGGACTTCACTGCCGTGCAGGACGGAGAGCTGTTCTTCGACTCGCCTCGCCAGACCTCCGCCTCGATCCGTCTGTCTGTACTGGACGATGTGCTCTCGGAGCCCGATGAGATCTTTTATGTCAACCTGACAGACGTTCAGGTACTGAGCCGTGGTGGTGACCCCCACTCAGGCGACTCCCGGCCCCGTCTCACCCCCCAACACAGCGTGGCCACTGTCACCATCCTGGCCAGTGATGTCAGCGGGGGGGTGTTGAGCATCGGGCCGGGGCTGGTTCAGACAGCAGAGGACAGGGAGGAGGGGAGCCAGCAGGAGAGGAAAGTGCTCCTCAAGGTGCACAGGTCTGAGAGCCTGACTGGGCCAGTGAGGGTCAGGGTCCAGGCTTATGGGGGCGGGAGTGTCGGAGGTGCCCCTCTCCCCATTGCTCTGGAACCCAACAGGACCTTGGCACTGGAGGGGCAGGACTTCAGGCTGGAGTCCGCCCTGGTGTCACTGCAGGAGGGGCAAAGCGAGGCCGAGGTCAGCCTACTCATCCTAGACGACTCGGAGCCCGAGGGACAGGAAGTGTTCTTCATCTACCTCAGTGAGCCAGAGGGAGGGGCACAGATCGCAGATGGACCCGACAAGCAGGGCTTCAGCTCCTTTGCCAAAATTATAATCCTAGGTAAAACACTGAAACGGCCATATCGGCCTCAGGCTCCCCTGTCACATGCTCCTTTAGTCTATCCATTGGTCAGTCAATTCAAGCTAATGTCATGCTCTAGTTTGTCTAATACAATTGAATCTCTATAGGTCATTGTTTTCCAATACAATTCCTAAATTAGGTCCCAGGGCACAGACATCTGACATCATTCCAGTGATGTGAAATCTGTTCCACTGTTCATTTGAATATAATTGATGATATAATCAAAGAGACGGTCACAAGAGAATTGGAAGCTTGATGCGCTGTATTTGTTGAACGCTCTCCTCAGTGTACATACAGGGAACAGTATAAGGAATTAGTCACTTAACTCTGTCTCTCTCTCCTTCCATCCCCTCCCTCTCTCCCTCTCTCTCAGGGAGTGATTTCCATAATGGGATAGTGGGTTTCAGTGTGAGTTCTCTGCTGGGTCAGGTTCTGGATGAGGACTCAGAAGTGAACAGAACGGCCCTACTCTACCTACAGAGACAACAGAACCGGTGTGTTTCTCAGTGTTTTATCCTCGGCAACATTCCTCTGCCCATACGGATGTCAGCAAACCAAAGAGTAGCAGCAATAACAGTGGTGGTAAAATCGTCATCAAAAGTAGTGTGATACAAGCAAGGGGCACTGTGTGTTTGATGTGAGACCCATCTGCCTCTGGAAAAATATGTATATTTTTTTAATGTTTTTTTTTTCTTTCTTGTTTTTCTGCCTCCCCCGTGCAGGGCCTTTGAGGACGTTGAGGTGATGTGGCGGGCCACATTCAACAGGGCGGAACTGTCCCTGGTCAACAACGGTGTCAACCTGACCCGGGAGCTGCTGCAGACCTCAGGCACCGCGCTGTGCAGGAGAGGACAGGTCCTCTGTGTCCTCAGCATGGAGGTCCGACAAGACCAGGTGATTTCCAGGTTATACTAGAGGTTAGAGGTCAAGGGGGACCAGAACAGATGAGTCTCACAGTACTCTGAAACTCTCAGCAACTCATCTCCATTTGGACCACTGACCACTGAAGGAGCATGCATGATGTCCTTATAAAGTAGCTCTCTCCCAGGCCATACATCCCTCGTGTTTCACACGATATCTTTCTGCTGTGCCGTCAGAGGATATACAGTATGTTTATGTGGAGGTTTGAAGAGAGAATGGGCTGAAGGTGGCATCGGCATCAATGTAAGCTCACAGGAGGAGGGCAGGAAGCCCCTGTGGTGTGATCACAGCCTCGGTCCTCTCCTCTCTTCTCATCTCCTTCCTCTCCTCTCCCTGGTGGTCCTACCAGGCAGCTCACCCAGCCTCTGCCCACTTCCTGTCCTGCTGTTTGTCTGTGTGTCTGGGATATTTTAGGGCAGACCTCCACACGCCTCTTCCTATCGAGCGCAGTCTGTCTGCTGTGCTTCCTAATCCCCTACCCCTTCCTCCCCTCCCCCTACAATGCTGATATATGACACAGCCCTCAGACCTGGGAATGAGAGGAATTAGTCCCAGACTCACTTCTGGAGGCTGCAGGACCCGTCCACCAGTATGTGGCATAGGGTTCAATTCTATAACAATGTTTTATAAACATTGCTCGTACTGTACTGTAGTATTATGGCTGGGGCACATAATCCCATGTTAATGTTCCCTATTTCAATTTCTCATCCTTTTCCCTTTTTATGTATTACAATCTTCAACCAGATAGCCTTTCATCAACCTCATATGAATGTGTGTTGGCATAGGAACCTGAGTACCAGGCCTGGTTCCTGATTGAGATCTACCAGGTGGGTGTGGGCGCTGCTATCAACGAGAGTGCCCGCTTTGCCAATGTCACCATGCTGGAGAGCGATGACCCCCGGGGACTGGTCTACTTTGCGGTGGGTTCCAGACTGCCCGTAGCACACCTCAAGACCACCCGCCTCAGTCTGCAGGTGTACAGAGAGGCCAGCACAGCCTCCACCATCACCGTACACTACCGCATGCTGGTGAGAAATATACACATATGCACAGTACATACTACACACTCACACACATGCACAGGATACATTTTCACAGTGCACACACAAACAAGCACACTCACACACCAGACACACACACATGGAATACTCACACACATATTTTTTTGTAATAATATTTTTCACATTTCCACACGTTCACATAAAATAATACTTTTATATTACCATACATTCCCACACTACCACACATCCTCTCACACTGTCTCCCTCTGTAACCTCTCACATCCTTCTGGTCGAAAATGTCCCATCTTATTCAAGTTGTTGTGTTGTCTAACTCACCAAATCAGATTTCCATTCCTCACCCTGACCTAATTAAGCTGACCTAATTTTGTGACCTTCAAGGTCTAACGGTGTGTGTGTGTGTGTGTGTGTGTGTCTTCCCTCTCCTCCCATCCTGCCTCTCTCCCAGGGGTGGGGATGAGCTCTGTGTGTTTGATCCACTGCCTAGCTGGGGGCCGACATTCACTTGTAATCCCAGCCTTTGATATTGCGGATCAGAAGGGAGATTGTGGAGTGCACTTACTAGCACTCCACCTCCATGTTACATATGACAAGGTTATCTCCTTTCATCTTTCAGACCGAAATGATGTTCTGAAAACATCAGTTGGATACATATTTATGTCAAATAGTCCAAATTCATCTGTTCATCAAACCATCCCTTTTTCCTTCTATTTCGCCACAGGTCTTCAACCTCCTCTTCTCCTCTCATATTTGTACATGCATAAAGCTCTGTTGCAACACCTACTGTATCTCCCCATCCATCCATCCGTCTCTCTCTCTCTCTCTCTCTCTCTCTCTCTCTCTCTCTCTCTCTCTCTCTCTCTCTCTCTCTCTCTCTCTCTCTCTCTATTTTCCACCTTTCCCATCTCCCTCAATCTTTCCATCCTACTATGACCTCACACTCCTTTCTCGTTGTCGTCCTATAGGAACTCCCTCGGGCTGAGGCAGTAGGCCCTACCCTGGTCTGGCCCGCCGTGGCCGGGATGGACTTCCTAAAAGAAGAGGGCCAGCTGACCTTTGACCTGGGCCAGAGGAGCACTGGGCTGGACATCACCCTCACCCCAGACCAGGCCTCATCCAACCCCCCGCCCAAGCGCTTCCGCGTGGAGCTGTATGGAGCCAGCGGAGGGGCCAGGGTGCACCCTGAGTATGGGCTGGCCAACGTGACCCTGGTATCGGACACAGAGGCCCAGCTGGTTTGGGCCCTGTTGGACCAACTCCAGCAGCCTCTGGACAGCGCCATACTGGATAGGGTGCTCCAGGCCCTGCTCAACAAGGCCACAGCCCAGCTCACACCAGAACAACTGACCGCCGTGCTGGTCGCAATGGGGAAGGTGAGAGAGGAGGGAGAGCGAGGGAGAGGGGAAATCAAAGGCTAGACAGAGAACAGAGGGAGACTTTTTTTCAAACTGGCTTTGTTCGTTATTAAAAGTGATCTGTTTGTGTGGGTTTTTGTTTTTGTGTGTGCTTAGTGTGTGTCGCATTTGAGTTTGTCTGCTTTTGCCAAAGGGCAGCCTTTTCCCATACAAAATAGTGACAGATCTGCAGAGGAATTTCCTTTTGAAAAGGTCTCTGTTGTCACTGACTGTGTGACTCTAGCAGCACCTCGCTGTTACACTGTCACTTCATCTGAACCAATCAGCCTCTAGCCAAGTCAAGTGTGTGAGAGCAGAGCGGGGGGCTGAGGGCACAGGGAATAACTGTCACCGCCGTACTAGAAATAAACCAACACACTCTTAGAAAAAAAGGTTCCAAAAGGGTTTGTCAGTTGCGTTGAACTGTATGTATGGTAGCAGGGAATCACCGAATGCCACTTGTCATTCATAACCCACAGGTACTGTGTGTGTGTGTGTGTGTGTGTGTGTGTGTGTGTGTGTGTGTGTGTGTGTGTGTGTGTGTGTGTGTGTGTGTGTGTGTGTGTGTGTGTGTGTGTGTGTGTGTGTGTGTGTGTGTGTGTGTGTGTGTGTGTGTGTGTGTGTGTGTGTGTGTGTGTGTGTGTGTGTATTTAATAGGGGGCTCTTTGGTTACTGGCTATATGTATCTTAGTCATAAACACCTCCACTCTCTCTCTCTCTCTCTCTCTCTCTCTGCTCGCCAAGGTGCTGAAGGAGGCAGAGCGGACCCCTCTTGCTGACAGCAGCCGTGGTTTGACCTATGACCTCCTGTGTGCCATGGCAAACCCCAGCCGTGTCGACACGCAGGGCCTGAGTCAGCTGGCAGAGGTGGCTGAGCGCTTCGCCTTCTCCCTCCTCACACAGTCCCAGTGTGGAGCACAGGGTCAAAGGTCAGTCCTGCCCATGGGGGGGATTGTGGTTAACTCAAGCAGAGCAGTGCAGTCTATTATTTCTGCTAATGCGGACACTATTGTCTAAGGTCGACTATGGTCTCATATAGTAGATCTCTTATTTCCCACTGTTACAAAGACTATATGAGTAGAATAAGAGTGTGATTTGTTGGTATTTTCAAAGGGGGAGGACCATACTGGACACTTGCGTATATATATCCATCTCTGCCTACCACTGGTACCCTACCCAGATCAACGGGCACATGTTCACAGGCAAGAACTCAGACTCATTCCAGTTGCCAGAGTTCCTCCTTGAGGTGCCAGCCCTGCCCGCGGGCACCCTCTCCCCCTCAGCCTGCCGACGGGTGCAGCTCACAGAGTACAGCACGGAGCACTGGTTCCTCACCAATGACAAAACCACCGCCCTCAACGGCAAGGCAAGCAGACCCGCACACACTCAATGCCAAATCATGGCAGCTATTAGCACTTCCAGACTGATTGGTAACTATACTGGAGATGGGATGCCCCCCTTGCAATTTTTCTTCAAAGTCATTGTTGTAAAAGAGTGAGTTTTGTTTTATACACCAGACACTCTTATCCGGAGTGACTTACAGGAGCAATTAGGGTTAAGAGCATTGCTCAAGGGCACATCGACAGATTGTTCAGCTGGTGGGCTGTAGGAGTCGAACCAGTGACCTTTCGGCTACTGGAATATGGGCTTAACCGATAGGCTTAATCTGGTCAAATGAAGGTAAATAAATGATCATAAAGTTATAGGAGAGTACTATGGTATTACAGGTCAGGATGTTTTTGTCCGAATATAACTTTTGTGCTGGTCAGAAACAGCAGGGGGCGATGTTGTCCACTGAGGCTCTGTCCTTGGTTTCTGCCAGTTGGTCTTTAGAGCTGAAACCAAATAGAAGTTGCCCATAATAACTGTAGACACATATCTAGGGTCAGCTTACCTTCCCCCAATCCTTAGTATTGGTCAATATTGGGGAAAATCACATATTGGACCTTAAATCAGCATTTGGGGGGCAACTTCATCCTGCTCTGTACTGTAATGGTGTTTCTCTTGTTGTGTAGGTTTTCTCTGCCAGCCTGCAGGGCCGTGGGTCACGGCCCCTGAATAAGAGTGACGAGGTGGTGTACCGTATTCACACCCCTGGGCCAAGGGTCAAACCTGGCCAGTCCCTGTGTCTTCTGTGGAACCAGGCTGCTGAGAGGTACTGTACTCTGTACCCACCTGATGCCCTCAACCCCCCTCTCCCACACACGGTCACTTTCCTTCACACAGTACTATGTAGCTCTGTAGTGTGTTAATATCTGATATACTGTATATATATTATATATACACCTCACATGTGACCCGTACTAAGACTATGCTGTTAGGCTATTAACGTTTACATCTGATTCCATTTAACATTATAGTAAAACCATGTGCAATCAAGTGTTATGCGTTTGGCTGACTAAGATCAAGAAATGGTCATGAGAAGCGAATGCAGAATGCAGAAGTATTATTTAATAACTTGGTCAAATGAATGGATTCACATATAAGGAAATACTGGCATTAACATAGCAATCACAATCTAGGCATACAGACAAACCATGAACTAATCGGGGCGGCAGGGTAGCCTAGTGGTTAGAGCGTTGGACTAGTAACCGAAAGGTTGCAAGATCGAATCCCCGAGCTGACAATGTAAAAAAAACTAGGGCCGTCATTGAAAATAAGAATTTGTTCTTAACTGACTTGCCTAGTTAAATAAAGGTAAAAAAAAACAAAAAAAAATAGACCTAGCTTACTATAGAAGAGAAGCATTTCATATTTCATGGGCATACTACAGGATAAGAAACAAAATACATTTTGTAACATTTTTAACATTTGAAGGTGTCTTTAAAAAAAAATACATATATACACCCTTGACCAATCAAATTATACCAAGGTATAGTAAGTAACCTGATGGTGATCAGGTTACTATAGGCCCAATCTCCACAGGATGTCACAGCATCTAGACCAATGCAAATAAGACATACAGTGTCTTCAGAGTTCTCCTCAGGGGACACATTTCAGATACATACCAAACATGGATGCAATAGTGTCACTAACACACATTTCAATAGTCAGTCCTATGGATACTATAGAGGGAGAGTTGGTCCCTCAAAGGGGGGGGGCATACTGGCTCCAAAATCATTGTCCTTTGTGTCTTCCTTGTGTTCCTGGGCCATTTGCCGGGAAGACCCAGAGAAGAGAGAGAGCACATAGTTAGGGCTGAGCCTACAGCTCTACCACAACAAACCAAGCCTTTTTTTTTTTTTTTTTTTTTTATGAATCCCCCAAAACGGATATTTCTCTTAGTCTGTCGCTATCCTAAACTTGAGCCCATCTAATAAAGTGGTGTGTGTCTGAAATTACTATTTTGGACACAACCATTTAGGTGAGTAAAAGGGTCCCCCTTCTGCTCAGCTCTGCTCTGAAGGTGTGAACCTCACACGTAAGAGTCTGCCTCTAGCAGAGAGGTCAGGGGTCAGGCTCTGTCCAGCAAGGACCTCTTTCCAGCCATGTATGAATTGGCCTCCCCCTCTCTCTCTCTCTCTCTCTCTCTGGGTTGTCCCAGCCTCATCTGTGATGTCTGCAAGAGTTCAGTGTGTTCTGTTCCGAGTTCCCGAACATTCCCGCCCATCAGAAGTGTGTTTGAAAAGACATTCCAGAGGAGGCCCGGCGTGGGACTCTTGGCTAAACAGCCTGTAACAGGACGCAGATTTCTCCGGTTCGGTTTGTTCCATGGAGCAGCTGTCTCAAAGATCCGTCTCCCAGATAACCAACCAGATGTGTGTGTGTGTGTGTGTGTGTGTGTGTGAGAGAGAGAGAGATTCAACCTTGCCTCGCTGCACTAATGACAGGTATAATAATGCCCATCATAGACTTCACAGTCATTTAATCACTAGGACTGTCACAGTGTTTCTTAGATTCATTTCCGTGTGTTGTCAAGTAAATCTCAGAATCCCCCATGCCTGTCACTCGGAAAGTAAATTAGCTCAGCTTCATTTTAAACTGGAACAAATATGAATTCTGTCCTCCTGTCCTCCTACTTGTCACCCGTTGAAATATTCTGAATCCATTAACATGTCTGAGAGTTGGCACATCGGAGCACTTAAAGAAGCAGAGACACTACACAGCTGGATGTTTCAACGGGATTCAATAACTTCATATGAACTTCCTGCCTAAGGCTGGCCACTAACTGTATGATGCCGCTCCTTCACCCTTTCCTGTAGCTGGCTGTCAGACGGGCAGTTCTGCAGGGTAGTGGAGGACAGTGGGAACTATGTGGAGTGTGCCTGCTCCCACCTGTCTGTGTACACGGCCCACGCCCAGATGGCCGCCTTGGCCTCCTACAACGAGGCCTTCTACGCCTCAGGCTTCATCTGCATCTCAGGTACTGTATGGATGGCGAGTCTCTTTAGGTATACATCTGGTTTAGTTCTTTCAGTCCACCTTTTCCTTTATATCGCTCTTTCTTTCTCTCTTCCTTTCTCCTTATCCTCCTCATATCTCTCTGCCCCATTTCCTCTATATGTCTCTCTCTTGCCTTTCATGTCTCCATTCTCTCTCTCTCTCTCTCTCTCTCTCTGCCTCTTTCTGTCCTCCATTACCTTCCACCCTGTTGTTTATGTCCTATAAGTATTTTTTATCCAGTTAAAAAACATTATGTGGGGTTTTATGTTCAATATGGAATGATACAGAATATCTTATTGTCTGATCCTCAGGTTTCACCTTGGCCATCGTATCCCACCTGCTGTGTTCCCGCTTCCCCATGTTTGCTGCCAAATTGCTCACCCACATGATGATGGGCTGCCTTGGTACCCAGGTACGAGGACCACCCCCGTATTGTCCCCTCGCTGAATCTCCACAAAACACAGACACGTCTTCCTCGATCCTCAATGATGCTCCGAAGCATCCATTCTAGGCATGAGGCTTTTGAGTGGCTCAAACATAACAATTTTTGTCCTACTCTGTCTGGGTGTAAGTGAGCTGATTAGCACATTGTGACAGTTTGGGTAGATTTAGACAGATGAGGAACCTTTGAAAACGATTATAGAAGCATCCACCTCTATGCAGATCAATTTGCCTTGCTCTATAGGTCAGCAGCCCCCTCTACTCAAATACACACACACACACACAAACGCACGCTTGCAGGCATGCACACACACACACACACACATCAACAGGCACCGCAGAATTGTGCACAGAGCCGCCACAACCTTGCGGGCTAAGCCGTTATCCCTGACAACAAAACAATCCTCCAGCGCCCTTTCCCATAAAAACCATGGCTGCCGTTAACCGTTAGAGCGGTGAAAGAGAAATGTGGCCGGTGGGGGGCTACCACGGAGGAGTATCTCAGCTCCTTCGGACCTTTGAGTGGGAGTGGGAATTTTCCACTGATCCCCAGTGCCTGACAGAAAAACACAGAGCCCCTACTAAACCTGTCTCTCCATGAGGCTAAATACCCCGGGCACACTGATTTTATTGCTAAGTGGAGCCCCTGAACCTAAAAG
This sequence comes from Oncorhynchus clarkii lewisi, assembly GCF_045791955.1. Lineage (NCBI taxonomy): Eukaryota > Metazoa > Chordata > Actinopteri > Salmoniformes > Salmonidae > Oncorhynchus > Oncorhynchus clarkii. The sequence continues at coordinate 2,354,113 of NC_092176.1, read as the reverse complement.
GTTTGGGATGGAAAATTCCGTTCTGTCTTTTTCAGATACTGTACTGTACGTTGAGACCCAGGTAGGTAGGTAGGTAGGTAGGTATGTGTAGGGGATGTGTGTGTCCTGTTGGGCTGTTCAGTCTTTATGGTCAAGTCCTGGTTGAAGGCTTGGTAGGTTTGTGTGCCCGTCATAGCTGAAGGTCCACTTGATTGTGTCCATGGTCTGGGCTTCTTTATTTTTGGGGGGTAACTGTACGCATATTCTGTTCAATTCATTGTATTTGCAAACCCATACAAACAAAGTCAAAATGTTAATGTCTCAAGCAACCAAAAGAAGGCTAAGTCCTGGGTTTGCCACTGGTAAATTGCTGAGCCGAATTGTTTCCCTAAGGTGTGAAAACAGAAAAAAGACAGGTCAATGGGACATCCATCTTCCCAGAACTAGCAGTCCCCTTCTTTGACACTGTGCGGTGACACAGTTGAAGGGTTCATTGAGGGGTTCACACTCAGCACCACGGTTCTGTTTAGCCAGTTTTATGCTGACAGGTGTATAAAATCAAGCAAACAGCCAATCTCCATAGACAAACATTGGAAGTAGAATGGCTTTACTGAAGAGCTCAGTGACTTTCACTGTGTGTGTGTGTGTGTGTGTGTGTGTGTGTGTGTGTGTGTGTGTGTGTGTGTGTGTGTGTGTGTGTGTGTGTGTGTGTGTGTGTGTGTGTGTGTGTGTGTGTGTGTGTGTGTGTGTGTGTGTGTGTGTGTGTGTGTGTGTGTGTGTGTGTGTGTGTGTGTGTGTGTGTGGATGCCACCTTTACAACAAGTCAGTATGTCAAATGTCTGCCCTACTAGAGCTGCCCTGGTTAACTGTAAGTGCTGTTATTGTGGAAACGTCTAGGAGCAACAATGGCTCAGCCGCAAATTGGTATGCCGCACAAGCTCACAGGACGGGACCGATGAGTGCTGAAGCACTCAAGAAAATCGCCATTGCAGCACTCCCTACCGAGTTCCAAACTGCCTCTGGAAGCAACATCAGGGCAATAACTGTTCGTCGGGAGCTTCATGAAGTGGGTTTCCATGGCCGAGCAGCCTCACACAAGCCTAAGGTCACCATGCGCAATGCCAAGTGTCGGCTGGAGTGGTGCCAATCTCGCCTCCATTGGACTCTGCAGCAATGGGAACGCGTTCGCTGGAGTTATGAATCACGCTTCACTATCTGGCAGTCCGACCGACAAATCTGGGTTTGGCGGATGCCAGGAAAACGCTACCTGCCCTAATATATAGTGCCAACTGTAAAGTTTGGTGGAGGAGGAATAATGGTCTGGGGCTGTTTTTCATGGTTCGGGCTAGGCCCCTTAGTTCCAGTGAAGGGAAATCTTAACGCTACAGCATACAATGACATTCTAGACGATTCTATGCTTCCCACTTTGTGGCAACAGTTTGGGGAAGGCCCTGGCATGCACAGAGCCCTGACCTCAAACCCATTGAGCATCTTTGGGATGAATTGGAACGCCGACTGCAAACCAGGCCTAATCGCTCAGCATCATTGCCCGACCTCACTAATTTGTTTCACACTTTTTTGGTTACTACAGTATGTGACTCCATGTTTGTTATTTCATAGTTTTGATGTCTTCACTATTATTCTACAATGTAGAAAATGGTAAAAATAAAGAAAAACCCTTGAATGAGTAGGTGTGTCCAAACGTTTGACTGGTACTGTACCTACATGTATACGTACATACTGTGCACATCCTATGCGGCTGGCAGATGGCTAGGCTCAGGGGCCAGGGTTGAGGGTTCATCCTCTTTACGGTGTTCTCTGAGGTGCCAGCTGATGCTCCAGACTGTGGTATCAGGCCGAGCCAGAGGAGTATCTCTCTCTGTGTAATTACTCACTGACACAACCCTCTGCGCCAGGGAAATTAAAAGTGCCTCCGTGATTGATTCTCACTACTCCAGCAGTGGCAAGCACATTCCTCCACCTTTTTATTCTCCCGCCCCCTTACCCTCTCTCTTTCAATATCTCACCCCGCTTTCTCATCCCCCCCCTCCCCTCTTTCATTGTCACTAAGATGTGTGCAGTCTGTTCTGGAGGCCCGATTTGCATGACTTTCATTTAGAGTTGTGAGTCTGGGAGTAAGTCTAGATAATGCCTCTCCTGCTGAGGCACAAGCACTTTTTGACCAAAAGTCTCTCGCTCTCCTTTTCGCTCTCTCCCTCTTTTTCGCTCTGTCTGCTTTGAGGTCATTCTTTGGGGTGTTTTGCGTTTGGGTCATGATGACTACCTAGGAGATGACATCTGACGGTGTTCTATCTGTCAAACAGATGAGGGTTTAGCTGGAGCACGTCAATCCTCTTTTTGTGGGGGATTGTTGAGCCCACGGCCTCCAATTCAGCGAGGCCAATTTTTCGAATCCGGAATCTCATTTCCGACACAAATGGCATTGGGATGAGGAGGGAACAAGGTTGTCTCTGATGGTGACATCATTCTCATCAGCAAACCATCAGCTTTCCCCTGCTGCCGCTATCTGTCCGATATCTTCACAGCACTCATTTTTACACCTTAACAGCCGAGCTCTGGGAATTTTGTAAAGATCAAATCACAATTTAAAGTCGCAACACACTTTACAGAAAGAAAAAAAGATCAGATAAGCTAGAACAGCATGAACTGTGTTCTGTAGTGTAGCGCCAAGTAAAACGCTTGCATAGTGAAAAAAGAGAATGTAGCCATGAAGCATTAATGCCCTTAACCAACTGATCTGGAGAGATATGTTAGATTGATTGATTTATTATTCAGTGTTCAAGGATTAACAGTTTATTGTCCCAGGCTGCGCACCGTAGCAAAGGAGGTATATTAAGTAATACGGTGGGGTCGCATTGTCCCATGTGTTCCTTTTGGCCATATAATCAGGTCTGGTCACTCTTTCAATCTGGTTGGCTCAGGCAGGGGGTCAACTGGGGTGCACCAACCAACTGACCTGGGGGACGTGGGGAGGCTGTTCATAGGGTGCAGAGAGAGGACAGTCAGTGGTGTGGACATCAGACCCCCCCTGAGGGTGAGGAGTGATCTGTCTACTCCAGGGAGAGAGGGGTGACCTGGCCTGTCTCTGTGATTCACTGGTGCTCTGTCCGCCTGGGTGGTGGCAGACACGCAACGCCACACTCTGAAAAGCCCTCCCCGCAGCAAGACAACAGAAGATTGTGTGGAGTGGAAATGTACCCGGTGCTGCAGCTCACCTGGCCGCGTGTGTGTCAACCACGTTAGGGCTCTTCATACGAGCGGCAATAACGCACATTTGCCCTGGGCAATCAGAGAGGGGCTGCCATAAAGGACTTTAAGGAGTAAGGGCAGCGCTGGAGCTGTGTGTGTGTGTGTGTGTGTGTGTGTGTGTGTGTGTGTGTGTGTGTGTGTGTGTGTGTGTGTGTGTGTGTGTGTGTGTGTGTGTGTGTGTGTGTGTGTGTGTGTGTGTGTGTGTCATCCTGTCAGTATGTGTGAGCTACGGGCATGCAACCACACTGGAGGCTGAAGAAATTCGACTTGGCCCCTAAGACCCTCACAAACCTCTACAGATGCACCATTGAGAGCATCCTGTCAGGCTGTATCACAGCCCGGTACGGCAATTGCACCGTCCGCAACTGCAGGGCTCACCAGAGGGTGGTGCGGTCAGCCCAATGCATCACCAGTGGCACACTGCCTGCCCTCCAGGAAATCTACAGTACCCGGTGTCACAGGAAGGCAAAGAAGATCATCAAGGACCTCAGCCACCCGAGCCATGGCCTGCTCACCCCGCTACCATCTACATCTGCATCCAAGCTGGGACCGAGAGATAGCCTGCTACCACCCAGTACTCTACTCTTAGAGACTGCTGCCCTATGTAAATAGTAATTGAACAGTGGTCACTTTAATAATGTTTACATACTGTTTTACCCACTTTAAATGTATACAATATACTGTATTCTAGTCGTGGCTCATCCTATATTACTACTGCTGTACAAACTTGTTCTATTCAAATAGTCTATACTGTCTTTATGCACAATTTGATATATACATGAAAACTATGAAATAACACGTGTGGAATCTTGTAGTAACCAAGAAAGGGTTAAACAAATCAAAATATATTTGAGATTCTTCAAAGTAGTTACCCTTTGCTTTGGGTTACTACATGATTCCATATGTGTTATTTCATAGTTTTGATGTCTTCACCATTATTCTACAATGTAGAAAATAGTTTTAAAAAAGAAAGAAAAATCCTTGAATGAGTGGGCGTGTCCAAACCTTTGACCTTCCCTTTTTCCACATTTTGTTACGTTTACATCCTTATTCTGAAATGGATTAAATAAAATAAAAAAATCTATCTACACACAGTACCCCACAATGACAGAGCGAAAACAGGTTTTTAGAAATGTTTGCAAATGTTTTAAACTTAAAGAACAGAAATACCTTATTTATATTAGTATTCATAAACTTTACAATGAGACTCGAAATTGAGCTCAAGTGCATCCTGTTTCCATTGATCATCCTTGAGATGTTTCTACAACTTGATTGGAGTCCACCTGTGCTAAATTCAATTGATTGGACATGATTTGGAAAGGCACACACCTTTCTATATATGGTCCCGCATTTGACAGTGCATGTCAGAGCGAAAACCAAGCCATGAGGTTGAAGGAATTGTCTGTAGAGCTCAGATTGTGTCGGCACAGATCTAGGGAAGAGTACCAAAAGATTTCTGCAGCATTGAAGGTCCCCAAGAACACAGTGGCCTCCATCATTCTTAAATGGAAGAAGTTTAGAACCACCACGACTCTTCCTAGAGCAGGCCGCCCGACCAAACTGAGCAATCGGGGGAGAAGGGCATTGGTCATGGAGGTGAGCAAGAACCCAATGGTCACTCTGACAGAGCTCCAGAGTTCCTTAGTGGGGATGGGAGAAACTTCCAGAAGGACAACCATCTCTGCAGCACTCCACCAATCAGGCCTTTATGGTAGAGTGGCCTGACGAAAGCCACTCCTCAGTAAAAGGCACATGACAGCCCGCTTGGAGTTTGCCAAAAGGCACTTAAAGGACTATCAGACCATGAGAAACAAGATTCTCTGGTCTGATGAAACCAAGATTGAACTTTTTTTTTTTTAATGCCAAGTGTCACTTCTGGAGGAAACCTGGCACCATCCCCTCGGTGAAGCATGTTGGTGGTAGCATCATGCTGTGGGGATGTTTTTCAGCAACAGGGATTGGGAGACTAGTTAGGATCAAGGGAACGATGAACGGAGCAAAGTGCAGAGAGATCCTTGATGAAAACCTACTCCAGAGAACCCAGGACCTTAGAGTACTGGGACTAAGGTTCACCTTCCAACAGGACAACGACCCTAAGCAGACAGCCAAGACAATGCAGGAGTGGCTTCAGGACAAGTCCCTGAATGTCCTTGACTTGAACTTGATCAAACATCTCTGGAGAGACCTGACAGAGCTTGAGAGGATCTGCAGAGTTGAATGGGAGAAACTCCACATATACAGGTCTGCCAAACTTGTAGCGTCATACCCAACAAAACTCGAGGCTGTGATCGCTGCCTAAGGTGCTTCTACAAAGTACTGAGTAAAGGGTCTGAATACTTGTGTAAATGGGATATTACAGATTATTATTTTTTATACATTTGCTAAATATTTTTTTTATTTAAAATGTTTGCTTTGTTAATTTGGGGTTATTGTGTGTAGATTAATGGGGGGGGGCTATTTTAATCAATTTTTTAAAAATAAGGCTGTAATGTAACAAAATGTGGAAAACATCAAGGGATCCGAATGCTTTCCGAATGCGCTGTATCAATATTTATAATCTTGTCTTTGATATTGCTAATTTTTATATTTCTTAGTTTCTTTATTTTTCTGGATTGTGTGTAGTGTTTTTTTGCTAGGTGTTACTGCACTGTTGGAGCTAACACAAGCATTTCGCTGCACCTGTGATAACATCTGCAAATCTGTGTACGCGACCAATAAACGCTGATTTGATACACACACACACACTGATGCACATGCAGAAACGTATTTGCCCAAACAAAAACATGAGCAACCATTCAAATGTGTGTAAACACAAACATACAATCAACCAAAATTTGACGTCCAACTCATAAGTCACCCACCGACACAAACACACTTCCTCCCAAACATTCACATCAGCATTTTTCCTGTATTTCCTTTTAACCTCTCACAACCGCTGGCAGTTTGTCATCGAATTCATATGGTTCTCTCGTGTCTTAAATGGCTGTTTTGTCTTACACCTGAACAACAACAAAAACGATCACCTCAGAGAGAGGTCTCTATCTTGGCTTATATGTGCATGTTTATCCAGACAGTCGAGCGGTTAGGGCAACTTGATGTATCCGAGCTTACATAACTCCTCTCTGTGGTGAATTTGCAACTCACAGTTTCTCATTTATCAACCCGAGGCTAGCATATCAGCCCTGTCGCGTTCTGGTCCGGCTCAGAGCATGTGAAACGTACAACCTTTCTCTCTCTCTCTAGACGAAATTGAAAATATTATCGGTCCCAAACTAATGGGATTTGTAGGTAGAAGTGTTCTTACTGCAATTCTTCTCGCTGGTTGCGTTTGTAGAGGCACACGTTACATAACCGGATATGCAATCGAAGTTCACCTTCTGACCCACAGAATCAAACGTGTATTTTTTTAACCTGATGTAACAGATAATAACTATGGTGGATTGTGTTCCTCAGCAGTGATATGTGGTGCGTTATGTATGTATGGGACAGGCCTGTTTCCATAGTCCCTTGCTGAGATGTCGAGGACATCACTATTGTGCGAGTGGGGATGGTGGGTCTTCGGGAGTATTATATATGTGGCATTGTAGGCATGTTCTTTATCTCAGGGCCTGACAACCTGGCCCCTGTGTGTGTGTGTGTGTGTGTGTGTGTGTTTGGTTTTGCTATCCTTGTGTGTAACAGAAGTCCTCACAAGGATAGTAAAACAAGGAAAAATTTGCACAAGTGGGGACATTTCGCCAGTCCCCACAAGGAAAAATAGTATTTTAGGTTCAGGGTTATTGTTAGGATTTGGACTTTGGCGTTAAAGGTTACGGTTTGGGGTTGGGGGAAAATAGAATTTTGAATCGGAATCAATTGCTTGACCCCCACAAGGATAGTAAAACAAACATTTCTGTCTTCCACTGTGACTTTCTGGAAGTATCTTGCTCTCAGTTCACACACACTCTGATGTTTATCCCAACGGTCAGGAGGTGTTTAGGTGACCGTAGTTGTGAGTAATACAGGATATCCTGTCGTTCTGGGACAGGGTCCAGCAGTGTGCACTCCGCTCCGCTCGCCTCTGCTGCTCAGAGGAACTCAGAGAGAGAGAGAGAAAAAAAATGGGGGGGGCTCAGAGCTAAGGGATTTGAGATAAAATCACTCTCTGCACTCAGGGCGGACAAGGTAGTTGCTTAACAGCAGGACCTGACCCTGTTTACTTTGTTAGAACAACTTAAGGAAAACATTGTGCTCATAGCAGTGGCACATAGGGTCTGCTTCTCGTTAGGCAGGTCACAGTAAAACAATAAGGCGTGTGACGTGTGGCTGACGTCAGAATGCCTCCTCACAAGGCCTGTGTTATTGTCAGAGGCCCGTCTGGAGGGGGGTGGGGTGTGTGAAAGTCAGGAGAGGAAGAGATGCTGGCACTCACTCCACTCCACTCCTCGATTCCCCCCGAAAAGTCCCTTTCTGATCTGAGTGCCATGGGTTTTCAGTAGGACCTTGACAGATTTTCTCCTTGAAAACAATTTTATTTGGAGTTGCTCCCACTTGATAGTAGACATGAAATGATGATGGTAGTGTGCTCAGTGCTACTCCATACTATTCAGTGGAGGGAGGCTCTTCACCTTTTGGCTAATCCTAGCCTAATGACGCCATGCCATGGTGTAATGCAACCGAGGCCTCAGCCAGCAGGACAGGAAGGGATTCGATGGAGATGAGGAGGGCCCCTAGAGGGGGTCACATTACGCCCCACTGGAAGGTTACTGTCTCCTTCTCTCTTAATCCATCTCTTTCTCTCTTACTCAACATACTCCTTTCCTACCCCCATCAGAGATACCTCTTCTCCATGACATCTCTCTCTCCCTCAGGGCAGGGTCTGATTTGTCATTATGAGTGTGTTTCCAACTCCCCCCCCCCCCCCCCCCCCGTTTTAGACTATGCCCCTTTGCCCCAGCAGACGAGTTCATTCTCAGATTTATTTATTTTTTCACCAACGGGGGGGGGGGCTTGCCAACTGATTGTGACCCCAAAAACAGAAGCACAGGTGGCCTTGAACTTTCCCCCTCTTTCCAGAAAAAGCTTTGCAAACAGAGGCAGGAGGCCGGCCTTTCTCCCGGATCTGACTCAGTTCTGCGGCCACGTGGACTGACTGCACCACCATGAGTGTGAAAAGGTGTAAATGAAGCCTTTTCCAATTCAATCTCCTGTCTTACTCCTTATTATTTAATTGTAGTGACAACACATTTTTTTGTATCACTCTTCAGCCCCTCCCCCCTCCATCTCTCTCTGGTGTCGTCGGGGGGTGACTGGGGGGACGGATGGCTCTGGTTGGCTCTGCTCTCTCCATCAGTCAGTCTGTGCTGTATCTTCTGGGCTGAGCAGGGCCATCAGTGCCCTAGAGTTATGGATCCGTCCTGAACCTCTCCTCAGTTCCCAGCCACCCACAGCGCTGAGCACATTAGACAAGGGAAATGGCACCGCTGCTGATAAACTCAGTTTACTGAGCCAATTGCAGCAACCCTCCCTAGCTCTATATCAGGGGTGTTCATTGTTGGTCCTGGAGGAACAAAACACTTCTGTTTTTTCATCCTCTCTTAATCAGGGACTGATTCAGACCTGGGAAACCAGGTGAGTGCAATTAACGACCAGGTAGAAACAAAAACCAGAAGTGTTATGGCCCTCCAGGACTGGAATTGAGCATCCCTGCTCTAGACGAACTGCACAAACCCTACTTACCCAAACCCGATAACGCTGTACACTTCTTATCACTGCGGGACCTCCCCCCACGTCTAATACCCTATTATGCATAGAGGAACATCCCGTAGTTTAAACTGCGCAACCTTCATAACTAAAGGCCCCCCCAAAAAAATCTTGAAAGATCATATGCGTTCTGAGTTGGGCAACTACAAACAACTTCTCTATATTGCCAAACATTAGACACACAAGAATAAGTAACAGAGGAAGAGACGAGGTGAAAGTAACATCTCAATACTTCTTGTACTAAACTGTATTCTCCCTGCCACAAACTATACCTCGGCTGGTCTAGTTCTACTTCCACCATAGGTGCTGGCAGTGGCGTGTGTTCATGGACGCCAGGGGAAACCAGGCTTCACTAGAAAATGTACCAAGAAAGTAAGAAAACATATACAGAATAATGTTTCGCTGTGTTTCATGAATTTCCTTCAATTCGCAAGAGGCTAAATATATCTCACCGGAGATAAGGCATGCAAGCAAACGAAACAATGCCCCTCGGTCTCTGTATGTTTATCCGGATTCTGTCTGGTCAAAAACCGTTTGACGATGTTGTCGCCCATAGCGTTCAACGCAAGGAAAGCCAGCGAGCATTTGGCCTCCCTTGGTCATTTAAAAAAAAAAATAATAATAATAGCCAATCAGCCTTGAGCTAAACTGCGTGAGCACAGCTGTGAATTTATTTATTTAATTTCACCTTTATTTAACCAGGTAGGCAAGTTGAGAACAAGTTCTCATTTACAATTGCTACCTGGCCAAGATAAAGCAAAGCAGTTCGAATGGTCCTGGCGCACCCAAAAGAGTGTCAAGGGAAGCCCGTTTAGATTTGGCTTCATACCATTGACAGAAAAAAAATGCATTTTTTGGAGTTCAACAAGTTTGAGTTAAACTGTTTACTGGAATTCCCAATGGGTACCCTTATCTGCTATACATACATTGAATCATTGTATAAGGGCACAGGGCGAGACCCAGATGCAGACACGGGAGGCAGATGATTTGAGTCTTTGATATTTATTATAATAAGGGGCAGGCAAGAGAATGGTCGTGGACAGGCAAAAGATCATAACAAAGTCAGAGTCCAGGAGGTACAGGGTGGCAGGCAGGCTCGAGGTCAGGGCAGGCAAGGTTCAAAACCGGGAGGACGAGCAAAAACAGAGAAAAGGAAAAGCAGGAGCACGGAATAACAGTCTGGTTGACTTGACAAAACAAGACAAACAGGGACTAATGAGGAAAACAGGTGACACCTGGAGGTGGGTGGAGACAATCACAAAGACAGGTGAAACAGATCAGGGCGTGACACATTGTCTCACATTCGACCACACTCGGTACAGCCAGAAGAGGACTGGCCACCCCTCAGAGCCTAGTTCCTCTCTAGTTTCCCGCCTTTCTAGGGAGTTTTTCCTAGCCACCAAGCTTCTACATCTGCATTGCTTGCTGTTTGGGGTTTTAGGCTGGGTTTCTGTATAAGAACTTTGTGACATCTACTGATGTAAAAAGGGCTTTATAAAAATATTTGATTGATTGATATACACAAAGTGTACAAACGATTAGGAACACCTGCTCTTTCCATGACAGACTGAGCAGGTGAAGCCTTGAGAGAATTGTAACCTGCATTGTGCATGTGTACCATTCAGAGCGTGAATGAGCAAGACAAAATATTTAAGTGCCTTTGAACTGGGTATAGTAGTAGGTGCCAGGCGCACCGGTTTGTGTGTCAAGAAATGCACCTTCGGTGGGTTTTTCACACTCAACCGTTTCCCGTGTCTTTCAAGAATGGTCCATCCAGCCAACTTGACACAACTGTCAGAAGCATTGGAGTCAACATGGGCCAGCATCCCTGTGGAACGCTTTCGACACCTTGTAGAGTCCATGCCCCGACGAATTGAGGCTGTTCTGAGGGCAAGATTGGGTGCAACTCAATATTAGGAGAATGTTCCTAATATTTTGTACACTCAGTGTACATTGACATTGTAATCTAAAAAAGGACTTCATAATGAGATAAGACATCAGTGCATTAACACGTATCTACGTACAACATGTTTGGTTGGACAGCAAATTAACTTTAAAGCCATTTTTCTCTTTGTTTTTATAAGCTGTTTGTGTTGCAGTTGAATAAACAGGGCAGGGTCTGATTTGTCATTATGAGTGTGTTTCCAACTCTCCCCTGGTTTAGACTATGCCCCTCTGGCCCAGCAGACGAGATCCCTCTCTGATTTTTCATTTCACCAACGAGATAGGCTTGCCTAATGATGCTGACCCCAAAAACAGAAGGGCCGGTTGGTTGCCTTGAACTGCCCCCCCCCCTTCCAGAAAAAGCTCTGCAAACAGAGGCGGGAGGCCCTTTCTCTCACATAGTGCGGCCACGTGGACTGTGATTCTTTGTTTTACCAACGAGGGAGGTTTGCCCAATGAGGGTGACCCCAAAAACAGAGCTGCTTGCGGCCTTGAACTTTCCCTCTCTTTCCAGAAAAAGCTCTGCAAACAGAGGCTATTTGGAATGACTTGACCACCATGGATTAGCAGCACTGATTGTGGCTCTTCCCCACGGAACTAACCACATTATAACTACATTATTACAGCGTTCACAGGTGGAATCTGACTGTAAAATGCGCCAAAGGTGAGAGACAGTTTTGAGGTCAAGAGAGTTCAGTACTATAGATGTCTGATGTTATCTGATCACATCGGCCAGAAAACCGCTACAGATTTCCTTTACAGTCATTTCTTTCAACATTTTTAAGCATTACTTCCAACAGTGGCCATGACAGCTGGTGGCTTTGCTCAGCTTTTCCCAGCAGCCTTATCTATCGTCAAATTCATGGTAGCCTGCAATCCCACATCTATAAGACCTTTCTACCTGTGCTGTAGATTTGCAGGTTTGTGTTTTATAAAGTCAGACTTGTATTATGCTGCTGCTGTTATGTACACAGTCATATGGTTTTAGGCTTCTACTTCTGAACAATGTTGTTGGTCTAAGCGTTTATTTATTAATTGTCAACTCATTGCCTGATAAACATGAGAGGACCCTTGAACTGTCTGACTGAGTGCTCGTTCTGGTCCACTGCTCTATTTTTGGAAGCCAGGTTCTGTTTGCGGCCCTAAATCTGTTTCAGCCTGAACTTTGGAAGGTGAGACGGGCAAACTCACGGTCAACCTACTGGTTTGGCTTGCTTGATACATTATATATACAAAAGTATCTGGACACCCCTTCAAATGAGTGGATTTGTCTATTTAGGCCACACCCATTGCTGACACGTATATAAAATTGAGCACACCGCCATGCAATCTCCATAGACAAACATTGGCAGTAGAATGGCCTTCTTGAAGACCTCAGTGACCTTTAACGTAGCACCGTCATATAGGATGCCACCTTTCCAACAAGTCACTTCGTCAAATGTCTGCCCTGCTACAGTAGAGCTGCTCCGGTCAACTGTAAGTGCTGTTATTGTGAAGTGGAAACATCTAGGAGCAACATGATCTTCATGAAATGGGTTTCCATGGCCGAACAACCACACACACGCCACCATGCGCTTGTGTTGGCTGGAGTGGTGTAAAGCTCGCCACCATTGGACTCTGGACCAGTGGAAACGCATTCTCTGGAGTGAAGGATCACACTTCACCATCTGGCAGTCCAATGGATGAATCTGCGTTTGGCAGATGCCAGAAGAACACTACCAGCCCGAATGCATAGTGTCAACTGTGAAGTTTGATGGAGGGGGAATAATGGTGTGGGGCTGTTTTCATGGTTCAGGCTAGGCCCCTTAGTTCCAGTGAAAGGCAATGTTAACTCTACAGCAAACAATGACATTCTAGACGATTCTGTGCTTCCCACTTTGTGGCAACAGTTTGGGGAAGGCCCTTTCCTGTTTCAGCATGACAATGCCCCCGTGCACAAAGCAAGGTCCATACAGAAATGGTTTGTCAAGATTGGTATGTTAGAACTTGACTGGCCTGCACAGAGCCTGACCTCAAACCAATTGAACACCTTTGGGATGAATTGGAACGCTAATTACGAGCCTGGCCTTATCGCCCAACGTCAGTGCCCGACCTCACTAATGCTCTTGTGGCTGAATGGAAGCAAGTCCCTGCAGCCATGTTCCAAGCTTCCCAGAAGAGTGGAGGCTGTTATAGCAGCAAAGGGTGGACCAACTCCATATTAACGCCCATGATTGTGGAATGAGCAGGTGCCCACATACTTCTGGTCATGTAGTGTATGTTTGATTGGTTGATTTGTTTGTTTACTTGGAATAACGGTGGTATTGCGTGGCTCTTGCATTTAGCTTCCCACCACAGCCTCTTACTTGGATGATAAACTATTTGTTGATACCTCAGTATTGATGATAGTTAAGACAAATCTATGACATTAAGTCAGGTCAAATGGAACGTTGTGTAACCAGAGGGTTTGACAGAGTATATGTCTTCTTGGTCGGTCGATGCTGAAGAGGCCCTGCTCCGTTTACCACCTTGTTGTCAAGTGGTATCGTTTGCTTTCTGAACCGTAACAATGCTAAGATAAGACAAATGTAACGTTCAAGAACGACATTGTGCATTGTGCTGGCACAATGGTGTGCAAGCACAAAATAAAAAAGGAGAAAGGAGATATTTCCTGGAAGAGTTAGGATGTGCTGCTGAGTGGATAGGGGAAGTTAACAATGAAATGTCCCTAATTAAACACGGCCCTGTCTATATTCAAACCTTTTGTCCTTAGTATAACAGCAACCATTCTGCCCAGACTAGTTTGACACAGTCAGTCTGCCCAGTCATAGGCCTTTGTTTAGGTTAACACTAGTTGGAGGAGTGTTTGGACAGAACCTGACTTCATCTGTGGAGTCGAGGATGATGGTTACCATGACAACACACCGAAGAGCACAGTCACACACCAGTGGAGGCTGGTGGGAGGAGCTATAGGAGGATGGGCTGATTGTAATAAAACATGTGGTTTCCATTCCATTCTAACCATTACAATGAGCCCGTCCTCCTATAGCTTCTCCCGACAGCCTCCACTGACCCACACGCATATTGTTCTCTGACTGTGCCACTCAATAAAGAAAGGTATCTCCAGTTGCTTTTCCTGTCAGTCATTTCTCACTCTGTCCTGTTGGGGTCACTCTCCATCCATGGTCAGAACATGGATGGAGAGTGATCAATAGTTGCCAAGAGCCCCAGTGTTACTTAATGACTGCACATATTTTTAGTGCACACTAATAAATTGCAAGGCTCTGCTCCAAGGAGAAACAGTTTAAGCTCTCCGCTCTGTTTTGTTGAACTAATACCAGTGTTTTGGGGCCTCATTTATTACCATTGCATACAATTTACATAAAATATCTATGTGCAACATTTATGATAAGACTGCACGCACAAAAATATTGAGATTTATAAACTTGGCGCACGCCTGTTTCCCATTATAAATCAGACCTATCATAAAGTGTGCGCGCGTGAACAAGCATTTAAATCCGCCTGAAAAACACCCATCATTCACCTTATATGGTGACAATAACGCCCTTATTTGCTGTATACTTTGGAAGTATTGGAATTATGCCAACACAGTATCTAACCTAAAGGAAACAGCAATGGCAAACTTGATCAAATGTCTTTGGAGGTGTTGGCAGAATGGTTTCTTTTGCAATGGCATTTGCTGTGTTTGAATGTTTCTGAAAGACAGAGACAATGGCAGATTGTTGTGGGCGTGTAAACAGATCGTTTGAATGCAATAATGTTTTGCATTCACATTTGAACTAACCTAAACATTCTACACTGCACGTGAATTCTGAAACATAGTCTACGCTGAAGAAAAATAATGAACACTATCGTACTCAAAGTGGTAGCCTACGCACTTCAATGCAAAATATAAACTGTCTGTTCACCTGTTAAATTCTACTGTGTGTCATAAAACACGCTCCCTGTCGGATGCACAGAGCAAAAACTTGAAATTACAATAGCCTATATAATAGGCACAATTAAATGTGCATAGTCATTTGTTATATGGCTACTGCGAGAATATGAAATCATCATGGCCAGAAAAGGTGATGATCATGGAAATGAAATAAATAAGAAGAAATATGTCTATTTCTAGTTATATTAGAATGCATAGATAAAATAAACAGAATTTTGCTCTTCTCACTTAACGGCAAACAATTGCATCTTGTTATTATGTTTAGCAACTTTTTTTTGTTATGAATAAGAGTGTCTTCATATATTCCACATTTGCGCTCGGCTACTACAACTAGACTACTGGTGTCTTCTTGCAATGCAGTACTACAACCACTCGAAACGGTGCTTTACGCGTGGTCTAAAGTTTTGCAGGAGGACAAGCACATTCTCAAGTCAGGCTCAGTTTTAATAAATGTCCAACTTTGGCATGAAAACTGGCACCTCCAGGAACGCCCTGGAGGTTGAACGCTGAAAACAGCTGTCCTATACTCAAGCAGTCTCGACCATCTGCAGCCGTGCACCTCTATAGACAAGTGCAGCCTGTGCAAAAGCCTCCTATGTGATGTTGCTAGGTAACAATTTCCTCCTGAAATCTTGATGACATTCATCTGAAACAGATTGTGGGAGACATGGTGGTCTAGTGGCCAAAACAGCTGAGAAAGGGAATCGGTATTGGACTGTGTGGACAGCAGGACTCAACATTAAGTGCTCAACCTGATCTGGCTCACCACATATGGATCGATCCACTCACTGATGAATGCAGTGGTATCAGAGTATCAGGACAGTTAAAGGGGATCCCTCATCGTCAATGGGCCATTATACAGTAATAAAGCGCCCACGGCTAATTAGACAGGATCATGATATCAGGCAGGGATGTCTTGCATGATCTATGCATAGTCACTTTAATAACTCTACCTACATGTACATATTACCTCAATTACCTCGACTAACCGGTGCCCCCACACATTGACTCTGTACCGGTACCCCCTGTATATAACCTCGCTATTGTTATTTTACTGCTGCTCTTTAATTACGTGTTCCTTTTATTTCTTATTCTTGTTCCTAGTTTTTAAACTGCATTGTTGGTTAAGGGCTGGTAAGTAAGCATTTCACTGTAAGGTGAAATGAAATCTACACCTGTTGTATTGTGTTGCATGTGACTAATACAATTTGATTTGATTTGATGATCCAGTGATGTAATCCCCCACCCCTCCAAATCTCTCAAATGGAACTCAAGCGGTGTTGGGATCTTTTGATTTAAGTTGCACAGTTAGGTGTTCTGATTATAAAGAGGCAAGCTGGAGCGCAGAGCGTGACACCGCTCAGGCGGTGACGCAACCGACCAAACGAACTAACCGCTGGCTGTGGTGTGACATAACGGTGGTGCCATTCAGAAATTGAGTTTCCCCAAATCAGATCAGCACTGTTCACTGTAGGCCAGGGGGGAGGGCAGGAGGACACACTGTAGAGTGAATGGGAAGCTGAGAGGAGCTTCATTCTCAACATGGATAGACGGTAGCACCAGGAAGGAGGTATACTGTAGTGCTGAATGAGATGTGATGTGGTGCGGAACACCCCTAAACAATGATTTGTGACTTTTAAAAGGGACTTTTATACTTTTTAGACTTTTCATACTGTAGCCGTTCAGTTGGCAGTTCCAAAACTTTTCGGTGCATAGGGATCTGAAATTGCCTGGCATTCCTTTGAGTCATCTCTTTGCTGTTATGGCTCTGGGGACCTGATTGAATGGTAGCCATGTTGTCTAATGTCTGTCTGATGACCCTGGCTGGGAAAAGCAACCATGGCAACTGAGAGCCAACACACACACAAACTCAGTCCTGTGTATAAGAGTGTGAGTTGACCCATTGAGAGTGTGTTTAGTGCTGACCTTGAACAGCTGGCTCTTGTGTTTTTATTGCTCACTCCTCGCCGTGCTTAAGGCATGTGTGAAACGCCCCGGTGAGCTCTTTGTCTGGCTGAGGCCGGTGGGCGCATATACAACCGTGTGTCTTTAGACAAGCATCTTCCATTTTTATTTAACTAGGCAAGTCAGTTAAGAACTAATTCTTATTTACAATGACGGCCTACCCCGGCCAAACCCTAACCACGCTGGGCCAATTGTGCGCCTCCCGACGAGACTCCCAATCACGGCCAGATGTGATACAGCCCAGGATCGAACCAGGGTCTGTAGTGACGCTTCTAGCACTGAGATGTAGTGCCTTAGACGGCTGCGCCACTCGGGAGTCCTATACCGTCTAGCACGTGTGAAACTCATTCCACGGTGGGCCGAGTGTCTGCAGGTTTTCACTCCTTGTACTTGATTGATGAATTCAAGTCACTAATTAGTGAGGAACTCCTCTCACCTGGTTGTCTACGTCTTAATTGAAAGGAAAAAACAAAAGCCAGCAGGCACTAGGCCCTCCATGGAATGAGTTTGACTGTCCTGATATATATATTTCGTTTTGTATATCTATATTTATATCTCTGATTTTGATATTGACAATGATATTGTCTTTGGGTTTTTAGTGGATAAAACATATGGTTCAATAAAAAATGTTGCCTAATTCCTGAAAAAAGCACCTAATCAACAATGGCATTATTACCTCTGCAGCTTGTCCAACTATTAACTTTTTTCACAACTGCCACCATCAGTTTGATGCCAGAATATTGACAACAAATACATACTGATAATGTGTACAAAAATATAAAAGGACATTTCATGCTGAAACCCTGATATTAAACAGAACTGGTATTCACTAAATTGATGGTTGATATTTCGGATAATGTTTTACAGCTTTGTCATTCTATTTTGTATTTTAAAAACACCTTATTGAATTATTTTGTATGTTTTACACGTGATAATGCCAGAGAGAGGGCCATACACCTGTGTAGGAACATACACCTGTGATAATCTGAAGTACCCAAAAGTGCCACTAGGTGTCTTGTGATCCTTGAAAGATACCAACATTCTGGGAGTTTACTGGTTTCCAGTGATTTATCCTCCCTTTGCAACCCTAAACAGGACTGAGGAGGGCGGTTGTTTATTTGATAACAGCCCAGTCCTTTGCAGATTCAGCAAGACTTGCGGAGAGTGTTAACCAAAAACATGACTGAACTTTACTGATACGTGTTGACCTTAAGCAACTTGTACAAGGTGTCAAACAGCAACAGCAAGGGGGCTGCTCCATGGCACGTAGGGCTCTATGTCATAGAGAATGGCCCTCACAAGTACTCCCACTGTTGGCGTTTTTAAGGTGGTTTGTTTGTAATACGTGGATGATATTTGTTCCTGTACCCTGTTGAATTAGGCATAGGCATTGCATTCTCCTACGGAACAGTGATCCAACAACCGTCAATTCACCATTGTTATCCTTTATTCCACACTCTTAAAAATAAAGGTGCAAGTTGGAACCAAATAAGGTTGGTTATTTTAAGAACCTTTACAACAACAAAATGTTTTTGCCCTCCAGGACCAGAATTGAATAGCCCCATGGTAGGGTTTTAAGCCTTATTTGCATATTTCTCAGGGTACCGTTCAAGTAAATTTTTGAGTTACAAGTACCACCCACAACTGTGTTTGCTAGTGACAGAGACATGGTTGTTGCATTAAATCATTTTCAGTCCCGTGGCCTTCACCAAATGAGATTCTAAGTGAATATGTTGTCATTACAATTACATTCTTTAAGACAATACATATTTTATAAATAAGAAGGCCTAGTTTTACCCTAATACAGTGGCCTGAAACTCGTAGTTTACAGGCCACATCAGGCCTGCAAGTCACATTATGCTGTCTTGCAAAGTGATGGAATCCTGCAAGAGTGGGGATATCCAACATTGGGAATTTTTATTCCTCAACCTGCATTCAGAATGACTGCCATGGTTGGGAAGACAAAGATATAACTAAACTGAAACAACCATTTCAGGAACGAGTGCATAAGTCCAAGTAACAGATTGGAATATAGGAAAATGTATGTTATTTATATTTGAGTAGCATAAGATTAATGAATCAATCGATGTACATGCAAAAACATAGATATTGAAATAATAAAAACAAAAAGGCATGCTGGGAAATATGATAATGTGGGCGCAGTTTTGGTTCTACTCTGGTTATTAACACCAACACTGGAGTTCTTTTAAACCACTGTGTTAATTGAACTCTTTACAGTGTTCATTTAACACTTGAATCAACACTAGAAATGTTGGACTGTAAAATCAACCCTAGTTAATTAACACAGGCCAATTTGCTGTGTGCTATCTAAATATGTTTAACATCTCGTATAGTAAATATTTAACATCTCATACAGTAAAATATAGCGAAATATATGTTAGCAGCAGTTAGACATTTCCTCTGCTGCTGCTGTTGTCGTTTGCTCTCTGAGCATTTACTGTGAGCATGTTAGGTTGTTTTTCATTCCGTCACCATCCTGCTTGCGTAGGCGGCTCGCATGCTTCTTCAGCCAATCATAAATCAGGTGCAGGCAAGTGACCTTCTTCCCACACTGCCCCACTAACCCACCAACGAGCCAGCCAGCCATCCCCGTGTGACCCCCTTCTCATGGCCGTCATAAGACCACCACCGTGCAACACTACGGTTACTCCATAACTGTAACAAACAGACATACATACCGTACATACTGTACAAACATTCCCTTTCCCACCCACGTAATATACAGTACTGACTCTTATTGACCCATATTCAGAGTAGCCAATAAGGCTTGGCCTCGCGCTCACCATGAGTTAGGTCATAAATTAGATCACAAAAATCTTCCCCCTTGGAATTTAGACGAGCACTGAGCTCTTACAATATATGGTCCCATTTCTCGATAGAACATGGATGATTTAATCTCCCATTGTTTTTGATTCTCCTATTTTAACCAGTGTGCGTCCTGCGACTCTCACTACGTGGAGCCTGATACCCCAAACCTCTGGGGGATGGGATGGGATGGGGCTTTGGGGGTGCTGAGGAGAGCAGTAGTGGCTAAAGGCTGAGTGGTGGATAGAGGAAGCTGGGGCTCGCTGGGGATGGGGCTGGGGCTCGGCAGGGGCTTAAGCTGGTGCTCTGCACTCTGTCTCTGTCTGAACAAAAGCAGCTGAAGAAACACCCACAATGCTGCCTGGGCTGGAAAGAGCTAGTTCAGACTGGTAGCTGTTAGAGGAGGAGGGAGGAGGGAAGGAGGGGGATAGATAAGGGTTTTGGACAGCCGACTGGAGCTATGGAACAGGGCAGACAGGGCTCCACTCCCACTGATGTAATGCTTCTAGCAGATCCTATTATTAGCCCACTGGCACACTAGCTATCTAACATCAGCACACAGCGCTATCGATTGGGTTAGATGAGCACAACACAAGGACGGGAGGATGCCGCCAGGACCAGCAACAAGAAACCCTGGTAGCAGCATTGTATTGGGTTTACTCAATGCCTCACACACATTGTTTGTCGTGGCATTTTCATTACAAAAGCTGCTGTGGTTTTCAGTGGTAGCAGAATCTATACCAAAAACGTTGTGTCCTCATTTGCATTCTGATCCTAATTACATGCACCAGGTTTTTGTTACCGTCAATGGCTTCAATAGACAGAAGCCAATGTGATGTAAATTAGATCACAATGCGTTGTAGGCTTCATTGAGACCTCAAATCCTTCAGCTCAGGGTGAAACATTGTAACAGGTGTTCAAACCTCATTTGCATACCCCAGATACGCTGGATCTTGTCTTGAGATCCCTTTATTTATTGCAAAGGCAGCAAAACAACCTCCAGCTGGCACTGTGACAGCAAAACCAGACATCACATCCAGTCCCTTCAGAGCAGAGACCCGAAAAACAACAACAACCTGACATCCAACCATGTGCTATCAAAAGAGAACAAAGGGGTTCCCGCTGATTGGCCCTTCTGCTGAACCGTGGGCCAATGGCGTGCCCCGAGTCCCCTGCCTTTCTGTCTTGGCCTTGGTGCTTGATGACAAACACACATGCAGTCTTCCACAGAGGAAGCTCTATTCCCCAACCCTTATGTGGCCTCTGCTCTTCCAGTCTGTCTCTATGCCAGGTATCTATCTATCTCCTGGGTGCATGGCTGCCTTGGACTGGGTTGAGTGTGAGTGTGACTGAATTTGTCATCTTTGTACACTGGGATAATAAATTAGAGACAGGCTTTCAGTTGTTTGTGCTGGTGTGCCTTAGTGGTTCCTGTTTTACCGGAGTGTACTGTGTATACATCCTCTCTTTTCACACTTACGCTTGCACACACGTACACATTCACGCTTGCACACTCACGCTTGCACACTCACAGACACGCTTGCACACTCACGCTTGCACACACACAGACACGCTTGCACACACTCACGCTTGCACACGCACACACTTGCACACGCGCACGCACGCACGCACACACACACACACACACACACACAGGATGTGAGACCTGTACTTTGAGTCCTGTACCTCCCACACTGTGATTTTTACTGAGCACAGTGTCTGAGGACCCACACACACACAAAAAGGAGGCTGGGATCTGGCAACAAACTAACAGCGTATGCACCTGACAACTACAGTACCAGTAAAAAGTTTGGACACAACTACTCAATCCAGGGTTTCTCTTTATTTGTACTATTTCCTACATAGTGAAGACATCAGAACTATGAACAAACACATATGGAATCATGTAGTAACCAAAAAAAGTGTTAAACAAATTTAAATATATTCTACTTTGAAGAATCTCAAATATAAAATATATTTGGACTTCTTTAACACTTTTTTTGGTTGCTACATGATTCCATATGTGTTATTTCATAGTTCTGATGTCTTCACTATTATTCTACAATGTAGAAAATAGTACAAATAAAGAAAAACCTTGGAATGAGTAGGATTGTCCAAACTTTTGACTGGCGCTGTACCTAGCCTATCCCCGTGGCAGTTTACTGCAGGCAGTGGAGGCACTGGTGTACCCACTGGAGCTCAAATCAAATAACATTTTATACATACACATGGTTAGCAGATGTTATTGTGAGCGAAATGTTTCTAGTTCTAGTTCAGACAGTGCAGCGCAGCAACATCTAACAAGTAATCTAACAATCCCACAACAACTACCTAATACACAGAAATCTAAGTAAAGGAAGGGAATATGACTATATACATATAAATATGTGGATGAGCAATGACTGAGCGACATTTGCAAGATGCAATAGATGGCATAAAATACAGTATGTACATATGAGATGAGTAATGCAGTAATACGCTGTTGTTTTAGAGGCTATTTATACAAAACTGAGGTACGGCCCAGTGTGTACTGATAGAGGGCCATGCATTTAGGATGCTTGCCGGCCCCTAGCTCTAGCTTCGAGTTTCAAAGTTTATTTGTCATATGCTCAGGATACCCAATTGAAAAAAGTATATTTTAATAATATATTACAAGTATGCTAAAGTTTACTTAAATATACCAACAAATCTAATAATATACTTCAAATACGAGATGTATCTTTATACTATATCTGATGTGTACTATGAATATAATATCATTACAGTTACATTGTTTATTCAGGCTTTTGGTATACTATAAATATGCTATCATCGCACTTCAGTACACTTATTAACAGTGTACTTTAAATTAATTGTCACTGGACATTAGCGAGAACTGGAACACGTTGTCAAACACTTCGATCCAGAGCATCCTAAACATGCTCAATGGATGACATGTCTGGTGAGTATGCAGGCCATAGAATAACTGGGATATTTTCAACTTCCAGGAATTGTGTACAGATCCTTGCAACATGGGCTCGTGCATTATCATGCTGAAACTAGGACATTTTTAAGTGACCCCAAACCTTTGAACGGTAGTGTCATCTGTAAGGTGTCAAATTGATGACGCTGCAGAGGCGAAGCAGGTACGGGGAGTCAAACATTTAATATGGAACGGACATGGAACGAGACAGGAACAGCGTCAGCACACGGGTAACACAGACAAATCAGTACAGCAGCGGGGAGCAGAGCTGGGGAACTGACAAATATAGGGGAGGTAATAAACAGGTGATTGAGTCAAATCAAATGTTATTAGTCACATGCGCCGAATACAACAAGGGTAGACCTTACAGTGAAATGCTTACTTACGAGCCCCTAACCAACAATGCAGTTGGATAAGAGTAAGAATTAAAAGTACCAAGTAATTAAAGAGCAGCAGTAAAATAATAATAATAATGAGACTATATACAGTGGGGTACCGGTACAGAGTCAATGTGCGGGGACACCGGTTAGTTGAGGTAATATGTACATGTAGGTAGAGTTATTAAAGTGACTATGCTAAGTGACTATGCTTAGATGATAACAACAGAGAGTTGCAGCAGTGTAGGCGAGGGGGGGGGGGGGGGGCAATGCAAATAGTCTGGGTAGCCATTTGATTAGGTGTTGTTGCTGTTCAGGAGTCTTATGGCTTGGGGGTAGAGGCTGTTTAAAACCTCTTGGACCTAGACTTGGCGCTCCGGTACCACTTGCCATGGGTAGCAGAGAGAACAGTCTATGACTAGGGCCTTCCTCTGACACCGCCTGGTATAGAGGTCCTGGATGGCTTGGCCCCACTGATGTACTGGACCGTTCGCACTACCCTCTGTAGTGGCTTGTGTTCGGAGGCCGAGCAGTTGCCATACTAGGCAGTGATGCAACCAGTCAGGATGCTCTCGATTGGTGCAGCTGTAGAACCTTTTAAGGATCTGAGGACACATGCCAAATCTTTTCAGTCTCCTGAGGGGGAATAGGTTTTGTCATGCCCTCTTCAAGACTGTCTTGGTGTGCTTGGACCATGTTAGTTTGTTGGTGATGTGGACACCAAGGAACTTGAAGCTCTCAACCTGCTCCACAGCAGCCCCATTGATGAGTTTGGGGGCGTGCTCTGTAGTCTTTTTCCTGTAGTCCACAATCATCTCCTTTGTCTTGATCACGTTGAGGGAGAGATTGTTGTCCTGGCACCACACGGCCAGGTCTCTGACCTTCTCCCTATAGGCTGTCTCGTCGTTGTCAGTGATCAGGCCTACCACTGTTGTGTCATTGGAAAACTTAATGATGTGGTTGCAGTCGTGCCTGGCCATGCAGTGAACAGGGAGTACAGGAAGGTACTGAGCACGCACCCCTGAGGGGCCCCTGTGTTGAGGATCAGTGTGGCGCATGTGTTGTTACCTACCCTTACCACCACGGTGGTGGCCCGTCAGGAAGTCCAGGATCCAGTTGCTGAGGGAGGTGCTTAGTCCCAGGGTCCTTAGCTTATTGATGAGCTTTGAGGGCACTATGGTGTTGAACGCTGAGCTGTAGTCAATGAATAGCATTTTCACATTGGTGTTATTTTTGTCCAGGTGGGAAAGGGCAGAGTTTAGTGCAATAGAGATTGCATCATCTGTGGATCTGTTGGGGCGGTATGCAAATTGGAGTGGGTCTAGGGTTTCTGGGATAATGGTGTTGATGTGAGCCATGACCAGCCTTTCAAAGCACTTCATGGCTACAGACGTGAGTGCTACGGGTCGGTAGTCATTTAGGCAAGTTACTTTAGTGTTCTTGGGCACAGCCACTTTGGTGGTCTGCTTAAAACATCTCCCTATAAGGAGATGTTGTATTAACAGACTCGGACAGGGAGAGGTTGAAAATATCAGTGCCACTTGCCAGTTGGTAAGCGCAAGCTCGCAGTACACATCCTGGTAATCCATCTGTCCCTGTGGCCTTGTGAATGTTGACCTGTTTAAAGTTCTTACTCACATCGGCAGTGGAGAGAGTGATCACACAGTCGTCCGGAACTGCTGGTGCTCTCATGCATGTTTCAGTGTTACTTGCCTCGAAGCGAGCATACAAGTCATTTAGCTCGTCTCGTAGGATCGTGTCTGCTGTGCTTCCCTTTGTAATCTGTGATAGTTTGCAAGCCCTGCCACATCCAACAAGCGTCGGAGCTGGTGTAGTATGATTAGATCGTAGTCCTTTATTGTCGCCTTGCCTTTTTTTTTTTTTCCTATTTTACCTTTATTTAAACAGGCAAGTCAGTTAAGAACAAATTCTTATTTTCAATGACGGCCTAGAAACAAAGAAACAAAGTGGCTGTGCCCAAGAACACTAAAGTAACTTGCCTAAATGACTACCGACCCGTAGCACTCACGTCTGTAGCCATGAAGTGCTTTGAAAGGCTGGTCATGGCTCACATCAACACCATTATCCCAGAAACCCTAGACCCACTCCAATTTGCATACCGCCCCAACAGATCCACAGATCCTCAGTGGCAGAACGACAGATTTGTACCTTGTCAGCTCGGGGGTTTGAACTTGCAACCCTCCGGTTACTAGTCCAACACTCTAACCACTAGGCTACCTTGCCGCCCCATCGAAGGCCTGTTTGATGGTTCGTCGGAGGGCGTAGCGGAATTTCTTATAAGCTTCCGGGTTAGAGTCCCACTCCTTGACAGTGCCAGCTCTAGCCTTTAGCTCTGTGCAGATGTTCCCTGTAATCTAACCAGAGGCCAGAGGCCATGGGATATGTACGTAGGGTCACTGTGGGGGAAGACGTCATCGATGCACTTATTGATGAAGTCGGTGACTGATGTGGTGTACTCTTCAATGCCATCGGAGGAATGCCATCGTTTTGCTCTTTATCTAATATACTAAGAATATACTTAAGTATAAAAAAGTGTCCCAATTTAAATAGTTTTAAGTATATTTAATATACTTAAATGCTAATAAAATACTAATAAAATGTACATTAAATGCATTAAATCTGTTTAAAATTGTTCCAATTTAGATAATTTTGTATATACTTGCTAATAAAGTATTATTTAAGTATATATTTATTTTTTAATCCACTTAAAATGGTACAAATGAAATGCTTAATTACAAGCTCTTTCCCAACAACGCAGTAGTCAATATCAAGTAAAGAGAAATATGAGAGAAGAAAAAAAAAGAATGCAAACTATATACAGGACAGTGCCAGTACCAATATTACAATGTGCATGGGTAATGGAGTAATTGAGCTAGGTAAAAAAGTGACTGGTAGCAGGATAAATACTAATGGAACCGCCTGCCGGACAATACCAGGGAGAGGACCATCCATGGCTGGGTTGACTGTGGTCTTTGATAATCTTCAAATCAAATCAAATCAAATTTTTATTTTTCACATACACATGGTTAGCAGATGTTAATGCGAGTGTAGCGAAATGCTTGTGCTTCTAGTTCCGACAATGCAGTAATAACCAACAAATAATCTAACTAACAATTCCAAAACTACTGTCTTATACACAGTGTAAGGGGATAAAGAATATGTACATAAAGATATATGGATGAGTGATGGTACAGAGCAGCATAGGCAAGATACAGTAGATGGTATTGAGTACAGTATATACATATGAGATGAGTATGTAAACAAAGTGGCATAGTTAAAGTGGCTAGTGATACTGTATTACATAAGGATGCAGTAGATGATATAGAGTACAGTATATACGTATACATATGAGATGAATAATGTAGGGTATGTAAACATTATATTAGGTAGCATTGTTTAAAGTGGCTAGTGATATATTTTACATCATTTCCCATCAATTCCCATTATTAAAGTGGCTGGAGTTGAGTCAGTGTGTTGGCAGCAGCCACTCAATGTTAGTGGTGGCTGTTTAACAGTCTGATGGCCTTGAGATAGAGGACATACCAAATCCCTTACGCCTTCACAATTGTGCTGGTGTGAGAGGACCATGTTATGTCCTCAGTGATGTGGACACTGAGGAACTTGAGTCTCTTGACCCTGTCCAATGCGGCCCCGTCGATGTAGATGGGGGGGTGCACACACCCCTGTTTCCTGTAGTCCACAATTAGCTCCTTGTTCTTGCTGACGTTGAGAGAGAGATTGTTGTCCTGGTACCACACTGCCAGGTCTCTGACCTCTCCCTTTAGGCTTTCTCATCGCCATCTGTGATCAGGCCTACAACTGTTGTGTCATCAGCAAACTTGATAATGGACTTGAAGCTGTGCGTGGCCGCACAGTCATTGGTAAACAGGGAGTACAGGACGGAGCTAAGCATGCACCCCTGGGATCCCCCATGTTGAGGGTCAGCGTGGCGGAGGTGTTGTCGCCTACCCTCACCACCTAAGGTTGGCCTGTCAGGAGTCCAGGATCCAGCTGCAGAGGGAGGTGTTCAGTCTCAGGGTCTGATGATGAGCTTGGAGAGCACTATGGTGTTGAGCTGTAGTCAGTTAACTGCATTCTCACACAGGTATTCCTCTTGTCTAGTTGGGAGGGCAGTGCAATTGAGATTGCATCGTCTGTGGACGATGGGGTGGTCTGTTGGGGTGGTTTGCAAATTGGAGTGGGTCCAGGGTATCTGGGATATTTGACTTTACTATTTATATTTTTGACAACTTTTACTTTTGCTTCACTACATTCCTAAGGAAAATAATGTACTTTTTACATTTTCCCTGTCACCCAAAAGTCCATTTTGAATGCTTAGCAGGACAGAAAAACGGTCCAATTCACGCACTTATCAAAAGAACATCCCTGGTCATCCGTACTGCCTTTGATCTGGCGGATTCACTAAACACAAATGCTTCATTTGTAAATGATGTCTGAGTGTTGGAGTGTGCCCCTGACTCTCCGTAAAATTAAAAAACAAGAAAATAGTGCCGTCTGGTTTGCCTAACATAAGGAATTTTAAATGATTTATACTTTTACTTTTGATACGTATGTATATTTTTAAAATTACATTTACTTTTGATACTTAAGTATCATTAAAATCAAATACTTTTAGACTTTTACTCAAGTAGTATTTTACTAGGTGAATTTCACTTTTACTTGAGTCATTTTCTATGGATTTTTTTTTATTTTTTAAATGTGATAATGCATTTGATCAAATAATTTGTTTTATTTTATATATAGATTAGACTAGATGAGATTTGATTGCTCTTGTATGAACGGGCAATATTGTGTGCAACATCTGCAATCACAATATATTACTCACGCAATAATAATTTAAAAAAGACCAAGCTGAAGCATGTCTTCGATGGAAATGACTGGGGTTCCGAAAAGTGTCAATAGAGGGGACAAAAGGCATGAGTGGAGGGCTTTCAGAACACAGAGTCCTTGGCTGCTGTGCAACAGTTGTTTGACTGCTTATTTTAGGGTGGATTCTCTAGATAGCCATCTAAGGGCATGGTTAGAAAGCCCAGGCAGTAGGTGGATAGATACCCAAATTAAATCTGTAGGGGATCCACTCAGTGATCCAGTGATCCTGTCCTGTATGCTCCACTGAGCCCACACCATAGAGCTCTAACCAAGACCACCGCCCCTTGATAATCCAGAAAACACGGTTCATGCTATGATCAATGAATTGGCTATGATCAATGAATTGGCTATGATCAATGAATTGGCTATGATCAATGAATTGGCTCTGTCTGGGGCTGGTCTTATTGAGGAGACCTGACCCTCTCACTGCTATGCAATAAACACTGTCAGGGCATGAGAAGGAGAGGAAAACAAAGATTGTGTGTGTGTGTGTGTGCGTGTGCGTGTGTGTGTGTGTGATGACTGTGGCATGCTGTGCCCTTGGCCAGGCCAAGGTTTTATTCGGGGCAAATAACTGCTGCCCGGAATCACACTTCCTAGTAGCCACCTGGTTCAAAGGCTCCATTCCAGGCAGCTCTTGCCCCGGCTTCCTTCCTGAATCGCCCCTCCCCTTCTCACACTATACAGAGCTGCAAAACTAATGGAAAACGGAGTTACCTCATTGTTTATCTAAATAAAGCCCCGAACTCAACATAGGATCCAGGCCTATAGGAGAGGTGACAAACCCTGCAATGATTCATTAGTGCTGGCTCAGAGTTTCTGAAAGGGAGTGGGAGAGAGGGAAGGAATCAACCACCTTAGTGGAAGTGTTACCTCGGGGGCGAGGTGAAATGAGACTGCTTTATGCAATATTTGTTGCCCTAGGTTGCCTGGGCGACTGCATTGTGAAGTAAATTGAGCGTAGCTGTGGCGTGATAGGGCCGCGCGACCTAATGCATAACTTGTTTGGTTGGAAGGGAGAGCTTGTTTGCTCTCTCTCTCTCTCTCTCTCTCTCTCTCTCTCTCTCTCTCTCTCTCTCTCTCTCGCTCTCTCTCTCTCTCTCTCTCTCTCTCTCTCTCTCTGCTTATGTGCTTATATGGAGAGCTGTTGGTCTTTGATGTTTACTGATAGTCATCGTAGATAGGCGATGGCTCTGGTGACCCCAGCTACCTATCATAGAATTCTTGTAGGGTTTTTGACACCAATGTTGATCTATCATGGAAATCTATTAGGTTCCCTATGTTAGCAAATGGTCCTCTGGTGATTTTGAGGGTTGCGAAAGCAGTAGTTATAAGACTCGTCGCGACTGTAGGCCTAAGGAACGGAACCCTTGTGTCAGGATCTTAAAAAAGGTGACCTGTTTGGTTGATATATATTCTTGTAGCCCTGACGTTAGGGAGTGTCAACCTGACTAGTCCCTGCGTCTGCTGTGAAAACATATTCATTCCAACAGCGAGACTTAACATGACTCAGTATGCAGATATAATATGTCCAGTCCAAAAACATTTGTCAAGAATCTAACTCCCTGGCTCGCACAAACGTTGTGTAATTCAAAGGTGCGGCTTATTGATGTGGCTTGCGACAGCAGCCACACTTTAAATATATATATATATTTTTAAATATATGTTTTATTATAGTTATTATTTAGCACGCCACTAGTCTTAGACCATTTAAGCTCGACACGCAATTCAACAGTTTAGAATAAAATAAATCAAATTCAGTTGCATTTGTCACATGCCCCGAGTACAACAGGTTTAGACCTTACAGTGAAATGCTGACGTGTGCTTGCCTACAATGTTTTGATACCCCTTATACTTTTTAAACTATTATACCTTTATTCAACTTCATCCACTTTAATGGGATTTCTTCAACATTCTGAACCTCCCGTTGTTAAAAACATTCCCTCTGAAGCTGTGACTTCAAACATTCTATTCGGCTGAAAACAATGTAACCTTTGACCCAAATCAACTACTTTGACCCAAATCAACTACTTTGACCACTGTCCCAGGACTTTAGAAAAAAAACGTACGCCGCATGGCATCGTGGTCTCTGCTATTTACATCTGACATCGGAACAGGATTATCTTCTACCGATCAAACGTTACTGCTGTTTTAGTAGCCACATCAACTAGATTCATTAAAGCTAACTTGCCACTGTTGAGTGTACTGTCATAGAAATCAAATTGAATTTGTTACGTACGTCAAATACAACAGGTAGACCTTACAGTGAAATGCTTACTTACAAGCCCCTAACCAACAATGCGGTTTTAAGGAAAACAAGAGTTAAGAATGTATTTACTAAATTAACTAAAGTAAAAAATATAAAATAGTTAAAATAACAATAAAAATAACGAGGCAGTATACAGGACGTACCTGTACCGAGTCAATGTGCGGGGGTACAGGTTAGTCGAGGTAATTGAGGTTATATGGACATGGAGGTAGATGTAAAGGGACTATGCCTAGATAATGAACAGCGAGAAGCAGCAGCGTAAAGACGGGGGGAGGGACAAGGCAAATAGTTTGGGTGGCGATTGGATTAGTAGTGGGGACGACATCGTCGATGCACTTATTGATAAAGCCGGTGACTGATGTAGTATACTCCTCGGATGAATCCCGTGACATATTCCAGTCTGTGCTAGCAAAACAATCCTGTAGCTTAGGATCAGCGTCACCTAACCACTTCCGTATTGAGCGAGGAATCAGGAGGATAGAGTCATCGCTGTTCTGATAGCCAGAAACTATTTTCAGTCATAAGAGACGATGGCGGAAACATTATGTACAAAATAAGTTACAAACAACGCGAAAAAGCACACAAAATAGCACAGTTGGTTAGGAGCCCAAAACACGGCAGACATCTCCTCGGACGCCATTATATGTGTATGAACCTTCAGAAGTGTCAAATTATAGCACTGGGTGAGCATTCTTAGCATCAGACAGTGACACTTGACACAAATCAGTTGCTTAACTACTTTCCCAACAATAGACATCTTGATCTAATGTCGTATTCAAATATCATACAATATACAAATACTGTGTGTTTACACCAGCATAGGGTACATTGATGAGTTAGCTGCAGAATGATGTTGTGATGACGAGGATGGGGGCACCTAGAGAGTAGTAAGACAGATGAAGAAGCATCATTCTGCAGGTGTGCTTGGTGCAGCGTGCCATCTGGATGTACTGTAGCCTTCCTATCCGTCACTCCTGGCAGTCTGGCAGGTGTGCAGGCGCTGTCTCTCCCTGCTCTTTTTCCATCTTCCTCTCTCTCTGTCTCTTGCTCATTCCCTTTCTTGGCTTCATCTGTGTAAAGGCAGAGTTAGGAGACTCGATGTCCTCCTTCTCTCTCCCTCCTCACCCTCCCTCGCTCCTTCCGTCCCTCCTCACCCTCCCTCGCTCCTTCCGTCCCTCCTCACCCTCCCTCGCTCCTTCCGTCCCTCCTTCCCTGGTATTCAGCACTGGCACCGGGCCAGGTGGCAGCCACGGTTACATAAGCAGAGATGGTGCTGTGCTTGGCAGTGGCACAAGGCTCTGTCCCATGGGTTAATTAAGCTCTGCCGTTAGAGAGCTGCAGTATTTTCAGCTGTCGTCATGGCTTTTCTGAATTCCCCCCCA
The DNA here is from genome assembly GCF_045791955.1 of Oncorhynchus clarkii lewisi. NCBI lineage: Eukaryota > Metazoa > Chordata > Actinopteri > Salmoniformes > Salmonidae > Oncorhynchus > Oncorhynchus clarkii. The sequence continues at coordinate 2,322,549 of NC_092176.1, read as the reverse complement.
ATCGCTAATTAAATTAGGTCCCTCCCATGTACACGCACGCACTCACATACCACACACACACACACACACACACACACACCGACAGATATGCACTGAGTTTTCAAAACATTAAGGACACTCTTTCCATGACATAGACTGACCAGGTGAATCCAGGTGAAAGTTATGATCCCTTATTGACGTCACTTATTAAATCCTCTTCAATCAGTGTAGATGAAGGGGAGGAGACAGGCTAAAGAAGGATGTTTAAGCCTTGAGGAAATTCAGACATGTAATGTGTGCCATGCAGAGGGTATGTGGGCAATCCACAAGATTTAAGTGTCTTTGAACGGGGTATGGTAGTATGTGCTAGGTGCACTGGTTTGTGTAAAGAACTGCAACGCTGCTGGGTTTGTCACGCTCAACAGTTTCCCGTGTGTATAAAAAAATGGTCCACCATCCAAAGGACATCCAGCCAACTTGACACAACTGTGGGAAGCATTGGATTCAACATAGGCCAGCATCCCTGTGGAACGCTTTCGACACCTTGTAGGGTCCATGCCCTGACGAATTGAGGCTGTTCTGAGGGCAAAATGGGCGGGTGCAACTCAATATTAGGAAGGTGTCCTTAATGTTTTGTACAGTCAGGTTATATACACGCATGCACACACACAAACACAGTGTGGACTGCAGTCCCCTTCGGTAGGACACACACACAGGGTCCTGGACGGGTACCCAAGAAGTATTTGTAACTTGTTGTTATTTATTTTGGTCCTGCCTGCCTTTGCGCATTGTGATGTAACAGGTCTGCAGGAGGGGGGAGGGATAGGACTGGTCCAACTCGGGGTGTCATAAACAAAAATGGACCCCCTTTCCCCTCCCCTCGTACTGTAAAAAAATATTTGCACACCCTCCCTCCCCCCTCATGGAAGGAACTCAAAATAATGTTTACGACCACAAACACAAATAATTGTAGCGACTCTGTGTCGATAAACGTGGATATCGACTTTGCCACTGTAGCATGCTTTTTTGGCACAGTCGATGCCACGCAGGGCTACGGGCCAGAAGGGTGAGGGTTCGCCGACTACCACTGACGAGCTCACTCTCCCTACATGTTTCATTACACTACGATCAGAGCTGGTTGCAGACAATAATGATGCCATCTTTATATCAACAGGTTTCTGTGCCAGTGCACGACACAACCAATAGGCAAAGCATACCAACTTTGGGCGCTTCAACATCATGGTTTGCAGTATAGGCTATATTTAGGCTATGTTGAAGCATTAGATATGAGTGGGCGAGGTATAGCCGCTAGAAGAGGAAGCATTAAGCTTCCCTGAATCACTGGACCTGCTGGGAGCATATGTGGCCACGCTGTTATAGGACGACGTGGGAGATTGAACCGATCTTAGCATCAGAACTTAAAATACAGCCTTAAAAGCCTGCTACTGTGCCTTTCTACACCTTATCAACCGACGAGAGTTTATCCAAACGGCATGAAATATTCAAATGGAGGACATGCGGCTAGGATGGAAGAAATGATATAGCAAAACCTACAAAATGGAGAATGTAAACCAGGGGGAAAAAATTAGCTACAATAAAAAAACACACAACCCTCCCCAAACCCCCCAAAAAGTTACACAACCCTCCCCTATTTTGGACCACCCCACCCACCCCAGTAAATTTCAAACTGTTCCTAATACTAGCCGGCTGAGGTCAGACCGCAGAGGGAAAGTGTAAATGGGAAAGTGTAAGTGTTTTTTGTGCCAGTGTTATTTTGCATGAACTGTATTAGTGTGAGTGAGATTGAGGAGGCTGGATGTTGTGTAGAGAAGAGCATAGTATACAGGCAAATGTTATGCCTTATTCGTTTTGCTGCATGTTTGTTTGTGTGCATTAGTGTATTTCTTTGGGCCTTTCAGCTGACTCCCCTCTCTGTGTCTCTCTCTCTCTCTCTCTCTTTTTCTGTCTCTCTCTCTCTGTCTCTCTCTCTCTCTCTCTCTCTGTCTCCCTCCATATCGCTCTCTCTTTCTATCTCTCTCTCTCTCTCTCTCTCTCTCTCTCTCTCTGTCTCCCTCCATATCGCTCTCTCTCTCTCTCTCTCTCTCTGTCTCCCTCCATATCGCTCTGTCTCTCTCTCTCTCTCTCTCTCTCTCTCTCTCTCTCTCTCTCTCTCTCTCTCTCTCTCTCTCTCTCTGTCTCCCTCCATATCGCTCTGTGTCTCTCTCTCTCTCTCTCTCTCTCTCTCTGTCTCCCTCCATATCGCTCTGTGTCTCTCTCTCTCTCTGTGTTGTAGATCTGTTTCCTGGTGTCGGCGTTCCGTGGTCGTGTCTTCTCCGAGGACAGCTGTGCTGTCCTGGGCCTCTTCTCCCACTACTTCCACCTCAGCCAGTTCAGCTGGATGCTCATCCAGGTAAGGCCTGCTGCTGACACCTGGGCCTGTATGTATCAAGCTTCTTGGAGTCAAAGTGCTGATCTAGGATCAGGTCCACCTGTACATTGAGTCGTGTTCATTCTGATCGATATAAAAGGCAAAGCTGATCCTAAATCAGCACTCCTATTCTAAAACATTTCATACATACTGCTCTAACCCTAAACTAACCAGGACAATGTTGGTTTGGTGAGTCGTCTCATTACATTTCCAAATATGCTCCCTCTGTGAGTCCAGTCATAGTCACATGAATACAAAAGCGCATTAAGTGATGCTATGTTTCCGTTATTTTCTTGATTTCTTTTGGTTTGATACTACATATTAGATTAAAAAAAAAATTCACTGAAGGGCCTGAGTCCTATAGTCAAGGTTCGCCACTGAGTTTTTTATTGAATGATCAGCCTCGTTTAAGGTCAGATGCAACCAGTTGACGGGTGGGTTGTCTAAAGAAGTGTAGACCTGAACAATGGCACATAGCAGGCACTGAAAGACTGGCATACTGTTCTCCGGGCCATCTGTACACCTGCGCCAACCTGTTGAAAGCTGTTCTGATAGTCCTATGCTGCCTTGGCACACACGTTGGCACGCAAGGCCCATGTATGCCCATTTCCGCTTGTGTGGACAATGAGGGTCATTCAGTCAGGGTGCTCCCCCTCTCTGTCTCTCTCTCTCTCTCTCTCTCTTGTACGATAGTCGGCGTTGAGTGGCGGCATTTCTGTCATCAAAGACCAATTGTGGACGCTAGAATTGATATACTGCACCTCGGATGCTCATATCCTTTGCGCTGTCATTTGTTATTTGTCAACTCTTCCTGAATTTAATTGCAGGGCACTTCTTGAAATGATAAGTCAACGGATCGGATTTGAGGCTTTGAAAGGGAAATTGGTTTGTATCTTTCCCTAGATAGTTTGATTTCATGAATACAATTGCAGTTCTACCATGTCAAATAGGACTTTTGTGACTGTCACTTGGCAGAAATAGATGTTCATTCTTTCCTTTGTACTTTACCTGACACGTGCGTTTTTATGTAATGTGTGGCAAAATCCCAGGTTAGCGTGTACGTCGTGTATTTGTGCTCGTACTTGTGTGATAAGATTGGGATTCCAAGTTCTCTTACCCCCCCCCCCAACCCCCACATAAACACACCTCCTTCTGACCCTCTTCCATTCTCACGTAACTGCTTCAAAACACACACACACACACTCCGCTCTAAAAACGATCACACGTAGGCTTCAAATGGTTCATAATTTGATATTTAAACTTGAAATGAATCCCAGAGGTGGTGTATAGATGACCTGTGACCTATTTGCAGGGACAGGAATGCTGTGAGCATGGCCTAGTTAATTACACATGGTCAAGACAAGCTGATACACCGTACCTCGGAGTCTTACCCCAAATGAACTGCACCCGCTTCTTGCAATAACAGGCTGTTATCTTCACCTGCGGCGCTCCACTTCTGTTCTTTGTGACGCGGAGGAAAGCTCTAGTTGTTTATGTACTGGATGTGATCTGTCTTGGCATCTAAAAGTATTTTTTCTGAAAATGAAAAGATTAAATTGGCTAATGGGCCTCCCGGGTGGCGCAGTGGTTAAGGGCGCTGTACTGCAGCTCCAGCTGCGCCAACAGAGACTCTGGGTTCGCGCCCAGGCTCTGTCGTAACCGGCCGCGACCGGGAGGTCCGTGGGGCGACGCACAATTGGCCTAGCGTCGTCCGGGTTAGTGAAGGTTTGGCCGGTAGGGAAATCCCTGTCTCATCAGCGACTCCTGAGGCGGGCCTTGCGCATTGCGCGCTAACCAAGGTTGCCAGGTGCACGCTGTAGTAGCCGTGTAACTGCATTATCTATGTTTCTCAAGCCTGATTGAAATACTTTCAAGATGACCTGGGAGATGTTTGAATGAATAAAGTTTGACTCTGAGATTTCTTAGTAAGTCAATAGGAAACTCGCAGCTAAATGTTGGCAGAACGCTGGCAGCCTGGCGTGATGGAAACACACAGTATTAGTTGAGCTGATTTGGTGGTGGAAAAGGTCAACTGCAATACACACTGGAAAGTGTTCACACAGCCATAGGAAGACACTGCGTTGGTGTGTGATGGTGCCGTTACCTTTTTTCCCCTTTCAACTCTCTGACCTGGAGTCAGTCAAATTGACAAAGTAGCATCTTTCTCTCTCTCCGTCTGTCTCTCCATTTCTCTCTCTCTGTCTGTCTCTCCATCTCTTTCTCTGTCTGTCTCTCCATCTCTCTCTCTGTCTGTCTCTCCATCTCTCTCTCCGTCTGTCTCTCCATCTCTCTCTCTCTCTCTCTCTCTCCGTCTGTCTCTCCATCTCTCTCTCTCTCCGTATGTCTCTCCATCTCTCTCTCTCTCCGTCTGTCTCTCCATCTCTCTCTGTCTCTCCATCTCTCTCTCTCCGTCTGTCTCTCCATCTCTCTCTCTCTGTCTGTTTCTCCATCTCTCTCTCTTTCTCTCTCTCTCTCTCTCTCTCTCTCTCTCGCTCTCTCTCCGTCTGTCTCCCCATCTCTCTCTCTCTCTCCGTCTGTCTGTCCATCTCTCTCTCTCTCTCTCTCTCTCTCTCTCTCTCTCTCTCTCTCTCTCTCCGTCTGTCTCTCTCTCTCTCTCTCTCTCCGTCTGTCTTTCCATCTCTCTCTCTCTCTCTCTCCGTCTGTCTCTCCATCTCTCTCTCCGTCTGTCTCTCCATCTCTCTCTCTCTCCGTCTGTCTCTCCATCTCTCTCTCTGTCTGTCTCTCCATCTCTCTCTCTCTCTGTCTGTCTATCCATCTCTCTCTCTCTCCGTCTGTCTCTCCATCTCTCTCTATCTCTGTCTGTCTCTCCATCTCTCTCTCTCTCTGTCTGTTTCTCCATCTCTCTCTCTCTCTCTCTCTCTCTCTCTCTCCGTCTGTCTCTACATCTCTCTCTCTCTCTCTCTCTCTCTCTCTCTCTCTCTCTCTCCATCTGTCTCTCCATCTCTCTCTCTCTCTCTCTCTCTCTCTCTCTCTCTCTCTCTCTCTCTCTCTCTCTCCGTCTGTCTCTCCGTCTCTCTCTCTCTCTCTCTCTCTCTCTCTCTCTCTCTCTCTCCGTCTGTCTCTCCATCTCTCTCTCTCTCTCTGTCATGTCTTTTTTTTGCATCTCTTCCCCTTTAAAACCACCAAGATGTGATGTCTGATGCGTCTTCTTTGGTTTCACTTCTCTCTTTCTGCGGTAGTAGCTCATGAGAATATCGCTGACACCCCTGGCTTCATCGACGTCCCTACTCTCTTCCCGATACTCCATAATATTGATCGGATGGGGTATCCACCCACTACCCTCCCTCTCCTTGAGTCGTCAGGTATCAGCTTTTTGCTAAGTGGTGTATGCGCGGACGCCAGCCAGGAGGCTTTCACAGACCATATTGCACTAAATCAGCATTAAAGGTTCAACGCAGACATTTTTAAAATCTCAATATCAAATCATTTCTGGGTAACAACTAAGTACCTTACTTAAAATGGCTTCTTAGCAAAAAGCAATTTCTCAAGCAAGATTTTTGCTAGGACTGTCTGGGAGTAGGGTGGGGGGAAACTGAAAACAAACTCTTATTTGCAGAGAGGTTTGGAACTCTCTTTCTTATTGGTCTATTAACTAATTTACCACCTGATGTCACCAGGCAGGCCAAAACGTCATCCTACCAAAAACAAGCTGAAATTTCAGGCGGTCTTTTCAAACAGCTTACACTAAAAGGGGATTATCATCATTTTTTAAATGTCACAATACTACTCCCATCTCATAGTGTGGAAATATACAGTGCCTTGCGAAAGTATTATTTTGCACGCCCAATTTTTCAGTTTTTGATTTGTTAAAAAAGTTTGAAATATCCAATAAATGTCATTCCTCTTCATGATTGTGTCTCACTTGTTGTTGATTCTTCACAAAAAATACAGTTTTATATCTTTATGTTTGAAGCCTGAAATGTGGCAAAAGGTCGCAAAGTTCAAGGGGGCTGAATACTTTCGCAAGGCACTGTATATAAAACACAGGAAAATTACGTTTGGATTGCAATGGCCCTGTTGAGCGGTGCAATGGGGGAATACAGGCTGGCCCAGAGCCAAAACATAACAGTGCCTAATTGAGTCAGCCAGTCTACGAGCCCTTGCGGTGAGCATCTTGGATACAGAGGCCCGGCTAGGACTGTCTTACCATAGGGCTCCACAACATTATGTAACGGCAAGCCAATACTTGCCAAAGCCTCTCCGGCCTATCCGGAGCCAGTGTTCGTGCTGAAGGAATCAACACAAACCCAACTCCTAATTTGTTTATTCACACCCCAAACTATCACTGATCAAATCAAATCAAAGTTTATTCGTCACGTGCGCCGAATACAACCTTACAGTGAAATGCTTAATTACAGGCTCTAACCAATAGTGCAAAAAAGGTATTAGGTGAACAATAGGTAGGTAAAGAAATAAAACAACAGTAAAAAGACAGGCTATATACAGTAGCGAGTCTATAAAAGTAGCGAGGCTACATACAGACACCGGTTAGACAGGCAGTATGTACATGTAGATATGGTTAAAGTGACTATGCATATATGATGAACAGAGAGTAGCAGTAGCGTAAAAGAGGGGTTGGTGGGTGGGTGGCGGGACACAATGCAGATAGCCCGGGTAGCCACTGTGCGGGAGCACTGGTTGGTCGGCCCAGTTGAGGAAGTATGTACATGGAGTTCCAATCAAAGTGTCAATCCATTAGCAGTCCAATATGATGCATTACACAACCGTTTCTCTCTCTCTCCCGGTCTCTCGTGCTCTTTCTCCCTTACTCTCTCTCCGCTGCTGATGATGCAACACTCAGAGGAGGAGACTGATCATGGAAGCAGAGGGTTTTGTGTGACTGGCATTTGACCCCGCACCCACCCATTCACCGATAACTTTTCAGCTCGTGAATGTAATGGAATCAAATGTGCAATGTTCTGTTCTCCTATTATTATGTGATCCTTTCTTGTACAGAAAAAGATGAGGACCTGGCTGTGGATAGGCCTTTTACGGGTATTATCACAGTCTCGAGTTATGGAGTGTATTTAGTGTCAGCCTCTCTAGGACAAGGTGTACAGCATCTAATACCGAGGGAGATAATCCAAACCTGCTACTCCGCTAGATTACAAAGCAAACAGTAGTGAGCCATGTGGTTCCTGAACAATCCTTTGGCTCTTCGGCTGGAGTTTCTTCCTCCCTACTGGCTAATAACCCCTCACTAACCCCCTTTTGCTCTCTATCCTCCTCGAATCCCCTCTCCTCCTCCCCACTCCACTTCCCCCCCCCCCCCTACTCCTCTTCCTCTCATCACCCTCTCCACCTCCCCTTCCCCTGCCCCCCCCTCTCCTCTTTCCCACTCCTCCCTTTCTTCCCTCCCTTCCCCTCTTCTTTTCCCTTCCCTTCCCCTCCACCTCCCCTTCCCTCCACTCTCCCAGGCAGTGAACTTTTGGCAGGTGTTGGTGATGAACGACGAGCACACGGAGCGGCGTTACCTGGTCTACTTACTGCTGGGCTGGGGACTTCCTGCTCTGGTCATTATCATCCTGGTCATCGTGCTGCTGGGGGGCTTCGGCTGGACCATACACAGTGTTTACGGCCTGGTGCACGGGGATGTGTGAGTGAAGGAAACACACACATCAAGTACAGGAGTACACACACACACACCAGAGCAAACACACTTGGTGAGAGTGAGACTTACTTTGTACAACACAAACACAAATATGCTTACGCATTCGTACAAAGAGCTTAACCCAGTGCCTGATGTAAAGTAGATAACACAAACAAACAAACACACACACACACACACACACACACAAGCACACCCACTTATTCATAGTCGGATGAGGGATGTGTGACTAGCACATCTTTTATACACCAATGCGTGCCCAGTTGTGACTACATGAGTTGCAGACGCTGTACTTTGTGGACATGGTACACGGTCCAGTCCAGGTGTGTCCAACTTACTTTTAAGGCTATGGTCAACACCCAGGTCTATGGTCAGAACAAGCTAGTGTCGTCAGCAGGTTCAGAGGTGGATCTACTGGATGGATCATAAAATGAACAAATTCTCTCTTTACATTGGAGGTGGAGGGAGGCTGTCCCTCCGCTAGTTTCCGAGGTGGAGAGGTAAGCCTTTAAATAACCCACACAGAGCTATTTATACACCTCCAGGAGCTGTGCTGGTGAGGTCATCCTCTCAAACTGCACACACAGGTCCTTACACAGACTTACGTGTGCGTGTCTTAGCATGAAGTGAGGTTTCTTGCGATTTAAAATTAGCCTGTGGTCATGGGTAGGTGTGTCTCTTTAGTGTGGTAGACAGAAGTCTATTTAGTCTTCTGGGCGGTGGCCCCTATCCCCATCAGGGACTGAAGAGTCACCCATCAACAGGGTCAACACAGGACCTCAGCTAGCTGGGTTCCTCTCTGTTCGGGTGGACATTTGGTTTCACCCACAACGCTGGCGTCAGTAGAGGGTTGTTTCCCTCTCTCACACACATACGTGATGTATTATGTTTACGAGGTGTTTACGCTCCGGTCTTATCAGCTGCCATCGCACAATAAATAGGTCAAATGGGAGTGTCTCAATGCGCCAAGACCAAGCGTATTTCCTGTGTTCAATTCAAACGTCATCTCGGTGAATGCGTGAGCTCTCATAACAGATATGTGAGACTTGACATTTCAAGACCTTCTCTCCTCTCACGTTAAGCCAGGCAACACAGCCACATGACTACTCGCTTTGTTGGATAGATGTTTGCTCTGCGGGGGGGGGGCTCTTCTTTCATGCGACAGAGCTAATTATTGGCCAAAGCTCTGTTGTCTCAAGCTGGAGTGGTGGCATTAGAATGCCTCTTGACTGACCAGAGGCTTGAACGGTAATCCCACAGCAAACAGTCTGGGTCTGTCTGTTTGTCTGTCTGTCTGTCACTCGAGAGGCAGGCGGGCATTGTGGGATTGTGGGTAGGTCTGAGTCTGCCCTCTCTCACTGCCCTCCTTGTCTTCTATTGGTCTGCTGGGCTGTGGTCCGATGGTGGGGTTGAGTGGCGGGGGTGGTGATGGTGGGTGTTACCCTCTGTTTGGCAAGGAGGGGTAGAACATTGACCCTGAGTCAACAGAGGATGAGGAGGAAGGAATGAGAGAGAAGGAGAGCTTTTTTGGAAGCATTGGAATGCCAGATGTTAAAAAGGGGAAATAATATAAATATAATAATAATATAGAACTTTGTGTGCATTATTATATAACATCAATTATATTGATGGAATATTCAGAGAGGTAAATAGAGGGAGGAAGAGAATAAGTGCTTTGACCAGATGGTGAAGTGTGGATTGTGTAAGAGCCGTGCAGGGGGTGAAATGTGTATTGTGTATAGAGCAGTGCAGGGGGTGAAGTGTGGAGGGTCTAAGAGCAGTGCAGGGGGTGAAGTGTGGATTGTGTAAGAGCAGTGCAGGGGGTGAAGTGTGGATTGTCTAAGAGCCGTGCAGGGGGTGAAGTGTGGATTGTGTAAGAGCAGTGCAGGGGGTGAAGTGTGGATTGTGTAAGAGCAGTGCAGGGGGTGAAGTGTGGATTGTGTAAGAGCAGTGCAGGGGTGAAGTGTGGAGGGTCTAAGAGCAGTGCAGGGGGTGAAGTGTGGATTGTGTAAGAGCAGTGCAAGGGGGTGAAGTGTGGATTGTCTAAGAGCCGTGCAGGGGGTGAAGTGTGGATTGTGTAAGAGCAGTGCAGGGGGTGAAGTGTGGATTGTGTAAGAGCAGTGCAGGGGGTGAAGTGTGGATTGTGTAAGAGCAGTGCAGGGGTGAAGTGTGGAGGGTCTAAGAGCAGTGCAGGGGGTGAAGTGTGGATTGTGTAAGAGCAGTGCAGGGGGTGAAGTGTGGATTGTGTAAGAGCAGTGCAGGGGGTGAAGTGTGGATTGTGTAAGAGCAGTGCAGGGGGTGAAGTGTGGATTGTGTAAGAGCAGTACAGGGGGTGAAGTGTGGATTGTCTAAGAGCAGTGCAGGGGGTGAAGTGTGGATTGTCTGAGAGCAGTGCAGGGGGTGAAGTGTGGATTGTCTAAGAGCCGTGCAGGGGGTGAAGTGTGGATTGTCTAAGAGCAGTGCAGGGGTGAAGTGTGGATTGTGTATAGAGCAGTGCAGGGGGTGAAGTGTGGATTGTCTAAGAGCCGTGCAGGGGGTGAAGTGTGGATTGTCTAAGAGCAGTGCAGGGGGTGAAGTGTGGAGGGTCTAAGAGCAGTGCAGGGGGTGAAGTGTGGATTGTCTAAGAGCAGTGCAGGGGTGAAGTGTGGAGGGTCTAAGAGCAGTGCAGGGGGTGAAGTGTGGATTGTCTAAAAGCAGTGCAGGAGGTGAAGTGTGGATTGTCTAAGAGCAGTAGAGGGGGTGAAGTGTGGATTGTGTAAGAGCAGTACAGGGGGTGAAGTGTGGATTGTGTAAGAGCCGTTCAGGGGTGAAGTGTGGATTGTGTAAGAGCCGTTCAGGGGGTGAAGTGTGGAGGGTTTAAGAGCAGTGAAGGGGGGGGGAGTGTGGAGGGTCTAAGAGCAGTGAAGGGGGGGGGGGGGGGGGGGGAGTGTGCATCAGTAATGATTGAGGGTAGGAAGGAAAGGAAAGGGAAAGGGGGATACCTAGTCAACTGAGTGCATTCGACTGAAAAGGGTGTACTTCTGAGGGATTAACTCCACATTGAATTGATAAGGTGCCAGGTGGGTGCGTGTAGGTGTGCCTATGCATACGTTTGTGTGTATGTGTGTCTATGCATACATTTGTGTGTATGTGTGCATGTGAGGAAGGTGTTGGCCATTCGAAAATAACTCCGGATTGAATATCTGGTGCTGCAGTCTCACACCGCTCTGCAGATAAGAATTCTTGACACAGTTAGGCCTTTGTAAGAGTACATTGGTGTCGGCTAATGGGGGAGGGGGATCCTAATAAATCAAAGACCATGTGTCTCATGTGTAGCCTGCAGCCTACCTTTACAGCCCTGCATGTAGTTCTGTGCGATGCTGTTGTATCTCTACTCTCTCGTCTCTGCTGTGTTGTATCTCTCCTCTCTCGTCTCTGCTGTGTTGTATCTCTCCTCTCTCGTCTCTGCTGTGTTGTATCTCTATTCTCTCGTCTCTGCTGTGTTGTATCTCTATTCTCTCGTCTCTGCTGTGTTGTATCTCTCCTCTCTCCTCTCTGCTGGGTTGTATCTCTCCTCTCTGCTGTGTTGTATCTCTCCTCTCTCGTCTCTGCTGTGTTGTATCTCTCCTCTCTCCTCTCTGCTGTGTTGTATCTCTCCTCTCTCGTCTCTGCTGTGTTGTATCTCTATTCTCTCCTCTCTCGTCTCTGCTGTGTTGTATCTCTATTCTCTCCTCTCTCGTCTCTGCTGTGTTGTATCTCTATTCTCTCCTCTCTCCTCTCTGCTGTGTTGTATCTCTCCTCTCTGCTGTGTTGTATCTCTATTCTCTCCTCTCTCGTCTCTGCTGTGTTGTATCTCTCCTCTCTGCTGTGTTGTATCTCTATTCTCTCGTCTCTGCTGTGTTGTATCTCTATTCTCTCCTCTCTGCTGTGTTGTATCTCTATTCTCTCCTCTCTCGTCTCTGCTGTGTTGTATCTCTATTCTCTCCTCTCTGCTGTGTTGTATCTCTATTCTCTCCTCTCTCGTCTCTGCTGTGTTGTATCTCTACTCTCTCGTCTCTGCTGTGTTGTATCTCTATTCTCTCCTCTCTCGTCTCTGCTGTGTTGTATCTCTACTCTCTCGTCTCTGCTGTGTTGTATCTCTATTCTCTCGTCTCTGCTGTGTTGTATCTCTATTCTCTCCTCTCTGCTGTGTTGAATCTCTATTCTCTCGTCTCTGCTGTGTTGTATCTCTCCTCTCTGCTGTGTTGTATCTCTCCTCTCTCCTCTCTGCTGTGTTGTATCTCTCCTCTCTCGTCTCTGCTGTGTTGTATCTCTCCTCTCTCGTCTCTGCTGTGTTGTATCTCTCCTCTCTCCTCTCTGCTGTGTTGTATCTCTATTCTCTCGTCTCTGCTGTGTTGTATCTCTATTCTCTCCTCTCTGCTGTGTTGTATCTCTATTCTCTCCTCTCTGCTGTGTTGTATCTCTCCTCTCTCGTCTCTGCTGTGTTGTATCTCTATTCTCTCCTCTCTGCTGTGTTGTATCTCTATTCTCTGCTGTGTTGTATCTCTATTCTCTCCTCTCTGCTGGGTTGTATCTCTCCTCTCTCGTCTCTGCTGTGTTGTATCTCTCCTCTCTCCTCTCTGCTGTGTTGTATCTCTATTCTCTCGTCTCTGCTGTGTTGTATCTCTATTCTCTCGTCTCTGCTGTGTTGTATCTCTATTCTCTCCTCTCTGCTGTGTTGTATCTCTCCTCTCTCGTCTCTGCTGTGTTGTATCTCTCCTCTCTCGTCTCTGCTGTGTTGTATCTCTATTCTCTCCTCTCTCCTCTCTGCTGTGTTGTATCTCTATTCTCTCGTCTCTGCTGTGTTGTATCTCTATTCTCTCGTCTCTGCAGTGTTGTATCTCTATTCTCTCCTCTCTGCTGTGTTGTATCTCTCCTCTCTCGTCTCTGCTGTGTTCTATCTCTCCTCTCTGTTGTGTTGTATCTCTATTCTCTCCTCTCTCCTCTCTGCTGTGTTGTATCTCTCCTTTCTCCTCTCTGCTGTGTTGTATCTCTCCTCTCTCGTCTCTGCTGTGTTGTATCTCTATTCTCTCGTCTCTGCTGTGTTCTATCTCTCCTCTCTGTTGTGTTGTATCTCTATTCTCTCCTCTCTCGTCTCTGTTGTGTTGTATCTCTCCTTTCTCCTCTCTGCTGTGTTGTATCTCTCCTCTCTCGTCTCTGCTGTGTTCTATCTCTCCTCTCTGTTGTGTTGTATCTCTATTCTCTCCTCTCTCGTCTCTGTTGTGTTGTATCTCTCCTCTCTCCTCTCTGCTGTGTTGTATCTCTCCTCTCTCCTCTCTCCTCTCTGCTGTGTTGTATCTCTCGTCTCTGCTGTGTTGTATCTCTCCTCTCTCGTCTCTGCTGTGTTGTATCTCTCCTCTCTCGTCTCTGCTGTGTTGTATCTCTCCTCTCTCGTCTCTGCTGTGTTGTATCTCTCCTCTCTCGTCTCTGCTGTGTTGTATCTCTCCTCTCTCGTCTCTGCTGTGTTGTATCTCTCCTCTCTCGTCTCTGCTGTGTTGTATCTCTCCTCTCTCCTCTCTGCTGTGTTGTATCTCTCCTCTCTCCTCTCTGCTGTGTTGTATCTCTCCTCTCTCCTCTCTGCTGTGTTGTATCTCTATTCTCTCCTCTCTGCTGTGTTGTATCTCTCCTCTCTCGTCTCTGCTGTGTTGTATCTCTATTCTCTCCTCTCTGCTGTGTTGTATCTCTCCTCTCTCCTCTCTGCTGTGTTGTATCTCTCCTCTCTCGTCTCTGCTGTGTTGTATCTCTCCTCTCTCCTCTCTGCTGTGTTGTATCTCTCCTCTCTCGTCTCTGCTGTGTTGTATCTCTATTCTCTCCTCTCTCGTCTCTGCTGTGTTGTATCTCTATTCTCTCCTCTCTCGTCTCTGCTGTGTTGTATCTCTCCTCTCTGCTGTGTTGTATCTCTATTCTCTCGTCTCTGCTGTGTTGTATCTCTATTCTCTCCTCTCTGCTGTGTTGTATCTCTATTCTCTCCTCTCTCGTCTCTGCTGTGTTGTATCTCTCCTCTCTGCTGTGTTGTATCTCTATTCTCTCCTCTCTCGTCTCTGCTGTGTTGTATCTCTATTCTCTCCTCTCTGCTGTGTTGTATCTCTATTCTCTCCTCTCTCGTCTCTGCTGTGTTGTATCTCTACTCTCTCGTCTCTGCTGTGTTGTATCTCTATTCTCTCGTCTCTGCTGTGTTGTATCTCTATTCTCTCCTCTCTGCTGTGTTGAATCTCTATTCTCTCGTCTCTGCTGTGTTGTATCTCTCCTCTCTGCTGTGTTGTATCTCTCCTCTCTGCTGTGTTGTATCTCTATTCTCTCGTCTCTGCTGTGTTGTATCTCTATTCTCTCCTCTCTGCTGTGTTGTATCTCTATTCTCTCCTCTCTGCTGTGTTGTATCTCTCCTCTCTCGTCTCTGCTGTGTTGTATCTCTATTCTCTCCTCTCTGCTGTGTTGTATCTCTATTCTCTGCTGTGTTGTATCTCTATTCTCTCCTCTCTGCTGGGTTGTATCTCTCCTCTCTCGTCTCTGCTGTGTTGTATCTCTCCTCTCTCCTCTCTGCTGTGTTGTATCTCTATTCTCTCGTCTCTGCTGTGTTGTATCTCTATTCTCTCGTCTCTGCTGTGTTGTATCTCTATTCTCTCCTCTCTGCTGTGTTGTATCTCTCCTCTCTCGTCTCTGCTGTGTTGTATCTCTCCTCTCTCGTCTCTGCTGTGTTGTATCTCTATTCTCTCCTCTCTCCTCTCTGCTGTGTTGTATCTCTATTCTCTCGTCTCTGCTGTGTTGTATCTCTATTCTCTCGTCTCTGCAGTGTTGTATCTCTATTCTCTCCTCTCTGCTGTGTTGTATCTCTCCTCTCTCGTCTCTGCTGTGTTCTATCTCTCCTCTCTGTTGTGTTGTATCTCTATTCTCTCCTCTCTCCTCTCTGCTGTGTTGTATCTCTCCTTTCTCCTCTCTGCTGTGTTGTATCTCTCCTCTCTCGTCTCTGCTGTGTTGTATCTCTATTCTCTCGTCTCTGCTGTGTTCTATCTCTCCTCTCTGTTGTGTTGTATCTCTATTCTCTCCTCTCTCGTCTCTGTTGTGTTGTATCTCTCCTTTCTCCTCTCTGCTGTGTTGTATCTCTCCTCTCTCGTCTCTGCTGTGTTCTATCTCTCCTCTCTGTTGTGTTGTATCTCTATTCTCTCCTCTCTCGTCTCTGTTGTGTTGTATCTCTCCTCTCTCCTCTCTGCTGTGTTGTATCTCTCCTCTCTCCTCTCTCCTCTCTGCTGTGTTGTATCTCTCGTCTCTGCTGTGTTGTATCTCTCCTCTCTCGTCTCTGCTGTGTTGTATCTCTCCTCTCTCGTCTCTGCTGTGTTGTATCTCTCCTCTCTCGTCTCTGCTGTGTTGTATCTCTCCTCTCTCGTCTCTGCTGTGTTGTATCTCTCCTCTCTCCTCTCTGCTGTGTTGTATCTCTCCTCTCTCCTCTCTGCTGTGTTGTATCTCTCCTCTCTCCTCTCTGCTGTGTTGTATCTCTATTCTCTCCTCTCTGCTGTGTTGTATCTCTCCTCTCTCGTCTCTGCTGTGTTGTATCTCTATTCTCTCCTCTCTGCTGTGTTGTATCTCTATTCTCTCCTCTCTGCTGTGTTGTATCTCTCCTCTCTCGTCTCTGCTGTGTTGTATCTCTATTCTCTCCTCTCTGCTGTGTTGTATCTCTATTCTCTGCTGTGTTGTATCTCTATTCTCTGCTGTGTTGTATCTCTATTCTCTGCTGTGTTGTATCTCTATTCTCTGCTGTGTTGTATCTATATTCTCTGCTGTGTTGTATCTCTATTCTCTCCTCTCTGCTGTGTTGTATCTCTATTCTCTGCTGTGTTGTATCTCTATTCTCTCCTCTCTGCTGTGTTGTATCTCTCCTCTCTGCTGTGTTGTATCTCTATTCTCTGCTGTGTTGTATCTCTATTCTCTCCTCTCTGCTGTGTTGTATCTCTCCTCTCTGCTGTGTTGTATCTCTATTCTCTCGTCTCTGCTGTGTTGTATCTCTCCTCTCTCGTCTCTGCTGTGTTGTATCTCTATTCTCTCCTCTCTGCTGTGTTGTATCTCTATTCTCTCCTCTCTGCTGTGTTGTATCTCTCCTCTCTGCTGTGTTGTATCTCTATTCTCTCGTCTCTGCTGTGTTGTATCTCTCCTCTCTCGTCTCTGCTGTGTTGTATCTCGGCCCTTTGTCCGTATTTGCTCTCTCCTGGCTCATTGGTTCATTCCTCCTCTGCTCCAGTCCTGCTTCCTGGCCGTCTGTGGCATTCATGCCATTCTTCACCCTGGCTGAACCTTTCCTTTCCTCCGCCTCTTCATCTCTCCTCTTTTCAATGTTATCCTGGGCGTGCCTGGCCCATTGACAAGGGTGAGATTATTTGCCAGGTTTCACATTCTGACAACCAGAGAGGCAGTGGGAGCGTATTTTTTTTTAAAGTATGGTTTATGTTACAGCTGTGCAAACGGAAAAATATTGGAGATTTTGATTCAAGTTTATTACAGTGAAAGACTGTTTGCTCGTGATTACGCCACTCAAGTGGACAACATGTTATCACTCTGCATGTTGTGCAGAAAATTGGTATCACTATGATTAGATGATAACGTTAAGGTCAAGCGTGTAATACTTGCTGCAAGTTACATTAAAGGGCCGCTGTATATATATATATATATTTCCACTCTATGAGGTTGGAATAATACTGTGAATTTGTGAAACTGACGATAATGCCCTTTTAGTGTGGGACCTGTTTGAAAAGACCGACCTGAAATTTTAGCTTGTTGGGGTTTTGGCCTGCCCGGTGACATCAGTTAATAGATCAATAAGAAAGAGTTCCCAAACCTCTCTGCCAATAAGAGCTGGTTTTCAGTTTCCCCCTCCCCACTCAGACCACTCCCAGACATCCTAGCAAAAATGATTGTTTGAGAAATTGCACTTGACTAAGAAGCAATTTTTGTTTTCTTTTTGACCATTTTAATTGAAAGCATTCACAGTAAGGTACTTAATTGTTACCCAGAAATGATTTCAAATGAAGATAAAAATGGCTGCATTGAACCTTTTTAAGATTGTTTCCCAAAATCCTGGTCCGATGTTGTGGGCTGGATCAATGTCCTGCGGAAGCTTTTGATGTGCAATAACAGCAAATACCCACACAAAACATCAGCACACCTCTAACTACATATTTGTTCAAAGTTCATTTCTAGCATTGAACATTTTCTGCACAGGGTGCGTCCCAACAATCTCTCCTTCTCCCAGGAACTGGGCACTCGTTCTACTGCTTCCCACAAATGAAGGGAGGTGAACAAGTGCACACTTTGAGACAAAGGAGAGATTATTAGGATGCAACACAGGAGCTCCATGAACATTCCCTCCCACAAGGACACACAAGACACCACGTGACCAACAACAGCAATGTGTCTGTTTAACACGTTCTCCCGCAGGAAGAACATCATGAAATAGTGTATTACTATTACTTGACGTACCTTACATTTTATTATGTTCACCATAGCCAATGATTTACCTTGGTGAAGTAAGGTAGGGCTGTATTTGTGTCCGTTGTTCCACTGCCATATTAGTGCAGTTCTGTGAGATGGCACCGTTGGCATGCTCATTGAGATAAACCTCTCGCCATAACAAGGTGGTTGGGTTGTTTTTCCCAGAGCCAAACACAGGCTCCCTACCTTTCTAAACGACACGACTAGAACACAACAGGGACTGGACAGATGATGGGAGTGAATTCCTCTGAATAGATTACGTGGAAGGAGGGGGAGTGAGAAAGGGGAAGAGAGGAGGGGCGGCAGAGGGAGGGAGAGAGAGTAGAGTGAGTGAGAGAGAGAGAGATGGACAGAAAAGCAGACTGACGGACGGACCGACTAGCAGACAGACAGACACAGACCGACCGACATGCTCCTGAGAAAAGCAGTACTATAAATGAATATTGTTCCCGGCTCTATTTCGAGATCCATGACAAGTGTCAGTGGTCATTAAGGGACCATTGGGGGTGTGACTGTGTCTGGGCATGGAGGAACAGTTGGGCCTCGTGGATACCATAGCTAGGCTTACCACTGGGAGGGTGGCGTGAGGGCCGTCAGAGCAGGGATACCCCTTCAGAAAGAACACAGTGTCTCTTGCTGCACTCCCTGGGGAGTGTGTTTGTTGTGTGAGACTGAGTTGGGAGCCATGTCTGACTGTGCCAATTGGCCCACTGTGGTGCTGAATATTTTGCCCTCCCCAACCATGTGCTGGAATGTGCTGTCGCAAGGACACAACAACACTGAGTGTGACCTTAAACACACACACACACACGCGCGTGCCGAAGTAAGTGCGCAGTACTTCAGCTCATCCCCTTACAATAATGATACAAAGCTACACCAAGATCAAATATGACACAGAATCCAGGATCAGTATTTCACCAGAGATTAGAAGAGGACTGTTCGATTTTTTAATTTTTAATTTGAAGTGGTCAGTGATAGTGGTGGATTTGATCCCTGCAGGATAATGCTCGCTCCCCTGACCAACAGCAGAGCTCGTAGATGACAGCAGCCCTCTCCTCCTTGCACGCTCCGAAGACTTGGCCAAAACAGCAGATGTATCGACGATAAACCTTCGATAAATAAGACGCTGTTTTCAAAAGCCCCCCCCCCGAAAGCCTTAAATAGAAAAATACTTTAATACTTTAAGTTGTGAGAGGGAGGTTGAAGTAGATGTTTGTGCATAAAGGAAATGTCTTTGTAGCTTGTTCTTCACTGGGAAGGCTGAGAGTCTTATGAAGGATCAGAGGTATCAGGCCCTAGATCCTGCTTATGGATGTTGAAGCAAGAATGTCTTTAACTAATACAGCGCAATAAAGGAACATAGCCAGGGCTTCATTTTACTCCTCTCCTTGGCTGTTTACTGCAAGTTTTGTGTAATAACACCCCTCTTCTCTCTCTCTCTCTCCCTCCCTTTCTCCCCTTTCTTTCTTTCTTTCTTTCTTTCTTTCTTTCTTTCTTTCTTTCTTTCTTTCTTTCTTTCTCTCTCTCTCTCTCTCTCTCTCTCTCTCTCTCTCTCTCTCTCTCTCTCTCTCTCTCTCTCTCTCTCTCTCTCTCTCTCTCTCTCTCTCTCTCTATCTCTCTCTCTATCTCTCTCTCTCTCTCTCTGTCTCTCTCTCTGTCTCTATCTCTCTCTCTGTCTCTATCTCTCTCTCTGTCTCTATCTCTCTCTCTGTCTCTCTCTCTCTCTGTCTCTCTCTCTCTCTCTCTCTGTCTGCAGGTGTTTCATTCCTAATATCTATGCTGCTCTGTGTACAGCAGCTCTGGTGCCTCTCATCTGCCTGGTCGGGGTACTAGTGGTTTTCATCCATGCCTACCAGGTCACACAGCAGTGGAAGGCCTACGATGATGTGTACCGCGGACGCACCAACAGCTCAGGTATATTACCCCCCCCACACACACACACACACACACGCACACATACATGCATGCAAGAATACAAACGTGAATTCACACACTGTCTGCCCACTATGAGACTTATGGCATGGGTTGGAGCATCTAGCCACCTCCATGTCTCGAGCAACCAGACCAAGTCTGAAAACCAGCTCTATAGCGAATACATCCTCCACAGAGATACCTTTATTTTCCCGTCTCACCCATCTCCAACAACCCCTAGCAACCCCCACCGCAGCCCCCATGGCTGGCCCATCCACAGATGGTGGGCAGGATGTCCTTGTTCCAACACTCTGTGGTAGGTTCCCTGAAAAGCCTGTGGAGATTGCTTGTTACAACACACATCTAATCCCCAACCCAGGCTGTTGGACTATTTTTCACAATGGCCTGCAAAAACCACCCCGACACGCGCACGCTCATATGGCGTACAAAGCGAGCACGCGTCTGATCAGGCGCCGTAGGGCAACCTTGATTAAAGCTTTATGCAACTTTCACTGCAGTGCAAAACACATGTGTGCCTTGTGCACGTCAGTACAAAACATGTGTGCATTGTGCACGTCAGTACAAAACACATACTATGTGTATGCTACTCACTTGGATTTATGCAGAGTGGGTGGAGACACAGTTCCTTGCACACACACGTTATCCCTGGCTTTTGTTCTGGTCCGTCGGTATCGTGAATCAAATCACTCTCCATTGTTGCTAAGTATCCGTGTTTTGGTCGCTCCCTCCAATGACAAAGCAAAGCCTGAATTAGTGCGAGTCCTTTGGTTGGCAAAGCTGCTCATAGCCTCCCCGCAACACCGTGTGTGGTCTGTGCCACATTGTGTGTGTTAGTGATGCAGGGGTTTACTCATATCCCTGGTCCCTAAATGTCTTTGCTCTGCGATAGATGCAGAGATGACAGAGGGAACTTTAACAATGTCAGCTAGATTGAACCATTCATCCTGTCATTTATGACATTATCCTGGTGAGCAAGGGTTTATTTAGTCCTCTGGGGCAACAGAGAAGAGAAACTGCATGTATCTAGTTATAGACAAGTTGACTAACATGTAGTTTACTAAAATGTTGGAAATTATAAGCTGAAACAAAAAAATCCTGTACCCTTTGTCAAAACATAGTTTGTCTGTCTCTGACTGTAGCCTACAACACATTTTCTATGGGGTCTGGTGCAGGCCTCAAATCTTCACTTTATCTCATATAGTTGGGCGGTTGCGGATGGGTTATTAGCAACTGCAGGTGGATGCGGGTGAACAAATAGCTACCTAATGGTTAAGCGCATTCGGACAGTAACCGAAAGGTTGCTAGTTCGAATCCCCAAGCCGGCAAAGTGGACAAATCTGCCGTTCTGCCCTTGAGCAAGGCAGTTAACCCCCACAAAAACTGCTCTCCCGGGCGCCGATGACGTAGATGTCGATTAAGGCAGCCCTGCGCACCTCTCTACCCCTCCCCTGGAGTGTGTTTTTGTGTCCGCTGTAGAGAAGGCAGAGCCACCGGCCCTAACAAATACACACCGGCTCACACACAGTCACGTCGTGCTGTAGTGGCTGACTCGGCATGCCTCTGACACTGCCGGCGTCTGTTCCTCAGCCTTAGAGCCCATGTACCTGCCTGTGCCCGACACCCTGAGGGGCACACTAAAGCAGCCTCGCCCACACACACACACACAAACAGACACACACTCAAACACACACTCAAGGGGGGGGGGGGGTAGCAGTAGAGTGAGGTCCATAAACAGGTTTTCAACAGCCTCTAAAACTCCTTATTTACACGGGCTGGATGAGAAATGCAATTTATTTGTGTTCAGAGAAAATGTGAATGATTTATATTCACATTTAGGGTGGCTAGGCTACCTAGGCCTTTTTAAAGACACCACCGGTCAAACGTTTTAGAACACCTACTCCGTCAAGGGTTTTTCTTTACTTGTAATAGTGAAGACATCAAAACTATGGAATAACACATATGTGATCATGTAGTAACCAAAATAGTGTTAAACTATTCCAAAAATATATTATATTTCAGATTCTTCAAATAGCCACCCTTTGCCTCGATGGCAGCTTTGCACACTCTTGGCATTCTCTCAACCAGCTTCATGAGGCAGTCACCTGGAATGCATTTCAATTAACAGGTGTGCCTTCTTAAAAGTTCATTTGTTGAATTTCTTTCCTTCTTAATGCGTTTGAGCCAATCAGTTGTGTTGTGACAAGGTAGGGGTGGTATACAGAACATAGTCCTATTTGGTAAAATACCAAGTCCATATAATGGTAAGACCATCTCAAATAAGCAAAGAGAAACGAAAGTCCGTCATTACTTGAAGACATGAAGGTCAGTCAATCAGAACATTTCAAGAACTTTTAACGTTTCTTCAAGCGCAGTCGTAAAAACCATCAAGCGCTATGATGAACTGGCTCCAATGAGGACCGTCACAGGAATGGAAGACCCAGAGTTACCTGTGCTGCAGAGGATAAGTTCATTAGAGTTTACTAGCCTCAGAAATTGCAGCCCAAATAAATGCATCTCAACATCAACTGTTAAGAGGAGACTGTGCGAATCAGGCCTTCATGGTCGAATTGCGGCAAAGAAACAACTACTAAAGGACACCAATAAGAAGAAGAGACTTGCTTGGGCCAAGAAACATGAGGAATGGACATTAGACCGGAGGAAATTTGTCCTTTGGTCTGGAGTCCAAATTGGAGATTTTTGGTTTCAACCAAACCAACAGCTTTGATGGTGACACTGTCTGTGATTTATGTAGAATTCAAGTCACACTTAACCAGCATGGCTACCACAGCATTCTACAGCGATCCGCCATCCCATCTGGTTTGGGCTAAGTGGGACTATAATTTGTTTTTCAACAGGACAATGACCCAACACACCTCCAGGTTGTGTAAGGGCTATTTGACAAAGAAGGAGAGTGATGATGTGCTGCATCAGATGACCTGGCCTCCACAATCCCCGACCTCAACCAAATTGAGATTGTTTGGGAAGAGTCGGACCGTAGCGTAAAGGAAATGCAGCCAACAAGTGCTCAGCAAATGTGGGAACTCCTTCAAGACTGTTGGAAAAGCATTCCAGGTTAAGCTGGTTTAGAGTATGCCAACAGTGTGCAAAGCTGTCATCAAGGCAAAGGGTGCCTATTTGAAGAATCTCAAATCTAAAGTATATTTTGGTTTGTTTAACACTTTTTTGGTTACTACATGATTCCATATGTGTTATTTCACAGTTTTGATGTCTTCACTATTATTCTACAATGTATAAAATAGTAAAAAATTAAAGAAAAACTGTTGAATGAGTAGGTGTTCAAAATGTTTGACCTGTAGTGTATATATATTTTCTTTACATATGATCTGATTAGAAACATTTTCTGGTCCCATCATAGCCCATCTAAAAAAATGTTCACAGCTAGTTTATTAATGTGTAATTTGCTACAACTAAGGTCTGGAGCTGGTTAGGTTAGCTTACTTCCAGATCAGGAAAAACTTTGGGCCCCAGGGAACAATTTTCCACCCCCCATCACTCTGGGACCTGTGGTGCCAAATCTGAAATCACCACACAATGTTACAAGTGAAACAAAACATGTCCTATTTGTATGACCTATATTAGACATGTTTTTGGTATTGGAGATGGGCTTCCATAGTTTTACGTGGCTCAGTACAGCTGGTAGCTACCGCAACAATTGCAGTATATAACCGGCTGTTAATGCAATTTCAGGTAAAAACACAATGAAACAAGTCTCAAGTATTAGGAAAATGTCTATACATTTCAGCTGTTTCAAAAAAACACTGCTCTGCTATTACGATTTATGCTGTTGGAGTGTTGGGTCAATGAGACAACTCTGTGTTGTTTACATCGCAGCCCAATAGAACAGGGTTCCCCAATTTAATTTGGCCCGCGGGTGGTTTTATTTGACCCCCCCCCCCAACTTTTCTGAGTAAAATGTTGTTTATTGTTGGACTGTAAAAACACCAGGAAATCAGCTCCAAGTGATTTACATTTTCAAATCTGTTCCCAAGTATTACTATACATAATAGAGAGACACAAATGTAAGCAAGTTTTGAAATTATTATGGTTTTTTTAGTCAATGTTTGGGATACTTGCGGTCAATTTGCAGTCTACAATTTAATTTGTCATTTTGTTCCGGCACCCAGGCCATCCGCTCAAGAAAAAATCAACATGCGGCTGAGTCTAGTTGATGATCCCCGCGGTAGAGAATTGCCTGTCAGTGCACCCTGAAGCAATGGCACTCAACTGTTATCATGTTGCCATGGTTTCCGCCTGAGTCTATGGTGGGAAAAAAAGGCCCTCTTTTCATTTGCAAAAACACCATGCAAATACAGGCCTGCTCAGACAGCGCCCTGGAGGACCACAGTCATCACATGCTCTTTGGACCAGGGGCACAACACTGGGGACACAACTGATCAAATCGAACGTATTCATATAGCCCTTCTTACATCAGCTGATATCTCAAAGTGCTTGTACAGAAACCCAAGCCTAAAACCCCAAACAGCAAGCAATGCAGGTGTAGAAGCACTTTACGACAAAAAGGCACTTTACTTTCTCACAGCTCTCTGCATCCTCATCCAACAGGACGGGTAGCCTATTCTCATCAAAGAGGTCTTTGAAAAACTTGAATAAGGGTTTGAAAATTGAGGGAAATGACACTTTAAAGGTTTTATATATTTTTTTACATTTAGTCAGGAAATTGAGTTTGAGAAACCCTGTACTAGGCTATAGACTTTATTCAGTAGGTCTGACTCTTCTATTAGGAAATGACTGGCTCATTTCAATATGAGGCTGATTCTCTAGGCTTGGATTTGGTCTTTGAGAATTGATGTAACAAAAATAGCTGCAGGCTCCACTACAAACAGATACAGGAGCACATAGGGCTCTGGTCAAAAGTAATGCACTATGTAGGGAGTAGGGTGCCATTTGGGAAGCAGTCACAGTAACATCCCTGGTTAGTTTCAGAAGTCTCTCTGTCTGGAGTTTATATAACTCAAGGTTGTAGGATGAGAAGCTGGCGAGAAGGCAAGACTGATTCTCATTTGGGCTCAAAGAGGCTTGATGTGCAGACATGGCTACTGTAGTAGAGATAGAGAAGGTTTTTATCAGTGAGCCAGAGAGCACACTAAAGGGCCCTCTCCAGTGGAATTGCATTATGATGCCCCTGGGTGCCACATGCAGATGAATGCTACTCTAATGGTCGGCATGGAGGTACCGTTGAATGTTTCAGCCAAGCCTCTTGGCTTGGCTGAAACCAAGCCTCTTGGTAAATTCTGTTATTGACGAGTGGGACTAACAGGACAGATCACTGAACCTGTCTCTTCATATTAGCTTCCAGACTCATAGTCTCATTCACTGGCACTGTTTATCTGGCAGATTTCAACTCTGCAAACGCTTGTGCTGTATTCGATATTTGAAAATGACATTTTTTTTTTCAAGACATATAGCGTATAAAACTGTCGTCCATCTGCGTTTCTGTTTCTCAAATGATTCACAGAATGATTTCAGTTTATCTGGCTCATGTCGTGGGCTCACTCCCCTCTGATAACCACTGCTATTGACGGTGGGAGAGAGAGAGAGACAACAACAGAGGAGCCTGTTGGAATGCTGATGTAATCATTGTGAGACGAGAGGTGACGGACACCATTCCCTCTGCTCCTTTACCAAGACCGGACTTCTGCTGAGATAAGCACAGGCCTCCACTTATTTCACATCTGCCTGGCCCTGACCCGCAGGTACAGCTCTGAAAGTGCTGTGAGATATGCCACGGCCTCTGACGTCACTCACATTTGATGCCGTGTGTGTGTGAGTCTGCAGACATACTCTACTCTACAGCCAGGTGTGAAATGCAGCGTCGGTGTCAGGCTCGTTACCTTGCAGTAGGACAAGATGTGGTGCATTTAGCGGATGGATAAAGAAACGTCTTAGGTAACATGTGCGGAAGAACCAAAGACACCCTGTGTATACTAAACGTTTATTCGAAAATGCGGCATTTCAGTCACACAGACCACCTTGATCAAGGCACGTGCATGATTCTGCGTTTCCAGTGTTGGTTGTGTTGTACAGACTGAGGTGCAGTAGGAAAACGTCATCCTGTCACATCACCATATATGAAAACGTCACAATATATGACGTTTTTTTTTCTCTCTCAATACATTGGATTCAATGGGAAAAGATGCGTCAAATGTTTGACGTTTCTGTCAATACATTGGATTCAATGGGAAAAGATGCGTCAAATGGTTGACGTTTCTGTCAATACATTGGATTCAATGGGAAAAGATGCGTCAAATGGTTGACGTTTCTGTCAATACATTGGATTCAATGGGAAAAGATGCGTCAAATGGTTGACGTTTCTGTCAATACATTGGATTCAATGGGAAAAGATGCGTCAAATGGTTGACGTTTCTGTCAATACATTGGATTCAATGGGAAAAGATGCGTCAAATGGTTGACGTTTCTGTCAATACATTGGATTCAATGGGAAAAGATGCGTCAAATGGTTGACGTTTCTGTCAATACATTGCTTTCAAAGGTAAAATATGAGTGTCACAGGGATTAGAGTTAGACATACAGACAGACTTACAATTCTATGGGCAAATTATTGAGAGGCTCGGTCAGACAGGCAGGCAAAAACATGACAGGGTGCCATTTTGAGCTTGCTACTGCATGCAATTGAGACTCCACTACACACGATTCCTCCTACTGTACTTATTGTATATATGCCACAGTAATTAGAGGAGTCACGATGCAATCACTGACCCTAGACAGGCTGTCACCAGCCATGGGAGTGGTCATACAAACAGCTGACCACCTCCTAATCCCAAATTACAGCCAATGGTTACGTACTCTGTGTATTCTAAGGGAAAGGACGAATCAAATCTGTCTATCCACCACTTGCTTTGGCCCCGAGATGTCGTACTGTTGGCCACAATTTTCAGCTCACGTTATTTCTACGACACATATTTGATTAGGTATTTCCCTTATTGACAGACTTTCCAGCTGGCACTAGCGTTTGATAGCCTTTTCTTATTAAGTACAGTGTTGAGCATGATGTTGTTATCTAATGTGTATTTCCCCCCCCCCCATTCTTATCATTGCACTGTTAACAGTACTTAGCAACCACGCTATTGGATTGGACGGGTAGCACCCACTCAATGTTATCATTATGCAATGTCATTTTCTTGCTGCTTCACACAGAATGGAAATTACTGACAATTTGATAGCATAAGCGGACACCCAGCTATAAAACCATGGCGACGCTTGTGTTCCAAACCCATTGACCCTATCAAAGCATGGCATTTTATACATTACAAGACGATACATATATTGCCAGCCTAGCTTGTTCATGTGTTTTAAACTGTTTATTTTTATTTTTTAGAGGCAACGGAGTCTGGTCCACAGAAGGATATTACTACAGCATTTAATTAGGCCAATGTTCTTATCTTGTCTTTATTCATTCTATGAATTATTTCCGTTATTATACATGTTAGGAAGATTGGTGGTGGGATTTTTATTTTTTTTTAACGGCAAACACACGGTAGCAGTATTTGGAGTTCCCTTGACTTATAGAAGAAGTCCACGGTGGAACTTGTGGGTCTGCCATTTAGGTGTGATGACAAGTTACATTTCCCTCCTAGCTCACTCTTCCATGTTAGCACAGCAGCCCAGAGCGGGCCTGTAGCCAGACCTATTGGGCTGCCCAGCCACAGGACTCACAGGAGAGGGCGAGGGGAAAGAGTTTTGCAAGACCACACAAACACACAGCAACGAGCGCACGTACGTGCACACAAACACAAGCATACACGCACACACACACACGCACACACACACGCACACACACACACACACACGCACACACACACACACACACACACACACACACACACACACACACACACACACACACACACACACACACACACACACACACACACACACACAAACAAACAAACAAACAAACAAACAAACAAACACATAGGGCACAAACAGACCCACATCTATTCATAGCCCCAGTATTATTCAATTATTCCTGTGTTGCTAGTGAACTTAATTGAACCCAAGCCTAGGGTCCAGTGTAGGGGTATGCTGTGTTGTGTGTATTGTTACAGCTGATAACCCCTCTGTGACCGTATCGTCAGCGCCATCTTGGGTTTCGGCTCGCTTGTTTGTGTTGAACCCCCATCCTCCACACAGTTTGTCTTCTCACACTGAGAAGCCTGTCAGTCCAAATACACAGGGGACATACAGTGCATTCGGAAAGTATTCAGACCCCTTGACTTTTTCCACATTTTGTTACGTTACAGCCTTATTCTAAAATGTATTAAATTATTATTTTTTTTTCAATCTACACACAATACCCCATAATGACAAAGCAAAACAGATTTTTATATGGAAAGGTATAACAAATATAAAACTGAAATATCACATTAACATAAGTATTCAGACCCTTTACTCAGTACTTTGTTGAAGCAGCGATTTCAGCCTCGAGTATTCTTGGGTATGAAACTACACGCTTGCACACCTGTATTTGGGGAGTTCCTCCCATTCTCTGCAAATCCTCTCAAGCTCTGTCAGGTTGGATAGGAAGCGTCGCTGCACAGCTATTTTTAGGTCTCTCCAGAGATGTTTGATCGGGTTCAAGTCTGGGCACCGGCTGGGTCACTCAAGGACATTCAGAGACTTGTTCCGAAGCCACTCCTGCGTTGTCTTGGCTGTGTGCTTAGGGTCGTTGTCCTGTAGGAAAGTGAACCTGTGCCACAGTCTGAGGTCCTGAGCACTCTGGAGCAGGTTTTCATCAAGGATTTCTGTACTGCTCCGTTCATCTTTCTCTCGATCCTGACTAGTCTCCCAGTCCCTGCCGCTGAAAAACATTGCCACAGCATGATGCTGCCTCCAACATGCTTCACCATAGTGATGGTGCCAGGTTTCTTCCAGATGTGACGCTTGGTATTCAGGACAAAGATTTAAATCTTGGTTTCATCAGACCAGAATCTTGTTTCTCATGGTCTGACAGTCCTTTAGGTGCCTTTTGGCAAAATCGAAGAGGGCTGTCATGTGCCTTTTTCTGAGGAGGGGCTTCCGTCTGGCCACTCTACCATAAAGGCCTGATTGGTGGAGTGCTGCAGAGATGGTTATCCTTCTGGATGGTTCTCTCATCTCATCAGAGGAACTCTAGAGCTCTGTCAGAGTGACCATTGGGTTCTTGCTCACCTCCCTGACCAAGGCTCTTCTCCCCGGATTGCTCAGTTTGGCCTGGCGGCCAGCTCTAGGAAGAGTCTTAGTGGTTCCAAATTTCTTCCATGTAAGAATCATGGAGGCCACTGTGTTCTTGGGGACCTTCAATTCTGCAGAAATATTTTAGTACCCTTCCCCAGATCTGTGCCTCATCAGAATCCTGCCTCTGAGCTCTACGGACAGTTCCTTCAACCTTATGGCTTGGTTTTCGCTCTGACATGCACTGTCAACTGTGGGACCTTATATAGAGAGGTGTGTGCCTTTCCAAATCATGTCCAATCTGTTGAATTTACCACAGGTGGACTCCAATGAAGTTGTAGAAATATCTCAAGGATGCACCTGAGCTCAATTTCGAGTCTCGTAGCAGGGGGTCTGAATACTTATGCAAATAAGGTGTTAGTGTTTTTATTTTTAATCTATTTGCAAAAATTCTAAAACTTTTGTTTTGTCATTATGGGGCGGATCAAATCTGTGTAGATTAATGAG
Source organism: Oncorhynchus clarkii lewisi (assembly GCF_045791955.1). Taxonomy (NCBI): domain Eukaryota; kingdom Metazoa; phylum Chordata; class Actinopteri; order Salmoniformes; family Salmonidae; genus Oncorhynchus; species Oncorhynchus clarkii. The sequence continues at coordinate 2,293,366 of NC_092176.1, read as the reverse complement.
GATTTTAGTTTTTTTAATCCATTTTAGAATAAACCGGTATGTAACAAAATGTCTGTAAGGGGAAGTGGTCTGAATACTTTCCGAATGCACTGTAGCCCTATCCTCTCCTCTTCTGATCTTGGCAAGGAAAGGGATCTCTCTATTTCCAGTGCAAGCTGTGGGAAAAAGTTTAAACCGGCTTTTTGTATAAAAGTGGGCACATTGTGTTGAGAAAAATGGCAGGTTGTCTATTAAGGCCCATTCTGCATTCAAGGTTGTACAGTAAGATAAGATAAGGACTATATTATCTCCATGGGGAAGTGATGGAAAGCACCCTGTCGCTCCTCTCTCCCATCCCTGTGGACCCAGCAGACCAGCCATTCCCTCCCAGCAGGCTTTTGGAACCTGCTCCCACTGTGGGACCTCCTACCAAGACCACAGCCAGGAATGTGCTTACACTGGTGGAAAAAAACAAGGAGGGAGGAGCGGAGAGGGATGCAGATGTGTGAGAGAGGCAGAGAGAGAGCGTGAAGGAAGTGCGAGTTTATGATAGCGTGAGATCGGAGGAAAGTGGGGGGGAAAAGGATCGCACGGAATGATAGAGATATGGAAAACTGGCACACAGTGGTGGAAGAAGAAGAGGGAGAGAGCAGACAAGGTGGTGGATGTGGCACCTATGTGTAGGCTATTTGCTTAGCCCTGGGCCCGTGCCTTGTGTTTTCTGCTCAGTTGTGAAGTGGACTGAACAGTGTGCCCTACATTTAACCAGCACTGACAGCTTGTATTCTGCTGTAATGTGTTACCCATGCACTAGTTTGAGTCTTCCAGTCACCACTTGCTCCTTGCTTCTTCCCCTCATCACCTTTCGATATCACTAAGCTCCGCACATCACCCGCAACACACTCCACCCCGGGCCGGCAGAGAGTCTCCCCAGTAACAGTCAGGAGAAAAAAAAACTGGGTGCACTGGTCAACATCCAGCCACAATCAACACACAGACTGAGAGTGGGGGATCAAAGGACCACATCTGCATTGCCGTTCAAAACAAATGGTAATAGGGATTTATTATCCTGGGTCTGGCTAGTTAACGTGGAACACTCTGTTCTCAACAGGCAAGAACACACACTAATGGAAACGTGCTCATGTAAATGTCAGATCCCTTCCTCTCTGTATGTGCTCATTGTGTCCAGGCACTACATTTTCATTAGTTCAACGCTGAACTAGAAGAGAATGCTGGAGGACATAACATGAATGTACTGTATTATTTTTGTGCTACCCAATGTCCAACATTGTAGATAGGGTAAGGTATTTTTTTAGGCGAACAGTGGAGTCATGCCTCTTCTTGAATTCGTGAGGGAACTGCAGGTTGTCCGCAATTTCTGGAGGATAAAAAATACATACAAACATCGAAATGCAAATTGTTTCTAAAAGTAATAGGCCTTTAATTAGTTACCTTCACTGCTAAATGGACTAAACTTGACCGAATGTAAACTGTGACTCTGTGAATGGTGGTTCTCAAGAGCTTTTGAGGGTGATTTGGAAGGGGAAAGGTTGGCAACCATTGTCCTAGTTAAGGTTAGGATTGGGGTAGGGGAAGCTGATCCTAGATCTGTACCTCTCAGCATCAACTGAGAGTGGTTCAAGGTCAGTGCACATGCTTCAGTAGGTTAAGAGATGGGCTAAAGTCCCTCTGAGGGGCGGGCTAAAGTCCCTCTGCTCCAACATGCTGAAATCAAGGCTTTTAATTTCACCATAGATCTGTTTCAAGTCTCTAGTGAACCCCCCAAGACTTAACCCACACATACATACTTTACATACACACACACTCAGGTGCAGGACAGTCTGACAAAAAATATTGCCAACATTGTTTTTACTTTATTTTATATATATATATATATAAAAATATATATAAAAAAGATATATAAAAAAAATATATATATATATATATTTATATTATTTTTTGGGGTGGGGGACTAGGGCGCCAGCTATCTAAACTTGCAGTAATCAAGGTTGAATTTGAGCCCGGGGGCCCCCATTGATTTTGTTAGTCAGTCACTTAGATATCACATTAAAAACTGAAAATATTTCTCTCCATCCTATGGCAAAATGTGTAGAATTGCATGAAATTAACACCAAAACTAAAACATTTTCCTGGTTTAGAGGGTAGTTCGGAGGTTAGCTTCATGGAGTACTTGTTGGGACCAGATGCAATTTGGACAAGAGAGGCTGCTTTCTGGTCAACAGCCCTGTCATTGTGTAGACGGTCTTTGTGCTTACCGCTACCGCTCTCTCTCCCTCTCCCTCTCCATCTCTCTCTCTCACTATCTCTCGCTATCTCTCTCTCTCATCTATCGATGCGCCCTTTAGTTAGAGTGAGTTAGCTGAGCAGTTGGCACAGATTGTGTGTGTGTGTGTGTGTGTGTGTGTGTGTGTGTGTGTGTGTGTGTGTGTGTGTGTGTGTGTGTGTGTGTGTGTGTGTGTGTGTGTGTGTGTGTGTGTGTGTGTGTGTGTGTGTGTGTGTGTGTTCGTGTGTGTTCGTGTGTGTGTGTGTGTGTTCGTGCGTGCGACGGGTGTACTGTACTTGGCAGCCCCAGTGCCAGGATCTGTGACCTACAGTATAAAGTGTGCTGATTAAGAGAGGCTTCCTTAATCAACCTCAAGGGCCTGGTCTGCTGCCTGCTGCCCCAGATCCAGCTCACTACTCTATACTGGACCAGAGCACTAGGATGATGGACCAGAGCCAGACATGGAGAGAGAGCAGGGATCAGAGCGCTCTGACCTCTGGAAAGCTCCCAATTTCTGATTGTGAAATAGGCTGATGTAATTTATTTAATTCTAAGAATGATCTGTCTGCGTGTATGTGCATGCGTGCATCTATGCGTGCGTGCATGTGTGTCTGTCTGAGTGCCTGTGTGTCTTAACTGTGCATTAAGTGTTCCCTGTTGTGTGTGCTGCAGAGGTGCCCATGGTGCTGTACCTGTTTGCCCTGGTGTCCCTGGTGTGGCTGTGGGCAGGACTACATATGGGCTACGGATACCTGTGGATGCTCATCCTCTACGTCATCTTCAACTGCCTGCTGGTAAGACCTTTTTGTCATTATCTTCATCATCATCGTGTGTGTCGTCATCCAGACATGTTTTGCATGGTAAAATCACAAGACTTAATTGAACTCTTATTGGGGTCAAATGTAACATTATTTTGGGGGGTTATATGGGTCCCACTCCCATTTTATGTTGAAACTACTCTGGTCATGGTGTTGATATTTTTGGAGTTAAAACAACATTAAATGGAGTAAATATCCTACTCGCAGGGAGTTCGCTGGCCGCTAAACTAACTTAGCAATCGGGGAAAAAATTGCTGACTTTGGCTAATTGATAGACTGTCAGTGACCGACATAACAAGAGAAAAACTGCTGATGCACAACCAAATTTCTAAATCGCACCTTGTGAAATCTACTATTTGAACTCGCAACAGTAAGTTGAGACCCTGACTGAGTTCTTAAAACATCCCTGAACTACACCATGTTAACTGGAACAACTATCTCATTAACGGTTGCTATAAATCCAAACCCTTACAGATTGGGTTAGTTTAGAAAAAAAAATATTTTCTTTGTGTAGCGTAAGATCAAAAACAGTCAATGTACGTGTGAAAACCTGCAACAGAGCATGCTGGGAAATATTGACAATGAGTCCCCTCCCACATCTATGCATAACTCCATAGATTGAACTCTGTCTCTGGTTACACTTAATGGAGTTCAAAGTACTCTGTCCCAATCAACTCCAGTTATCAACACTGACTCCAGGGATCTTATCAGTCTCTTGAGGGTTAGGATAACTCCCGGTAGAGTCAATTTAACCCTAATGTTCATAACACTGTGATTTCCACTAACCTTGATTTACTGTCTAGTGTCTTGAATCTCTCTATTGCAGTCAAAACTGGAGGGAAAGCTGATTTAGTTTTGTAAATGTTACTACAGAGCACCAACTACTTCCTGGATACTTAAGTGCCCATTGTAGACATTGGCGTAATAACACTCCTAAGGTTTCTGTTTGTCAGTGTGTGAGTTCAGAATAGCCTCCCTCTATCTATCGTTGCTCAGCCTCTGGAGACCTTGGAGGTCAGCACACTTGTACTATATATTGATCCCTCAAGCCACTGCACTGTTTGGCCCCTCGAGTGTGTATGTGTGTTTGCATGTGTGTTTGCATGTGTGTGTGTTTGTGTGTGTGTGTGTGTGTGTGTGTGTGTGTGTGTGATTTGTGAGTCTTATGTGTATGTGTGTGCGTGCGTGCCTAGATGTGTGTGTGCTTGCGCATGTGTGTTTGCGTCTTGATGTGTGCTATGCATGTCTTGATGTGTGTGCTTGCATGAGTGCGTGTGTGGTGAAG